>NC_053498.1:73444598-73773348 GCF_905171775.1 Rana temporaria
GTCTAGGTGCCAAGTAGGCAAGTGGTTAACAAATCAAAATGGAGCAAAAAAGTGAAGTTCATTGTTGGGTTTTACATACAGTATACAGTACTTTTAACCCGCTGATTTAAACAAAAAGAAAAATGAGTACAGGTACACAGGTACCCACAGGCTTGAACATGCAAAATTTTAAGTTGAATGTTCGTATATAGGGGACTTACTGTATTTTGCCTTCGCTGAAGTTGATCTCTCCCACTGGAAATTGGGTACTTTTACTTTAAAGCATTCTAAGCTCTCTGGTAATAAAATCAGTGAAATTGTTTTCATTTTACAAATTTCTGTCAAACTTGAACATATTTTCATCTTTGTGTACTGTCCTAAGGGGAAATTAAAATTAAAAAGTGAACTTTACCATTCCACTTTAATTTAAATTAAATTTTATCACTAACATAATGTAATTATAGTCAGAAGGCTTTGTTGGTTATGTGTTGGGGTATCAGGTCTGTGCTTGCTTTGTATAAGCTTTCATATAGTAGCTCAAAACAGTTCTTCCCAGATTTCTTACATACCCTTTGTACTAATGTGCCTATTTATTTTGGAAGCAACCCCTATTGTATCTCATTATGTCAAGTGTGTGCATGTATTCGTTTTACTGTCTAGAGGTAAAATGGCAATTTCTGCTATTAAAAATGGAAACAAGTAACTCTTTCAGTTTGTTTTCGATAATTTTAAGTGTTTAGATTCCTAGTGGGGCAAATGTTTAATTTTTAGTGGGGCCAGAAGCATTGAAGAAAGACCGGAGAAGAGGAGGATCGGGACTGCTCTTTGCAAAACCACTACGAAAAGTTTCTTATTAAATTGTCTGTGTCACTGTACAACTTCTAAGTCCACTTAAACCAGAAACATTAAAAAAGCCTACCCCCCAAATTACAAGAAGGGGCACATTGAAGTATTTTCCAGCATTTAGGACAGGGATGCCCAACCAGTGGCCCGGGGAACACATGTGGCCCACAGAGCCCTCTGATGTGGCCCGCGACCTCCTGCTCTGGGATGCAATAAAATAGAATAGAGTACTGTTATTTAAGGTAAGTTTATTACTAATATCCACAGGTGCAGAGAAGTACACCTATGGGTTACCTGCACTGAGCCATAGACTCCTATTACCTGCGAGTTTGTTGTGCTGAGAGTACTGTGGGCTCTATAGAGCAGAGTGGGCTGCCATCCACGTGCTCCGCTCAATGTGGCCCGGTTACCAAGTTGCTTAAGGGGACACTAAAGGTAAGATTCTTTTTGATTAAAAATAACAAACATGTTATACTTACCTCCGCTGTGCAGTTTGTTTTGCACAGAGTGGCTCCGATCCGTGTCTTCTGGGCTCCCTCGGCGGCTGTCTCTGGTCCTCCTCGCAAAAGCTTTCCACGTTCATGCGAGCTCCCTCGCATGGTGGAAAGCTTTTGCGAGCACGCTCCCGTGATACAGCGGCGGCCAGCGACTGTATCACTCGGCCCCGGCGTGCCGCGTCATCCGCTGTGATTGACAGCAGCGCCAGCCAATGGCTGCGCTGCTATCAAACCGCCCAGCCTAGCCAATCAACCGCCAGGCTGGGAACCGAATAGGTCGACGCGCACGGGACTTTCGAGTGGAGAGGTAAGTAAAACGGGGGCTCAGGGGGGGGGGGCCAGTGCTATCAGATGTTTTTTTACCTTAATGCATAGGATGCATTAAAGCGATAGTTCCCCCTCAAAAAAAAATTTAAGATTAGATTCATGCTCATTTTGTCTAGGGGAATCGGCTATTTTTTTTAAAAAAATTAAGCAGTACTTACCGTTTTAAAGATACATCTTCTCCGCCGCTTCCGGGTATGATGGTCGGGACTGGGCATTCCTACTTGATTGACAGGCATCCGACCGACGCATACAGAGCGTCACGAGATGCCGAAAGAAGCCGAACGTCGGCGCGGCTCTATACAGCGCCTGCGCACCGACGTTCGGCTACTTTCGGAAAATCGTGACGCGATAGATGCGACCGTGGCAAGCATGTCAATCAAGAAGGAACGCCCAGTCCCGCAGCCCATACCCGGAGGCGGCGGAGAAGATGTATCTCTAAAACGGTAAGTACTGCTTCGTTTTTAAAAAAACTAGCCGATTCCCCTAGACAAAATGAGCATGAATCTAATCTTAAATTTATTTTTGAGGGGGAACTACCGCTTTAAGGTAAAAAAACTTTCACCTTTACAACCCCTTTAAGTGGCCCTCGCTCTTCAAATGGTTGGGCACCCCTGATTTAGGGTATGCTAGGGCATCTAGTGCCTCATTTTTTAGGTGGTGAATTTTTGGACTACAATATATTGTTAGCTACAACAAATGCATTTATCTGCATGTATCATCCATAGCCGCATAGGATTGTTGTGGCATCAGATACTTGGCATCTGAGCACTGCAATCCCAATAAAAGGTGCCGCAGCTGCTCCTTTTACTGGGACCAGCATTTTAGCTAATTTGGGCAACAATAGAAACATGAGACTGACGTAGCCCTCCTAAACGAGGTATGTATGTCTACCCTATGAAAGAAGATGCATACAGGGAAAGAGAAGAGGTTGGATAGTAATAGGGGCACATTGTACTTAGGCAGATTGGCTGAAAAAGTAGAGTTGGTATGGACTTGTATGGAAGAAAAGTTATAAATAATAGTGTAAAAGTAGAATGGAGTCCTGTCTGAAGAGTAGCTGTATGTAAAAGGTGTATTGCAAAATTGCTTTTGCATGCATTTAATATAGGCTTTAAAGTAAATCGAAATGCTTGTTGTAGGTCCGCTTCAGAGAGGCATAAACAGGGTGGTTCTGGGCATCAAGTCATGTACATAAGTTTACCTGTCAGCTGAAATAAAGATATCACTAGGCACTCCATTTCTGAGTCGAGTGACCTAGCACTGCGGCAGCATTACCCTGGGGTGCTGATGTCAGCAGACTTCAGTCAAATGGAAAGAAGACTCTGCTGACATTGGCACCCACAGTTTGGAGCTGCTGCAGGTCATGTGACCATATGCTAGTTTTACGTCTAATGATGCAGAACCAAATATGGATGAACGTTGTCTATGCTGAGTTTCTAATCCATTTTGAAACTTAAATACCCGGTAGGAAGTTTATACATTGATAATAAAGTCACTAAGAAAATAGTCCTTATGGATGGGCTCTTACTGTTCATGAAATTGTGTTCGTTTTTCTAAAGGGTTTAAGTGTCTTCTCTAAAAAGAATCTAGGGCCAGATTCACGTAGCCGCGCGGCGGCGTAACGTATCCCCTTTACGTTACACCGCCGCAAGTTTTCAGCGTAAGTGCTTGATTCACAAAGCACTTGCGTGTAAACTTACGGCGGTGTAACGTAAAGCCGTCCGGCGCAAGCCCGCCTAATTCAAATGGGGCGTGTACCATTTAAATTAGGCGCGCTCCCGCGCCGAACTTCTGCGCATGCTCCGTTAGGAAATTTCCCGCTGTGATTTGCGCAAAATGACGGCGCCCTGACGTGTTTTTTTAACGGCGACGTGCGTAACGTAATTTCGTATTCCCGGACGTCTTACGCAAAAAAAAAAAATTAAAATTTGATGCGGGAACGACGGCCATACTTTAACATGGATGGTGTAATTTTACACCATCTAAATAGCACTCTTAACTTTACGACGGGAAAAAAAGGCGTAAGAGAATGCAACGAACGCGCGTACCTTCGTGGATCGCCGTAAACAGCTAATTTGCATACCCGACGCTAGAAAACGATGCAAACTCCACCCAGCGGCCGCCAGAAAATTACACCTACGATCCGAAGGCGTACGAAGCCGTACGCCTGTTGGATCTATGCCAAAAGCCGTCGTATCTTGGTTTGAGGATTCCAAATCAAGATACGACGCGGCAAATTAGAAAATACGTCGGCGTATCAGTAGATACGCCAGCGTATTTCTGCTGTGAATCTGGCCCCTAGTGTGAGTCTGAACTTATTTCTTAATACTGATTTTTACTCAAGTTGCTCTATTCTATTCCTCTTTCTAGTCTCTGTTTGTGTTGTCTTCTTCCTTTTTTGCCTCCTCTCTCTCCATCCTTTCCTTCATTTTCTTTTTTGCTTCCCCTCCTCTTTTCCCCCACCCTTCTCTTTCAATCCTTCACCCTCTCTTTTTCAGCTGTACTACAAATTGAAATGATGTGGAGCGTGTCTCTCTGCCACTTTGCTTGAGACGGCTTTACAAGCGCAGCGAAAGCTGCCTGCGGCCTCCGTCTGCTTCTGCAGTGCGACCCGAGCCTGTAATATTACGGAAAGGGAGGGGGGCAGTGCCCCCAGGTGGAGAGAGCCCAGAATGCTTACATTACAAGCCTATCCACATCTGATGTGTAGAGTAGTTAATGTTTTTACTGTGAAGAAGAGTATGCATAGAAATTCAGATGAGGCTCTATTGTCTACAGCATATGTAGACTTAGGTTGTATTGTATGCAGAACACTGCGGGGTCTGCAGTGTATTGTTCATATTTTTGGGATGTGTAAAGAATATGAAATATTCAGAAATCAGTATGTTTCTATTTTTCATTCTGCATGCTCATTTGGTTTTTGGTTTAAATGTTTTTGGTTTTTTTTTGATCTCCAGTTCCTGCAACTATCACCTCCCACCCCAACACCACCATTGCAATCAAAGGTCAAACCAAAGGCCTGAACTGTACAGCGCGGGGAGAGCGTCCCATCATTATTCGCTGGGAAAAGGGAGACACAGTAATAGATCCAGACAGGAATCTGCGCTACGTGATTGCCACAAAAGACAGCGGAGATGAGGTTATCTCAACCCTGACGGTGAGAGCCATAGTGTAGGGAAAAGCAAGAGCAACTGCAAATTCTGGAAATGCCGCACAGAGATTCATTTTCTTGCAACTCTTTCTTTGTTTTCCCTAGCTCAAGCCAGCTGAGCGCGGAGACTCGGTTTTCTTTTCCTGCCATGCTATCAATTCTTATGGAGAAGATAGGGGTCTCATCCAACTCACTGTTCAAGGTACAGACAAAGAGGAACAATGAGCTACCGTATTTTCTGGCGTATAAGACGACTCGGCGTATAAGACGACCCCCTAATTTTCCAGCCAAAATGTTGGTTTTGGGATATACTCACCGTATAAGACTACCCCATTTCCTACTAGACATGCCTCGCCTCACGGTGCCACCATTACATGCCAGACTATGCCACTACATGCCAGACTGTGCCCCATTACATGCCAGACTGTGCCCCATTACATGCCAGACTGTGCCCCATTACATGCCAGACTGTGCCCCATTACATGCCAAACTGTGCCCTATTACATGACCAAACTGTGCCCCATTACATGACCAAACTGTGCCCCATTACATGAACAGACTGTGCCCCATTACATGACCAGACTGTGCCCCATTACATGACCAGACTGTGCCCCATTACATGACCAGACTGTGCCCCATTACATGACCAGACCGTGCCCCATTACATGACCAGACCTGCCTCATTACATGACCAGACCTGCCCCATTACATGACCAGACTGTGCCCCATTACATGCCAGACCTGCCCCATTACAAGACCAGACTGTGCCCCATTACATGCCAGACCTGCCCCATTACATGACCAGACTGTGCCCCATTACATGCCAGACCTGCCCCATTACATGACCAGACCTGCCCCATTACATGACCAGACTGTGCCCCATTACATGACCAGACCGTGCCCCATTACATGACCAGACCTGCCCCATTACATGACCAGACCTGCCCCATTACATGACCAGACCGTGCCCCATTACATGACCAGACCTGCCCCATTACATGACCAGACCGTGCCCTTACCTTATCCCATGCGAATCGCGGCCGTGTAACCTAACATCTTACCTTACCAGAATCGCGGCCGTACGATTTTTCAAAAGCCGCGCCTCCGACATCTTCTATTCTGTGATAGGCGGAACATTCAGCTTCCCAGGAGGCACTGTGTTTAGTGTTCGCCTATCACGGAGGCCCTCTCGTCCGAGGAACGAGAGGGCCTCCGTGATAGGCGGACACTAAACACAGGACGAGAGGCCCTCCGTGATAGGCGGACACTGAACACAGTGCCTTCTGGGAAGCTGATTGTTTCCGCCTATCACGGAACAGAAGACGTCGGAGGCGCGGCTTTTGAAAAATCGTACGGCCGCGATTCTGGTAAGGTAAGATGTTAGGTTACCGGCGTATAAGACGACCCCCGACTTTTAAGAAGATTTTAAGGGGTTAGAAAGTCGTCTTATACGCCGGAAAATACGGTACTTATTTGCTGTTTAGGTGGAATGCTTACTAATATTCAGTGTTTTCATCTTGACAGAGCCACCAGATCCACCTGAACTGGAAGTCCGAGAAGTGAAAGCTCGCAGTATGAATCTGCGATGGACGCAAAGATTTGATGGAAACAGCATTATAACTGCCTTTGACATTGAGTACAAAAACAAGTCAGGTAGATGATGTGTGTGTGTGTGTTGTTCAAGGATAAGCTAGTCATTTTACAGCCACAACATGACCAATCATATTCCCCAAACCCAGATTTTCATGTGTGATTGATTTTTATAAAATACCAATAACCCATTTGGATTTAATATTGTTGTGAAGGCAGAAGGTTTTTTATCCTAATGCATGCTATGGATTAAGATAATAAGCTTTCTGTGTGCAGCAGCCCCATTAATACTTACCTGAGCCCCATTTAGATACAGCGATGTTGCAGGAGTGTCTCGGCTGCCTGGACTCCCCACCTCATTGGCTGAGACAGCAGCGCTCGCCATTGGCTCCTGCTGCTGCCATTCAAAGTCAGTCAGCCAATGAGGAGAGAAAGGGGGTGGAGCTGGGTCATGGCTCTGAATGAACACCGGGAGGTGTGGCTCAATCAGGTGCCCCCATATTAAGCTGCTTGCTCTGGGGGCACTCAACAGTAGGAAGGGGTCAGAAGTATCGAAGAGGGACCAGAGAAGAAGAGAATCGGGACTGCTCTGTGCAAAACCACTACACAAAGCATGTTTGTTATTTTTATTAAAAAAAATCCAAAACTTTAGTATCAGTTTAACTACAGTGGAACCTTGCATTACAAGCATAATCCGTTCCAGGAGAATGCTCGTAAACCAAAGTACTCGCATATCAAAGCGAGTTTCCTCATTGAAGTCAATGGAATTTAAAATAATTTGTTCTGCATTGACTTCAATGGCATGCAATACCACATGCGGCCAGAGGCGGGGGCATCGGAGAGCCTCGAAAACGTCCGGAAAGGCCCAAGGACAGTTCGGCTGACCTTGGCAAACCTCGGAAAGACTCCGTTCACGAGCCTTTCCGAGGTTTGCCAAGGTCAGCCGAACTGTCCTCGGGCCTTTCCGGCCATTTTTCGAATGGCGCCGTTTGGCTCTGGCGCCCCTCATCTCAGGCCAAACGCGCTACTACACACCGCTTTGGTCTTAATCCTGCTCATTATGCGCAAACTGAGTTAGGATTTTAGAAAATACAGTGCTCGTATTGCGTTACTCGCATTTGGAGGTTCCACTGTACTTGCCAACCACGCTATTGCCGAATGACGCCTACAGCGCAGTCGTTCAGTTCTGGGAGGCTGCCATATGACGGCCTCCCATGATCGTGCCTGCTCTGTGTTCGCAGTGTCCTGCTGACACTGCTGAACACAGCTTGAGGTACAGAGCCAATCAGCGGCTGATAACGATGTCAAAAGAAGGTGGTTACTGCCTCTCTTCACTGCTCCTTCTTACGCTGTCAGCATGTAGAGGAGAGGAGAAAAGAGCTGATAATCGGCATTTGCCAATCTGTGCCCACCACTGCTGCCAACTAGTGCCCACCACTGCTGTCAATCAATGCCCATCAATGTCACCTGTCAGTGCTGCCTACCAGTGTCTATCAGTGTCACCTACCAGTGCCCATCAGTGTCCCCTATCAGTGCCCACCAGTGCCACCTATCAGTGCCCATCAGTGCCGCCTATCTGCGCAGCCTCATCAGTGCCCTTTTATTAGTGCCCACCAGTGCTGCCCCATCAGTGCCCATCAATGCCGCCTCATCAGTGCCACCTTATCAGTGCGCATCAGTGCTGCCTCATCAGCGCACATCAGTGAAGGAGAAAAATTACCTACATTTTTTATTAAAAAAAAAAAACCAGCGATGATTAAATGCCACCAAAAGAAAGTTCTGTTTTTCCCCGTACACACGAGCGGTTTTCCTGTCCGACGAAATTCTGCTCAAGCCTGCCTTGCATACACACAGTCACACAAAAGTTCTGTGAACTTTTGACTGCCAAGAACGCTGTGATGTAAAAGACTACGACGAGCCGAGAAAATTAAGTTCTATGCTTCTGAGCATGCATCGATTTGTTTCCGAGCATGGGTCGAAAATTTTGCGCGTTGGGATTTATACACATGATCGAAAATTCTGATCCAAATTTTCTGATGGGAAAAAAGAGATCCTGCGCTCTATCTTTTTCCAGCAGTTTTTCTGTTGGAAAAAGTCATGGAGCATACACCCGGCCGGGATTCCCGACCAAAAGCTCTCATCAGACTTTTTCGGTCTGTTTTCGGTCGTTTTTTCCGGGGTTTCACACGTATTCGCGCGTTTGCATACAGCGTTGTCCGGCGTTTTTGAACTTCGTTGTTTTTTATTTCAGCCAATAGGAAACATGATCATCTCTTCATCACTTGTTGCTATGTTTGTAGATTTTTTTTATCTTCTTCCTGGGTGAATTTCACAGAACAGATTAAAGCGACAAACCGCCCGTAGAAAGCTCGTTGTCGCGCTAGACGCTTGAATCGAGCGTTTCCATTAGTTTCTATGGGTATACAAACGTTCAAAAATGCCCAAATCAGCCCGATTTGCGCGACAAAAAAGGGTCCAGAACTTGTTTGAGCTTCAGGCGTTTGGCTCCAGGCGTTTTGGAGAGGAGATGTGAACCATCTCCATAGAGAATGTATTTTTTCCCCTCTAGCGTTTTATAGCTTCAGGCTACAAAACGCTCAGGTGTGAATGCAGCCTTAGAGAGAGGAGCTTTGATAAAGGTTAAACAGACAAATAATAGTTGTCATAGCAAGAATGAAGTGAGAAAATGTTGGGCAAACACAACCAAGTGGTCCTTTCATGGTAGAGACCGTTTTCTGTGGATTATGCAAATATGTGCTATGACACTCAATGATTTGTGGGGATCATTAACCACTTAACGCCCGCCGCAAGCCTTGTAGCGAGTCGGGGGTCCGATTGGGACCCCCCCCCGCTGCGTGCGGCGGGCGGCTTACCTCGGGGAGTGATCCGGGACAACGGCGCGGCTATTCGTTTATAGCCGATCCGTCGCGATCGCTCCCCGGAGCTGAAGAACGGGGAGAGCCATATGTAAAAACGGCTTCCCCGTGCTTCACTGTGGCAGCTGCATCGATCGAGTGATCCCTTTTATAGGGAGACTCGATCGATAACATCAGTCCTACAGCCACATCCCCCTACAGTTGTAAACACACACTAGGTGAACCCTAACTCCTACAGCGCCCCCTGTGGTTAACTCCCAAACTGCAACTGTCATTTTCACAATAAACAATGCAATTTAAATGCATTTTTTGCTGTGAAAATGACAATGGTCCCAAAAATGTGTCAAAATTGTCCGAAGTGTCCGCCATAATGTCGCAGTCACGAAAAAAAAACGCTGATCGCCGCCAATAGTAGTAAAAAATAAAAATTAATAAAAATGCAATAAAACTATCCCCTATTTTGTAAACGCTATAAATTTTGCGCAAACCAATCGATAAACACTTATTGCGATTTTTTTACCAAAAATAGGTAGAAGAATACGTATCGACCTAAACTGAGGGAAAAATATTTTTATATATGTTTTTGGGGGATATTTATTATAGCAAAAAGTAAAAAATATAGAATTTTTTTCAAAATTGTCGCTCTATTTTTGTTTATAGCGCAAAAAATAAAAACCGCAGAGGTGATCAAATACCACCAAAAGAAAGCTCTATTTGTGGGGAAAAAAGGACGCCAATTTTGTTTGGGAGCCACGTCGCACGACCGCGCAATTGTCTGTTAAAGCGACGCAGTGCCGAATCGCAAAACCTGGCCTGGGCATTTAGCAACAAAATGGTCCGGGGCTTAAGTGGTTAAAGGTGGCTGTTTCTAAAGCACATGATTTTGTTTGAGACTCCTTTTTCATATCTCCCAGCATTGGCTACCTTTGTTGATTAGTCACATGACATCTCATAGCCGCAAAGAAAGTAGGTACTGGATGACTTCCAACTGCCAGGCGTTGTAACTTCAAGTCTCAACGCAGAGCAGATAGCTATATAATGCCCACCATGTGAGACTGACTGTAGCTCCTGCTCTTAATGATGTCTGAATGGTGAAGTATCTCCACTTAAGCCGATCAGTTCATCATGTCTTACTATTTCTGACTTAGGCGGAAAATGACCACCCATCCTGTCCTCCCGCAATGTTCCTCAGGCTTAATTGATGGTTTTTCAATCGGTTTCCCCTTTTTATGAAAGCTACAAATATATTAAAGTCAATTTTAAACTTATTTTTCTTTGTTGACACATTGCTAACTCTTTATAAAGCGTCTTCTCATCACAAGCATATTCTTTCATCCTCTTCGGTTTAACGTTTGCTCTTTGTTCAGATTGTTTCTTTCCAGTTAATGAGCACATATTCTGTAGGCTTCCCAACTAATAGGGATATGATAGTTGCATTGCTATGAGGCTTTTTAAATGTCATTACATTTTAGATTCAGTGTTTGAGTTCTCTTTCCTGTGCTATTGTGTCTGTATTGTTTTGTGCTCTAGAAACAATTGAGTTCCCGTATTCTTTTCTTTGACCTAGATACCTGGGAATATAAGCAATCCACCCGTAACATTTCACCTAGCATCAACCAGGCCAACATTGTTGATCTCCACCCAGCATCAGTGTACAGCATCCGAATGTATTCCTTCAACAAGATTGGCCGCAGTGAACCCAGCAAAGAGCTCACTATTAGTACAGAGGAGGCAGGTGAGTAGTACAAATAAGTATACTATGCTCTGAATTCTATGGCCCAGATCCACGTAGCGCGGCGCATTTGTAAGTCCGGCGTAGTGTATCTCAGATACACAACGCCGCCGTAACTTACAGCGTATTTCCCGTATCCACAAAGAATTAGCGCCGTAAGTTACGGCGGCGTAGTGTAAATGTGTCGGCGTAAGGGCGCGCAATTCAAATCACTAAGTTGTGGGCGTGTTTTATGTCAATACGTCTTGACCCCACGTAAATGACGTTTTTTTTTAACGGCGCATGCGCCGTGCGTGGGGGTATCCCAGTGCGCATGCTCCAAATTAACCCGCAACAAGCCAATGCTTTCGACGTGAACGTAATTCTACATAAAGCCCTATTCGCGAACGTTTTACGCAAACGACGGAAAATTTGACGCTGGCCCGACGTCCATACTTAACATTGGCTACGCCTCATATAGCAAGGGTAACTTTACGCCGGAAAAAGCCTTACGGAAGCGACGTAAAAAAATGCGCCGTCCGGACGTACGTTTGTGGATTGGCGTATCTAGCTAATTTGCATACTCAACGCGGAAATCTACAGAAGCGCCTCCTAGCGGCCAGCGTAAATATGCACATTAGATCCGATGGCGTACTAAGACGTACGCCAGTCGGATCTAGCCCAGCTTCAGGCGTATCTTGTTTTGTGGATACAAAACAAAGATACGCCGGAGCAACCTAGAAGTTACGCAACGTATTAATAGATACGCTAGCATAACTTTCTTTGTGGATCTGGCCCTATATGTGTAGCAGTGGGGTCTTTTGCTTTTCCAATGTCATTTCTCTCTTTGGTATGTATGCCCAGAGGGATGCTGTTTCTGATCTCTCATGTTACACGGCAGCACAAGTAGCACTAAACATACCTGACAGCTAACAACTCTGATTATCCAGTCCCAACTCAGGAAGATTCCCGCTGGTATATTATACTGTAGAAAGAAGTAAATCATTTAACATAAAGGTGAAATCCACTGTCATTAAAGCTGAAGTTGAATTTGCTTATATTTTGGACATCCCTAATATCTAATTTCACCTATAAGCAACATGTCATTTAAGGTAAATTTCGTTTTCATTACATACTGTAGTTTATTTTATACCCAGTGACCCATCACTGGATCTCTTTTCTCCTCTATGCAATGGAACCTGCAGGGTCCTGTACATAAAATCCTGAAGTACCTGCCTCAGTAGTAGTACTTCTCTCAAAAGCCCTCAGCCCTGATGAAAGCAATAGGCTGTCTCACATGGGGAGTTGCAAATATCAAAATGCCTTAATGGGCGAATGTTGGTCTTTAGGAGTATGCATGCAGACTGTCCTACATAATGGCCGCATGTGAAGCAAAGCCTCCATGATTGAAAGAACTGAAAACCAATGTATGAAAGGGGCAAACCATTTGCTACATAAGCCTATAATGACTTTATATAAACACCAGCGGAAGTGGGTGGGCTTTGTCTTCTTGGCGACTCGTAAAGCCCTGTACACAAGATCGGCCCATCCGATGAAAACGGTCTAATGGACCGTTTTCATCGGTTAACCGATGAAGCTGACTACACACCATCGGTTAAAAAAACGATCATGTCAGAACGCAACGACGTGCTGAAAGTTCAATGCTTCCAAGCATGCTTCGACTTGATTCTGAGCATTCGTGGATTTTTAACCGATGGACGTGCCTACAAACGATCGTTTTTTTTCTATCGGTTAGGTATCCATCGGTTAAATTTAAAACAAGATTGCTTTTTTTTAACCTATGGATAAATAACCGATGGGGCCCACACACGATCAGTTTGGTCCGATGAAAACGGTCCATCAGACCGTTCTCATCGGTTTGACCGATCGTGTGTACACGGCATAAGACATTGGCTAAACGCCTGGTGCCAGCAATATCTTCATCTAGTCAATATCTTCAAATAACATCTTCATACATTGCCTCATGTGGACTATGGTCCATGAGAAGCTCACCTCTATTTTGAATGAGACACACTCAATACTTGGAGAATTGGTAACCATGAGTGGCTCTAATGACAATTAGAACCTGCAACCCTCCTTGCTCTCGACTTAATCATACTGATGTAGCTCTCCATCTTGGACCTGTGGTTGAATCCTGTGGGATCCCCCCCCCCCCCAGCCTGACTACCCCTTCCCTTTTTTCCCCTTCTTCCGTCTCTCTCTTTCTCTACTTTTCTCCTTCTTATCAGTTGTTTTTTTTTGTTTTGGGCCTTCAATGGCTCTTCTCTTTTTGCTGGCTTGTACAGAGAACGTGGACCACCTTCTCCCCCCTGGTTTTAGTTGACTCTGATCGGGCATGAAGTGCAGATCCTATGTACTCTAGCACCTTTTGTGCTCTTACGCATTCATGTCCTGATTGTGACAGTTTCATTGAAAGTAGTTGTTACACCGCCTGTTTGCTTTCTACTGCCTTTGTAATTGTAAGCCTATCGCCCCATTTCTTATTGTCTAGTTGGCTATTACTTTTGACGTCATTGTCTTCTGTTGTCTGCAATTTTGATATTTTTTAGGAAAGTCACAATAAACACTAAAAGAAAGGGGTACGTCTGGGACAGTCAGCCTGGGGAAGAAAGGATGTCCTCCAGCCAAAAAATTAGGCAGCTCGATCTGACTTGCAGCAGCTTTTAACAGACATGTGCACACTGAAATATTTTGTTTCGGAATTTCATTTGTCCGAAAATCCTAATTAATTAAGGTTGAATCTGTCATTGAAGGCTTATAGTGTCTGTCGGCACTGTCTGTCTATCTTCCCTACGCAGTCCTCATGACAAATTGCAGGTAAAGAACCTCAGTATTGTGTCTAGAGGGGCCTCTGACCGCGTTCCATATTGTACCCTTACAAATGTTTGTCCTGGGGGAGACGGTTATCACCTGCACACATTCTGTGGTTTTTAAAGTGAACCAGAATGCTAAGGTTCTTTTCCTGGCTTGCTTACCATACACCAGTGTCTAGCTGCTGTGGTGTTCTTCCAATTACCCACAAGCTATGCTCCTTCACCTAGCTGGCAGCCAATGATTAGGCTGCTACTAGGCATCATTAGGATACTGCTGGGCTCCTTGTCCAGCACCAACCAGTCCCCAAATGTGATGGCACACAAACCATTTATGTTGCTCATGCAAGATCAGCCCTTTAGCTATGGCCATCTGTTGTGACTCACATGTGTTTCGGCGCCAAGCACTTCCTGGTGCAGATCTCATGTGGAAGGAGGAAATATTAAAATAGGTGCCAGCTGTGGTAACAAATTATGCATATGTAAAAAAAAAGCAACTTGAACATTTTCTGATTCACCTAGTTTTAAAGTTGATTATCTAATCACTAATAGACAGCTGACTCTCTGATCAAAGTGAATATCCCCTTCAGTAACTAGTCCAGCTCGATACGACATTCCTATTTGAGTTGACTTCTTCCTGCCACTACCATCACCAACCAGCAGGGCTTACAAGAAGGGTTGATGTGGGGTGATGGCCTGGAGTTGGAGATCTTACTTTTCTGCCCAGTGTGCATAGAGTGTTGAAAGAATATGTGTCACTTATATCATCCATTAGGATAGTTGTTATATAGTTTAAAAAAATCACATAGATGTTTAAGGTACCATCTCGTGTATCATGTTTTTTTTGCAGACATTTGTTTAGAGCATTGTGTTTCTATGTGTATTTATGTCAGCGCCGGGTAATAAGGCACACATAGGTTGAAAAAAGTCCATTTAGTTCAACCAATAAAAAAAAATAATAATAGAAAACCTCCATATACACAATCCTATACCCATGGTTGATCCAGGTCAAAGTGAAATTGTTCTGGGGAGGGGAAAAAATGCTTCCTCACCCCCCAGGAGGATCCATAGATCAACAAGAAAAAAACTGTTTTGGGAATTGTATTTTAGCAATGTATTTTTGTTTCTAGCTCCTGATGGGCCACCAATGGATGTTACACTGCAGCCACTAACCTCACAGAGCATCCAAGTCACTTGGAAGGTGAGTGTGCTTGAATTGTCTCCGCAAACTAAACTGTATTCTCAAAATAGGAATAAACTATTTCCGGTAATGACAAGCAGATGCCAATACTACCGACTAGTGGGATGTAAAATATTGTATTGCCTTTGTGTCTGTAGTTGTTAACGTGTCACATATTGTCATGTACAGTAGCTTTGATCAAATTGATTGAGAGTTTCCTAATATCTAAATATACAAATGTTTCTGCATTTTATTTTTCTAGATTTACAATATATAGCACAAACATATTCTGCAGCCATTCAGACTATTTTTATTTACTTCCAACAATAATTGCCCTAAAGGACCTTGCAGTGCAAGTACCTGCCGTGTACTTGCGCACACATACACACTTACAACTATATTCAAGAACTTATTTAAACTATTAATATGTGTCTAGATCAGGGGTGTCCAACCTGTAGTCCACAACAGCTATGAATGTGGCCCAACACAAAATCTTAGATATGCTTAAGTTTTTTTTATTTAGGGATTTTTTTGTAACGATGTGTTTACACTTAGTGAACACATGCGCCCGAAGAAAAATCTGACAGTGTCTCTTTACTGGACTTTTATAAGTTTTATCTTCCCATACAAAAATATGCCGCTCTTCACAATCACGCCTCATTCATGTCATCAGTTTTCGGCAGCAACTATTGTATTTTTCGCACCGTAAGACGCACCTAGGATTTAGAGGAGGAAAACAAGAAAAACAGTATTCTGAACCAAATGGCGTACTAAAATATTTAATATTATACTACTACTATAGGTGGTGGACACACAGCAATACCATCCCCCCCCCCATCAAATCAGCTCAGCTACACTATACCTGGGTGATGGTGGTGGGCACAGCAACCTCTCCCCCTTCCCAGATCAACTCAGGGTGACAGGGCAGACACAAACACTCCTTCAGCCTCTTCTATTACAACAGGTGACAGGGCAGTGGATACCATGCCAGCCCACACCTCCCGCCCCCTTATCACCAGTTCACCTCAGGCAGCGGAGGACACTGCCATTAAAATGCACAACCCCCTCTGGCTGGCTGGCTGGCTGGCTCGCTGGCTGGTTTGCTGGCTGGCTGGCGCTCAGCCTCAGATGCACCCGGGCAGCAGCTAGGAAGGAGGACTGGGGATATTTGCAGTTTGCAGGATCAACTGTCGGTGGAAGGAGCAGGAAGTGAGACTGGACCAGATCACCGTTCCAGCTGGAAAAAAAAAACAGCCAGGGCTCTTGCCACTTTCGGGATGCTGTTACATCTGGCGGGTGTCAACTGACCTAGCCAACACATTTTGACCTGTGACTATTGATGGGAAATAGGTCTCAAGCAGCCTTTAACCTATACTCACGTGGTCTCATTTTTTCAATTGACCTGGCTGAGGAGCGGACCCCCATAGCAACGCCACTGACACCCCCCATGTTTTGGCACCTGGGGCAGACCGCCTTCCCCCCCTTAGTATGCCCCTGCAAGGATCCACCTCACATCCTGTCCTCTCTCTTCCAAAGAGAAGCCGAGCACCGATATTCTGACCTGGCGACGGAGGGGGGGTGGTGCCTGGTCAGTATTCGCACCAAAGGACACAGGGACATTTCCCCCTATTTTTTTTGGGGGGGGGGGGAGTGCGTCTTATGGTGCGAAAAATATGGTATATTTGTTAGTAAATATTTTTCAAGGATGAAGCACAGTAAGGGCAAAATTAGAACCCAAATATCTGATGAACACTTTGAGAATTCATTGAGAATTGCTACTACATTCATCCAACCAAATATTAATGCATTGGTTTATCAAAAACAGTGTCAAATATCGCACTAGTTTTATGTTGCCCTCTTTTACTTTTAGAATAAAAAATATAAAAAAATAATTACGTTTTATTACTCAGGTACATTATCTATATCAGTGATCATTAACTTGTGATCTATCCAACTTTTTCTGCTCATAAGCTATACTTATGTGTGGCCCAAGACAATTTATTTTCTTTCAATGTGGCCCAGGAGGGTGAAAAGGTTGAACACCCCTGGTGTAGATCCTTTAGATAAAATCAAAGAATTCAGTGGAAATTACCTAAGCACGTAGAGAACATATATGCAGATGTTGCCCTGTGAAACTGAAGTCTATGACACTGACACAGTGATAACAGCCCAGCCATTATTCTGAGAAAAAAGTTTAGCTAGCCTAATTTTACCTCATAGGCCTTTTTCAGACTTTTTTTTGTATGTATTTGCGTTTGTGCAATTTTGTGTGCACTCGTGCATTTTCGTGCAAATGCGCGAAAACGTATTCTCGTGTTGTTGTTCTGCGCAATATGTAAATGGACATTTGCGGTCATTTGTGTGCATGAGGCATAAGTTACTGACCAAAAATATTTTTTTTTTTTCATTTTTTTTTTACTAAAGAATGCACGGCGCTTGTTTTCGCACCTGTGTGTATAGGCACATTACAATTAATGGGATGTATTTTAGCCTTTTCAAGCTGCAGTGTGCAAGAGGCCTTATTGTGATGTGTTGTAGAGCAAAAACAAAGCAGGTCTGTAATGGATTAATTTGCTTAAAGCAATTACATTGGGTGGCAAAAGTGTCAATAAAGTATCATAATTCAGTGTTTCTCATTGCTGCCCAATCCATGTGACTCTAAATATCACTGCTTTTTGGCCTTGTCATATTTATATCTAGACAATAAAATAAAAAATTAAAAAATGTCTTACCTATTCAAAACTGAATGGGAAAATGTAAGTTTTTTTAGATTATTGTTAGATAATTGTAGGTTCAGCTTACTATAGTTAATTCATGTAGTAAGTGTGGTAAGCAAGAAAACATAGTATACCTTTATGTTTGTCATTGATACCATATCACTGCTTAGACTGCTATATTTCTCTTTAGTGTCTGGGATATACATCCTTGAATATGTAACATATAGAAGTACATTTACCTGTAGGCTCCAAGAAAAGAATTACAGAATGGAGTAATCCGTGGATATCAGATTGGATACCGGGAAAATGGACCGGGCAGTAACGGGCAGTACAGTATTGTAGAGATGAAAGCTACTGGTGATGGGGAGGTGTACACACTTGACAACATGAAGAAGTATGCTCAATATGGTGTAGTCGTCCAAGCATTTAATAGAGCAGGAACTGGACCTTCCTCTACAGAGATTAATGCCACAACGTTGGAAGATGGTAAGTACAATACTCCTGTATTTCCTGCATTACGCTTTGATCATTTTTTATACTGATAATTATATCTGTATCAGAATAGTCTCTTACATTCATGACCAGTGTAAGGACTGTATTAATTTATGTTATTAAATATGTGGATGGTCCAGTAAAATTTCAACTATAGTTGATATACACATTCTCCAAATTAGCCCGTAGTACAATAATAAAGGGAATTAGAATTATCTTTAAGAATAATTACCGATGTTGGTATAGGCTCATTCCATGCATAACTGATATTCCCTTATTTAGAGATACTGGTGGTCTGAACCCCCCCCCCGGGTCCTTAAAATGGTTATTAATAGCTGAGGATATACTTATTGTTGAGTCTTACTCCTTTTATTGTTGTAGCAGGTACCTCATTTCACCCACTTTCATGTCGAAGCAGCTGTGGCAGGTGGATGCTGGTAATTTAGGTGCAAAGACAGAGCTGGGAATTTAGGTGCAGAGATCTATAAAATCTGGCAAAATATATTAAACCCACTTTTAATTAAAGTCCACTTTACTCACAATAATCTCATAAATGTATCCAATAATATCTGAGCAAAACAAATGCTGTGATGTAGAGATATACACTTCATGGTCCTCGGGAGATCTAGGAATACTGTGAGTAAATTAAACCAGCAACATCTAGACAGAAATTACCTTTCCATTTTAATCAGATAGATATATATTTTATTACAGTCTCCATATTAAGTTGTACTTCACCTAATATACTGTGCTATATGTTGTCTCACATACAGTGCCTAGCCAGCCCCCAGAAAATGTTCGAGCTCTTTCCATTACCTCAGATGTAGCTGTCATATCCTGGTCCGAGCCACCTCGAAGCTCTCTCAATGGGGTTCTTAAGGGTTACAGAGTCATTTACTGGTCACTGTATCCAGATGGAGGTGAGTTTCTGGTTAAAGTGTGTGCTATGATTAGGATGGGGGTGAGTCAGTGTTGTTTTCTGAAAGCAGTGGCCCTTTGTGCAAGATTATAAGTTGGACCCCTCAAGCCTATGAACAAAAAAATACGAGCCGGAGTGTGTTTCTAATTGCGCTGAATTTTGGGCATGACTTAAAGAGATGTGGTTAAATAGAGCCTGAGCTGACTTCCATAGAATAGAATGAGACAGCGTTGAAGAGGGGCTGTATCTATGGGAGGGACACTGGAAGGGCCAGGGCCCAACATTAGAAGTTGGAGCACCTGGTCAGGGGTCAGCAGTAGATGAATAACTTACTACAAACCCCTGACCTCTGCATCACTTAACACTGACCCCTACATCACTACTGACCCCTGAACTCTGCGTCCCTTACTACTGACCTCTGCATCACTACTGATTTCTGCACCCTGCATCACTTACTACTGGCCCCTGCATCACTACTGATTTCTGAACCCTGCAACGCTTACTACTGACCTCTGCATCACAACTGATTTCTGCACCCTGCATCGCTTACTACTGACCTCTGCATCACTACTGACCTCTGCATCACTACTGACCTCTCAATTCGTTTTATCACTGACCTCTAAATTCTGCAGCCCTTACTACTGTCCTCTGTCACTACTGACCTCTGAACTCTCCTGACCACTTCCTGCTGACCTCTGCGTCAGTTAATACTGACTGCTGAACTCGGTGTTACTTACTACTGACCTCTGTGTCAGTTACTACTGACCTCTAAAATCTGTATCTCTTTCTACTACCCTCTCTGTCACTACTGACCTCTGAACTTTGTGTTTGTCATGGACCTTGGAGTAATGGAGTGGTTACTGAGCTATATTGAGACATTTCCATTATGTGATAAGCCTGTTTAAAGCCTTTGTGATTATCAGGTGTGGGTGTCTTCTGTCGGAGACAGCCCGTCTGAAGATGTATGTGTTTATGCTAAGGGACTTTGTATTGTTCTAAAGGTCAGAAGCCTGTCAGCTGTATTGAATTAGCATTCTATTGTCTAAAGCAATGTAACCTCTCAGAGGTAGTAATTAAGTAGACCGGGTTATTGTGTACATTGATTACCCCCTGGGGCTTCTGTCTCAATACACAAGTCTTTCTATCCAAGCTATTGAACCAATCCCTGTTGACAATTTCAAGTCCTCATTTGCATGGTCAAGGAGGACTAGAGTGAAGACTGCATATACTTTACAATTGACCAATAGGAAAGCGGTTGTTGGGAGTGGGATGTTCCAAAATTCTGTATAAAAGTGTGCTGTGTACTTGAAAATAAAGAGTCCTGTTTGAACTTACATACAGCCTGCCTGGTGTTTGTTCTTAATGGGTCCGAATGGCACATAGCTGTAATTCGGATCCCGGAACCTTGGATGACTGGACCATCAGACGTTGCAATCTGCAAGAGGAGTGTCGGGAGAGCAGGACCTGGGCGAGAAGGGGTCTCGTCACAGTGTTACTTTCTGCTGACCTCTGTACCAGTTATTACTGACCGCTAAACTCTGTGTCACTTACTACTTACATCTAAACTCTGCATTCCTTACTACAGCTCTCGGTGTAACTACTGACCGCTAAACTCTGCAGCACTTACCACTTCCCTCTGTGCCACTACTGACCTCTGAACTCTGTGTTGCTTAATACTGACCTCTGCATCAGTTACTACTGACCACTAAACTCTGTGTTACTTACTACTGACCTCTAAACTCAGCAATCCTTAGTACTGCTCTGTATTGCTACTGACTTCCCCCCATTACAGATACCTTGCTCCCCCCCCCCCCCCCCATCAGTGTATGCTGCCATCTCTGAAAGCAAGGAAAACGCCATAACATAACAAAATAACAATTAATGGGAAACAGAGCCTTTCAGTGGGTAATTAGAAATTTTATGTGAAAAAATAACGACGACACACCAAAGCAATATCTATAAACATGCCATTTTGAAAAGAATATTATCATGTGATAAAATTCCAAAAGCAGTTAAAATAACTTCTACGTCTTGTCATGTCTTCTAGCTCCAAAGACAAGAGATCATTTGTAATATTACTGAATTTTATGTTAACAGTCAAATTCTATGTATTCAAAGGCCTTTCACTATCTCCTATATTTTAAGTGAATCTGTCCTGTGGCCCTCTATTTTTCTTTCTGCACTTCCAACTGCAGTAAACCCAAGTATCATGCCTCGTACACATAGCCGTTTTTCCCGACGGAAAAACTGCAAGGAGATCTTTTGGCCGGGAATCCCGGCCGTGTGTATGCTCCTCATAGTTTTTCCGACAGGAAAACTGCCCAAAACCGCCGGACAAAAAAAGAGAACCAGCTCCCTTTTTTCCCACAGGGAAAACCTGCGGACTTTTGCCCAGCGTTTTTTTGCAGTTTTCCTATGGGAAAAACTGTGATGGAGCATACACACGGGTGGGATTCCCAACCAAAGCTCCATCGCAGTTTTCGTGTTTGGAAAACCGGCCGTGTGTAGGGGGAAAGACTGACCAAGCATGCTCTCGGGTTTCCGTCGGAAATCCCGCATATGTGTAATGGGGCATTAGTGTATCAGTGTAATATCCAGAATTATGAGTCCAGAAATAATGCACTGAGCAAAATGGTAAATGGGCAGTTCTTTCTGATGATGGGTGAGTGTGAACGAGAAGAACCTTGAGAAGAAGAATGGCTTGATAATGAGATATGAGGGGGAGCTTTGACTTAAAGTATCAGTTTAAGGGTCATAAAGGGTTGGTTGTTTCTGTAATTTGTTAGGCTTTACTTTCAACTCCATACTTTTTTTTTCTATATGCAGAATGGGGGGAAATGCAGAATATAACCACACCACGTGAGCGTGTGGAGCTAAAGGCACTTGAGAAATTTACTAACTATAGTGTGCAAGTTCTGGCATACACACAAGCAGGAGATGGAGTCCGCAGCAGTGTTCTATATCTACAAACCAAGGAAGATAGTAAGTAATTTTGGCTTCATATGACCTTGTTATTGGTGAAACTAGATTTTGTCACCTTCTATTGTAAGAGGTGGTGAGTGGGAGAGACTGTGAGCTATAAACTCCCCTTTCATCACCTCATCTCCTTCTTTTGGTGTATCATAAGAACATTAGAAGGCAGTGGGGTGGAGGATATTTGTTTAGTGTGTTGTTTAGTGAACATACTTGTAACATAACTGTTACTTTCTGTTTTTCTCAGTTCCAGGTCCTCCTGCTGGGATTAAAGCAGTGCCATCTTCATCCAGTAGTGTTGTTGTATCTTGGCTACCTCCAACCAAACCAAATGGTATTATCCGAAAATATACAATATTTTGTTCAGTTCCTGGATCTGGCCAGCCTGTAAGTTTCTTTTTCTAATGAAGTATTATTGTTATAGGTTTATATATGAAAAATGTAAATGCATTCTTTACCATCATGGCAAAATAAAGTGTGACTTTAAGACAGTGGAAAGCAAATCGGGAAGTTTTTGATGTTGACCATTTATCTTTAAAGGAGATTTTCGCTACCCTTCCCTTTAAGGCCCCTTTTACACTGCGGCAGGAGCAGCGTTGGTGGTAAAGTGCTGCTATTTTTTTTAATTTGATTTCAATGGGCAGGAGCGGTATACACACCGCTCCTTTACTGCTCCAAAGATGCGGCTAACAGGACTTTTTTCACGTCGGCGCAATAGCGCCTGCAAACCGCCCCAGTGTAAAAGGGGTCTAAGATATAAAGCAAAATAAAGTCTCCTGCCTAAAGAAGTGGAAATCCTATTATTAACCATTGTTAACAGAACAGATGTCCTTGGTTGATATTTCCTCTACATTTGTTACAGTGACAGTGATCAGAATTTCCACCCACTTTCTGCACCAGTGAGGCATACTCTTCTCAACAGGGACATAAACAGCAATAAACATATACCAGTCTTTTTCCAGGCTATCCAGAATGTAAAAAGATTTGGTCTGTAGTCCTATGTTAGGTTTAGCCAACTAGATGCCATTTTGTGGTGGGATCTTCAGCACAACTACATCTATAGAAGCCCAGGCAGCTGATATGATATAACAATTAAAAGTGGTGCAGTGGATGTTACTGACCGGCAAGGTTACTGAAGGAAGCACTTTCTTAATTTTTTTTTTTTTTTACCTGGACTGACTTTAGCCATCCAGTCCCTTTAAAATTACTTTAGAGATCACAAGCATGCATCAATGCAGTCGCTAGGTCAGTAAGTCAAATTTTCTTCAGGGCAATGCCTCTCTCTACTAATGGAGCTCCAGAACATTTTATGTCTCACTTTCCACAACAGTATATCTCTTTCCAGGGCAGTCACTAAAGGGCCAATTTAAAAAGCAGTGGTATGGTCACACAGAAGTATGGTTTGGTTGCAACAGTGATAAAAAAACGTTGGCCCGGATTCACATACATTGGCGCATATTTATGCTGGCGTAGTGTATCTAATATACGCTACGCCAACGTCACACAGAGAGGCAAGCACCGAATTCTCAAAGCACTTGCCTCCCAAACTGCGCTGGGTTCCCTCGGCGTAAGGTGGAAGTGGGCGTGAGTCATGCTAATTAGGCATGACCCCATGCAAATGATGGGCCAAGCGTCATAGAAGTACTTAGGAAGGGGGGGCTATGCAAACACATAGGTGTGACTTTGAGTGAAGCACATGTCTGCCCTTCCATCCCTAGTACAAATGTAGAACAAGGAGGTTGGGACTTTAAATGAGGTTCCAGACAGGGTGGGAGTACAAAAAGGAAAACATGTTTATTAACATGCATAACGATGTGTGATACACTCTCAGAGTCACAGGAGCTGGGCATGTAGACATAACAGTAAAGGACAATAGAGATGCATAACAATGTCAACCAGGAAACTCATGACATATGGCTTCACATATGCAACATGGACACAGGGACATGCAATGCCATCAATAATTAATACAATACAGTATGAAAAACAAAAAACAGCTTCCCATGAGTGGGGGATAGGCACACGGATTTCCTTGGATGCCACAGTGCGATTAAAAGACATGAGGTAGAAGGTTGTATATAATGGTGACTGGTGACTAAGATATGGAGTTAAATGGCATCCTTGAATGGCCGACGCGTTTCGTGCTAAGTGCACTCATCAGGGGCTGATGCTTCCAAGTCTGTGGGGTTAAATAGTATTTTAGTCTACAATAACTTAAAGCATAAAATGAGGAACATGGGTAGTGGTCCTGAGCTTACATACCTAAAGAATGGTGTAGATCAAGGGAGAGAGCATATACCATTTTACCCTTTTTATAAATTATCATATTTCCTCTGTTCTTAGCTGCGTAAGAGCTGGGATAGGAGAAGCAGCAGCACACTGAGCTTTCCAGTAAATGACTGTGCAGTGGGGGCATGGCTAGAGAATTGGCCACAGTGATCTCTCCTCTCAGTTTTTAATAAGAAAGCAGAGGGACTGGCAGGAACACCAGGGATTTCACATAAATGGAGAGCTACAAAGAGAGCAGGATACTTTCCCATACATGTACATGGTACAGCAGGGACATATCAGGAATAAGAAGTGTTGGAGTAACAAGAACTTTAACCTCTTAATTTTCCCCCAAAAAATTGTGACAAAGAATTATAATTTCAAAAAACCCACCATGCCTCTTACTAAATACCTTGGACTGTCTGCTTTCCAAAAAGGGTAAATTGGGGGGGTATTCTATCCTGGCATTTTGGGCCTCAAGAATTAAGATAGGCAGTTAGGACTGGTCAGTTTTCAAATGTATACATAGTTTGTGGACTCTATAACTTTCACACAGACTAAATAATATACAGAGTTGGGTTATTACTGCCAAAGAAATGTAGCAGAATACATATTGGATACATTTATGAAAAAAGATTTTTTATTTGCAAAACTATATAACAGAAACACGTGTTTTTTTTTTTCAACATTTTGGATTATATTATAAAAAAAAAAACCCAGTGGTGATTAACTACCACCAATGGAAAGCTTTATGTTTGGAAAAAATTATAAATATTTAATTTAGGTACAGTGCTTGCATGACTGAGTAATTGTCATTCGAAGTGAATTCACTGAAAGCTAAAAATTGGCCTGGGCAGGAATGGGGTGAAAGTGTCTAGCATTGAGGTGGTCAAAGAACATCTGAACATGTTGTAAAGATTGAAATCTAGCAACCAATCACTTTTTTTCTGGGCAAGTGTATAGATATATGTTATTGTCCAGATACATTCACTCAAGAGATTTAATAAAAAGTGAAACTGTAGATCAGATATCGTGTTTCAATAACTACATATTAACAGAAAATACATTTGTAAGATGTCATATAAACGCGCTTGTGGAAGTAGTTGAAAAGTTGTTCCAAGCAGCCAATGTTGCATGCATTTTTAACACTTAGGCCGCGTACACACGATCGGTCCATCCGATGAGAACGGTTAACCGATGAAGCTGAATGATGGTCTGATGCGCCTACACACCATCAGTTAATTAACCGCTCGTGTCAGAACGCGGTGACGTAAAACACAACGACGTGCTGAAAAAAACGAAGTTCAATGCTTCCAAGCATGCGTCGACTTGATTCTGAGCATGTGCGGGTTTTTAACCAATGCTTTTGCATACTAACGATCGGTTTTGACCCATCGGTTAGGCATCCATCGGTCAAATTTTAAAGCAAGTTCTAATTTTTTTGACCGAAGGATAACTGACCGATGGGGCCCACACACGATCGGTTTGGACTGTTGAAAACGGACCTTCAGTCCATTTCATCAGTTTTGACCGATCGTGTGTGTACGCGGCCTTAGACTAGACAGAAGTTCAACTGAGAATACATTATTATTCTGGTATATTTGGTTATTAATTATGATATTTTTGGCTAGTAATTAAAGTCTCTGCCTGCTCTCTTTCAAGATCTATAAATAGATTGTAATGAGATACTTGCAAAACCGCTAACACGCGGACCCGATCGCCGCCGGAGTCCCGCGATCGGTCACAGGAGCTGAAGAACGGGGAAAGGTGTGTGTAAACGCACCTTCCCCGTTCTTCACAGTGGCGCTGTCATTGATCGTCTGTTCCCTGATATAGGGAAAGGCGATCAATGATGTCACACATCCAGCCCCGCCCCCTACAGTTAGAAACACATATGAGGTCACACTTAACCCCTTCAGCGCCCCCTAGTGGTTAACTCCCAAACTGCAATTGTCATTTTCACAGTAAACAATGCATTTTTATAGCACTTTTTGCTGTGAAAATGACAATGGTCCCAAAAATGTGTCAAAATTGTCCGATGTGTCTGCCATAATGTCACAGTCACGAAAAAAATCGCTGATCGCCGCCATTAGTAGTAAAAAAAAAATATTTATAAAAATGCAATAAAACTATCCCCTATTTTGTAAACGCTATACATTTTGCGCAAACCAATCGATAAACGCTTATTGCAATTTTTGTTTACCAAAAATAGGTAGAAGAATACGTATCAGCCTAAACTGAGGAAAAAATATGTTTTTTTATATATTTTTGGGGGATATTTATTATAGCAAAAAGTAAAAAAAAAAGAATTTTTTTCAAAATTTTCACTCAAAAAATAAAAAACGCAGAGGTGATCAAATACCACTAAAAGAAAGCTCTATTTGTGGGGGAAAAAAGGACACCAATTTTGTTAGGAAAATACGTCGCATGACCGTGCAATTGTCAGTTAAAGCGACACAGTGCCGAATCGCAAAAAGGGGCCTGGTCCTTTACCTGCATATTGGTCCAGGTCTTAGGTGGTTAAAAGAATTTTAGTCGACTATACCCTAACCCTGATGCTGATAAATATGTGACAGGATTTTTACATAAAACGTTATATATCGCAAGGAAAGTGATAGCATACAAATAGATGCAACCCTCCCATGTATCAGCCTGCCTACTAGAAATCAATATTACTCTCCTCAATAGGAAATGATTCTACATAACCAGGGACTGTTCCTCTATAAATTACAACATTTTGAACTATTGATTTTAATTAGACATTGTTGAAGTAATGTATTACTGTTGTGCTGTCTCCTTAGGTAACCATTGTTGCTCTGGGAATTCTTTGTCTTGAGTAGTGGTTATTGTTTTTTGTAAAATTAAAATGGTATGTGTATTAAAAAGAACAGATATAAAACATTAGCATACAAATATACAGTGCCTTGCAAAAGTATTCACCCCCTTGGCATTTTTCGTGTTTTGTTGCCTCACAACCTGGAATTAACATGGATTGTTTGAAGATTTGCATCATTTAATTTACAGAACATGCCCACAACTTTGAAGATTTTTTATTATTATTGTGAAGCCATCAACCAATAGGACAAAATAACAGAAACAGTCAGTGTGCATAACTATTCACCCCCCTAAAGTCAATACTTTGTAGAGCCACCTTTTGAGGCTACCACAGCTCCAAGTCGCTTTGGATAAGTCTCTATGAGCTTGCCACATCTTACCACTGCGATTTTTGCCCATTCCTTCTTGCAAAACTTCTACAGCTCCTTCAAGTTGGATGGTTTGTGCTTGTGAACAGCAATCGTTAAGTCTGACCACAGATTTTCTATTGGATTAAGGTGTGGGCTTTGACTAGGCCATTCTAACACATTTACATGTTTCCCCCCTTATACCACTCAATTGTTGCTTTAGCAGTGTGTTTGGGGTCATTGTCCTGCTGGAAGGTAAAGCTCCGTCCTAGCATCAAATCACACACAGAGTGGTATAGGTTTTGCTCAAGAATATCCCTGTATTTAGCACCATCTATCTTTCCCTCAACTCTGACCAGTTTCCCAGTCCCAACTGCTGAAAAACATCCCACAGCATGATGCTGTCACCACCATGTTTCACTGTGGGGATGGTGTTCTTTGGGTAATGTGATGTGTTGGGTTTGCGCCAGACATAGCGTTTTCTTTGATGGCCAAAAAGTTAGCCTTTTAGTCTCATCAGACCAGAGCACATTCCTCCATACATTTTGGGAATCTCCCACATGCCTTTTCGCAAACTCCAAACATGCCATTTTGTTTTTTGTTGAAAGTAATGACTTTCTTCTGGCCACTCTGCCATAAAGTCAAACTCTATGGAGCGTACGGCTTATTGTCGTCCTATGTACAGATACTCCAGTCTCTGCTGTAGAACTCTGCAGATCCTCCAGGGTTACCTTAGGTTTCTGTGCTGCCTCTCTGATTAATGCCCTCCTTGCCCGGTCTGTGAGTTTTGGTGTGTGACCGTCTCTTGGCAGGTTTGTTGTTGTGCCATGTTATTTCCATTTGGTTATGATAGATTTGATGGTGCTCCTAGAGATCATCAAAGATTTGTTTGTTTTTTAGAACCTGGACCTGACTTGTACTTCCCAACAACATTGTCCCTTACTTGTTTGGAGAGTCCCTTGGTCTTCATGCCAGTGTTTGGTTAGTGGTGCCTCTTGCTTAGGTGTTGCAGCCTCTGGGGCCTTTCAAAAAGGTGTGTATATGTAATGACAGATCATGTGACACTTAGGGCCAGATCCAGAGAGAATTACATCCGTGCAGCGTATCAGAGATACGCTACGCCGCCGTACCTTACCTGGCGGAATTTTGAATCCTCAACGATTTCACGCCGTAAGTTACGGCGGCGTAGTGTATTTCTGGCGGTGGAATTCAAATCGACGATTAGGGGGCGTGATTCATTTAAATGAAGCGTGTCCCCGAGCCGAATGAACTGCGCATGCATCGTCCTGAAATTTCCCGCCGTGCATTGCGCTAATTGACGTCACTAGGACGTCATTTTTTTAACTTAGACGTGAGTTACGTCCATCCCTATTCACGGACGACTTACGCAAAAAAAAAAAAAATTTCAAATTTCGACGCGGGAACGACAGCCATACTTAACATGGCAAGTCTATCTATACGCCGCAAAATACCAGCTTTAACTATACGCCGGAAAAAGCAGACTACAGACAACGTTAGAAAATGGGACGGCCGCGCGTACGTCTGTGGATCGTCGGAAAAAGCTAATTTGCATACCCGACGCGAAAAACAACGCGAACTCCACCCAGCGGGCGCCGAAGTATTGCACCTACGATCCGAAGGCGTACGAAGCCGTACGCCTGTCGGATCGAACCCAGAAGCCATCGTATCTTGGTTTGAGGATTCAAACTAAAGATACGACGTGGGTAATTTGAAAGTAAGCCGGCGTATCAGTAGATACGCCGGCGTACTTGCTCTGTGGATCTGCCCCTTAGATTGCACACAGGTGGTCATCATTTCACAAATTATGTGACTCTCGAAGGTAATTGGTTGCACCAGAGCTTTTTATGGGCTTCATAACAAAGGGGTGAATACATACGCACATGGCAATTATCATTTTTTTATTTCTGGAAAAATTGTTTTATGTATATATTTTTCTAATTTTACTTCACCAACTTAGACTATTGTGTTCTGATCAATCACATATAATTCAGATTTAAAAAATATTGAACCAAAGACTGTAATTTAACAAAATAGGTAAAATGCCAAGGGGGTGAATATATTTGCAAGGCACTGTATAAACTTCAAAAATTATAAAATTGTCTAAAAATCATTATAGTTTTTCCTTTTGTTAAGCCATTTGCTGCTGTCAATAGGCAGTA
The DNA here is from genome assembly GCF_905171775.1 of Rana temporaria. Taxonomy (NCBI): domain Eukaryota; kingdom Metazoa; phylum Chordata; class Amphibia; order Anura; family Ranidae; genus Rana; species Rana temporaria. The sequence continues at coordinate 73,474,315 of NC_053498.1, forward strand.
TCCCAAACACACGTTTTCTCACTAAATCAAATCTGTCAGAATAAAATGTTTTTCACACCAGTATGCTTCTGTATTTATCTAGTACAGATAAACTAAAGATGTATTCAAAATATAGTTCCAAATTATTCCATTGTTGGTCCAGAGAAAGACAACAAAATGAATGGTTAAAAAGTAGTGGTCCTAAATTTGAACCTTGGGGTACACTACTTACAGCCATAGGCCAATCAAAATAAAGAGAACTTGACTACAGAACACATATTGGTAAAATAAATACTAATGTACTTCTGCAGAGCATTCTGTTTATCTTTTGAAAATGTACTTTTTTATTTTTTTAATAAATATATTGAAAAATATATATATATATATTTTTTTTAAATGGCTTTTTAGGGTAGTCATACAGACAACAGCATATCTAAAAATAGATTAAAATTGTCATTGTTTTTATTGTGCTGCTTCTTGCCATGTACATTGTTTCCTCTTGAATTCTCTCTTCCTTCTCTCCAAGCTCTACTTATCCTATCTTCGTCATGCTCCATTTTCTATGCCACCCTCTGGTCTTCCACTCCCCTCTCTTACGGAGGAAGTTTCATCTGAATAAAATGAAAATCTTTGAAGTTTTCATTCTTTTGAAGTTTTTTTTCCTGTAGTCTCTAGATGGGAAAGGGTGGCACTGCAGGCTAAAAAGAGGCAGCTAATTAGAGTTAATTAGGAATGAGGGAGCTTGCCTGTGTGCAACTCTTAAAGCAACATAGTGCACATGAAATGTGTTAACCCATTGTTATTTTAATTATGTTGTGTCTTAAATAACTGCTGATTTTAATTAGAATGTTACTGTTGTTTCCCTTTTCTTCAGGCTCCCAGTGAGTATGAAACAAGTCCTGATTTCCTTCACTATCGAATAATGCACCTACTTCGAGGGCAACAGTATATGCTTTGGGTGGCTGCAGTTACGTCTGCTGGACGGGGCAATGTAAGCGAAAGAGTAATGATTACACCAGATGGCAAAGGTATGGAGGTATCAAATCTGAGCATTTAACACATAGATACGAAGAAGGCCAGGTTTTAGGCCAAACTGAACCTTCAGTCAGTATCATCGAAACGTATTTCCAGTTGCATCAGAAAAAAAGATGTTCAATGTCTTAGTTTGTTTTCTTTTTAAAGCAGCTACAGTCTGAATAGAAAAGCTTTTCCCCTGCCAACAGCCGTAGGGTAGGACTCTTCCTTGTGTGGAAGCAGATATCTCTATGTAGAAGTCTGACACACTACACCCTACAAATTCAGACTTATAGTTCTCAAATCGGCGAAGCTCATGCTCCCTGCTGATTGGAGGGCTCTGGCTCTGACTCCGAAAGGGGCATGTTGGACCTCTGCAGAGAGATCACAGCTTCCACAAAGAGAGCAAGGTTTCAACCCTACAGCTGCTGACAGGGGGCAGGATCTTCTCCTGAGGCTGCTTTTGCACACCTTTTGTTCTGATGCACCTGAGATATATTTAGCTAATTTAACCTGAAGGGTGAGCTTAAAGTGTAACTCCACTTTTATTGAAAAAAGACAATCCTTTCAGCCCTGGTTCACACTGGGTACGATTTGGAACGATTTGAGATGCGATTTGACATGTCAAATCGCATCTCAAATCGGCGGCAATTGTCGGCAATGGCACTGTCCTAATCAGTGCGACGCCGCATCTGCGATTTCAAAAAGTAGTTTCTGTACTACTTTTTGCGATTTCGGGCCGCGATTTACATTAAATTGCGGCCGAAATCGCGGCAAAATCGCGGCCGTAAAATCGCGCATTTCACCGCGATTTTGAATTCGCAGCAGTGTGAACCTAGGCAGAATGTTAGTTATATATACGGCTTATAACATACTTCTTTTATAGGCTCCCAAACACTGAGAGCCAATCACAGGATTCCAGGAGTGTGCATAATGCCCCTAGATGTATTTTTTAATAAAATGGAATTAACATTTACATGTGCACCGTGTCAAATCATGCTCAAAATTTGCCATTTCATCCTTAACATCTAAAATATAATTTTAAAATATAAGAAAACTCGCTCAAGACGTGTGATAATTTGTCTCAGGAGGCGAAATTTTTTTTTTCCAAATTGTATCTATGATTTTTACATTTCTTACAATTTGCATTCCATTGTGCGTTTTTGCAAATGTGAATAAACAAAATTGACTACAGGAAAAAAAATTCAAATGTATTCAAAATGCTAGAGCCCAATCTTTCAGAAGAACATTCAGATTGCTCAGAATAAACATAATTACCAACTCTTTTACCAACACTTGGTCTTCAAAATTTTCAAATGATATATATATATATATATATATATATATATATATATATATATATATATATATACACATACACACTGTATATACAGTATGTAATGTCGATCACATGGTTCTGAAATTGTATATATGCCATATTAACACCAGGCAATGTCTCTACAGTTCCCCTCTTAGGCTTCATTTCCACTGGCGTTTTTACAGCCACTTGTGTTAGCCTTTTTTACAGCTTAAAAACGCCTGTAGCGTTTTTGAGCGTTTTTGCGCGTTTTTGAGTGTTTTTAATGTCTGGCGTTTTTACAGCTCTATTGCTGGAGCCACAGAACGCCCTGGTCCCACGTTTTTTTTACAGCTCAAAAACGCCTATGCCATTTGCAGCTCAAAAACGCCTATGTGGGCATGATGCCATAGAATAACATGGACAGGCGTTTTTAAGCTGTAAAAAACGCTCAGGAAAGTGGATGTAAAAACGTCAGTGGAAATTAAGCCTTAGTCTTGACAAGAGCGGAGTCTATGTGAAAGAACCATACTGTGCTTGAAATAAATAGATTAAATAATGCATATGTATTATAAAATAACTACTAGCAGGAAAGACACCAAGTATCACAGAGGAAAATAGGTTAGGGAAAAGAGTTTTGATATAGTTTCTTTTTTTGAAAATTAATGCAGTACAAACCCTGCTCTATAATATAAGACATCTGAATTTAGGTTCAATATATTGCAGTGTTTTTATCTGCATTTAAATACCTAGTCACACGGCATAGAATGTCTTTTCCACCTTACCGATGTTGTCTTTTGTTACTAACTATAAGAGAACTATGTTTTTGTATTGTAGCTCCTGCCAAAATTATATCATTTGGAGGCACTGTAAGTACACCTTGGATGAAAGATGTGCGTCTACCATGCAGCTCAGTGGGGGAGCCAGGACCAGCCATTAAATGGACTAAAGACAGGTAAATTGTTATACCTGCCAACATTATAACATCTTAAATAATGATATCCCAGCATTTTTCCTTAAACCATGGATGCATGTTTTTATAAGTTTCCATTCACATGTCTACTAATGTGCAAGTGATGCAAAGTGTTGGCATATTTCAACCTATTGTATCTTTTTTTCAGTCAGTGTATCTTCTCATTGGTATCTTCATATCTTCCATGAATCTTTAGATTATTTTTCCAGCACTGTTTAATTTTGGATCTTTTTCTTATGTGACAAGCAACCCTTGACAGACAAGAAATGGAATAGTCTGTATAGTGAAAGACAATTTCATGCTTCAGTCATTATTGACTTGCATTGCAAAGAAAAATTGGTAACAGGGGGTAATATCAGACTATATGTGAACCAATGTTATGTGATTTATGAAGGGTTAGATTAAAGCAGAGCTAACAATTATTTGTATGTGAACATATTGCAGTTACAAATAGTTCATTAATAGCCATGTTTCTTGCAGTGTTTTCAGTAGGTTTCTTAGCTACTGTGCAGATATAGCACCAAGGCCAATGATTCTATTTGGTTCTTGGCTTGATCTCTCCTGGCTTCACAGCCCAGAAGTTATGGTCTTTCCACACCTCCCTCTTAGTATATCATTATGCTCTTATATTTCCATAAGGAACAAATTACAGTACTGCACAGAACAACAGCTTTGACTTCTCATTGATTAAAAGTTGCATTTAGTAAAACAAGTCACAAGTAGCTGATAAAAGAGCAGGAGAGAGGGAAGATTATTGTGGGGCTAGAACTGTACGATTACATTCCTGGTTCCTGGCAAAGAATGCAAATAAGAAAACTTCTAATAGGCAATAATTACATCACTTCCCACAGACGCTAAAGCTGCCTGCATCACCTCCCTCTAATAAAGTAAATGGAATAGGCTCTGCAAGATATGAATAACATAGTATATGCATTAAGTGTAACCCAATAAAATTTTGCAAGTATGCGGGCATGTACTGTTTTTACCTGCTATTTCGAAGAATTTGTATTTAAAAAAATAAAACTTTAGTTTTGCTTCAATATGTATCACCTGCTGATGGTAATGGCACCCACAGACACTACTGCATAGAACCATGGAATCTTGTGGTAGTCTATATATCAGAAAATGGTGCTGTTGGTTACAAAAATAGCAGTTCAGAGTCATGCCGGGCCAATCAGGGAGACCCGTATTTGCAGGTACTTAGGGCCAGATTCACAAAAGAGATACGACGGCGTATCTCCTGATACGCCGTCGTATCTCTGAGATACGATTGTTGTATCTATGCGCCTGATTCATAGAATCAGTTACGCATAGATAGCCCTAAGATCCAACAGGTGTAACTGTGTTACACCGTCGGATCTTAGGCTGCAATTCTAGGCCGGCCGCTAGGTGGCGATTCCATTGCAGTCGGTGTAGAATATGCAAATGACTAGTTACGCCGATTCACGAACGTCCGCTTTGCCCGTCGATCTAAATTTACGCCGTTTCCATAGAAAACTAAGCATGCCCTCTAGGTGGTGTAACCAATGTTAAGTATGGCCGTCGTTCCTGCGTCGAAATTTTAAATTTCACGTTGTTTGCGTAAGTCGTCCGTGAATGGCGCTGGACGCCATTTACGTTAACGTCGAAACCAATGACGTCCTTGCAACGTCATTTAGCGCAATGCACGTCGGGTAATTTTACGGACGGAGCATGCGCAGTACGTTCGCGCGGGAACGCGCCTAATTTAAATGGTGCCAGCCCCATTTGAATTAGGCGGGCTTGCGCCGAGCGGATTTACGCTACGCCGCCGCAATTTTACAGGTAAGTGCTTTGTGAATCAGGCACTTACGCTGTAAACTTGCGGCGGTGTAACGTAAGTGGAAAAAGATTGCGGTTCACCCGCAATTACAACCCATCAGAAAACAGCAGCAGTCAAGTGGTCCACATGGAAATGTTGGAGTCTGTAGATCACTTCTCCACATCTCAGGAAATGTCTCTAAGACCCGACTTCCTGGGACATCGTATTTCATTGAACAATGAAATACGATGTCCCAGGAAGTCGGGTCTTAGAGACATTTCCTGAGATGTGGAGAAGTGATCTACAGACTCCAACATTTCCATAGAGAAGTTTTGTGGACCACTAGACTGCTGCCGTTTTCTGATGGGTTGTAATTGCGGGTGAACCGCAATCTTTTTCCACTTAACCCCCGAGCCTGGGATCCTGCCGCTGAGCACGAAGTGTCCTAACCTAGTGTCCAGGGGATTGAAAGGCCGTGGCTGGGCTATAGCCAACTGTGTTAAAGGCTTGCTATCTGGTAAGCTGCTTATACTTATGGTGGAGGATTTGCACAGATCGCATGCATGTCACCTGGTGGTTTGAAGTTTTGACCAGTCACAGTTTCATTATACCAAGCATCACTGAAGGCTCCACTTGAAATATTTGATTGATACTACGGGGGATTTCATCATTCCTCCATCTGTTGAATGTTACAGACTTTTTAATTTTAATTTTGGGCGCGGCTTTTTTTATTGTTTATTATCTTTGTTTATCATACGTTAGCTGCTGCCTATAGACTTTGTTGTGGTAGCGCGGTTTTTTGCTTTCCATTTTTGTTCTGCTAATTGCTTGTTCGTATTAAGGGGAATTGTAGTGAATGGCTACAGCAATTTTAGCCAACTTCTCTCTCCAGTGTATGTTGAAGGAACATGTTTTGAGGAGAGGAGATAACAAATAGCCCTTCAATTCGTATTTAAGTGGTATTGGTGCAAGGTATTAGATATTTGGCTATTCTAGTCCAATATCATGGGAAAGAGGATTGATTAATTGAACATAATGCTCTGGCCAAGGCAGCTCACATACACCAGGGGACCTCAAGGAGCACCCCAGGAAGAATCCAAACACTTTGAATCCAAAGTGAGCACCATACCAGTTGTCACAGGGTCTAGATATCCAAATGTATTAGCCCTTATGAAGATGACACAAGATGTTACTGCCAACATGTTTCAGGATTTACAAATATGTCCCTCCATCAGGTCTTTGGAAGTTTGTTGGCAGGACTCTTGAGATATTTCAGATGTTCAAGAGACCAAATAATCTGTTAAATGTAGAAGTACTTCAGCAGTCAAGCAAAGATACTTTGATTGTTTCTATATGCAGGGGTTAGTGATCCCTTTTTGCTCCCATGAGGTACTTCCAAATATTAGATACTGGTCTAGAGACTGTGACATGCTAATTACCAATATAAATATTTTGATCAGTATGGCTGCCAATGCTGTAAAACAGTGTTAAAATCATAATTATGTTTTAAACCTCTTTCTCTCAAACTGCAGTGAGGACTCGGCTATTCCAGTGGCATTGGATGGGCATAGATTAATTCATCCCAATGGCACACTAACTCTACGTTCTGTCAAAGCAGAGGATTCTGGTTATTATACCTGCACAGCTACCAACACTTGGGGATTTGATACAATTATTGTAAACCTCTTGGTGCAAGGTAAGAGTATGGGAATGTGACAAGAGTAATAAAGTGGGGCAAAACTAAAAAAAATGCCTTTTAAAAGGTCCAACCACAAGTAGTAATATATTGTTTATTTTTCTGGTTCCTTCTGAAGTTCCCCCAGATCAGCCTCGCCTCACTGTATCTAAATCCACAGCCTCTTCTATCACATTGGCATGGATCCCAGGAGACAACGGTGGCAGCTCAATAAGAGGTATTGTAACATGGGTGTAAGAGAAATAACATCTTGTGAAGATTAGAAGGCAACTACTGCTGTCCCTTAGAAAGGATGTCTTTAGAAATTAAATATATCAAATATTTAGTGAAGTCCATTTTTAAAATCTTTACCAACATATAACATTTTTAACAGTAATCAGTTTTTATTTTCCAATGCAGTTGCAATAATATTAAAAGAAACCTGTCATTGAAACATGGGGCTATCATCACTGTTCTAGCTAAAAGGACAAAATCTTGGTAGCAAAGATAGAAGCAATATTAGCTTCCATCTCCTGACAAATAATATATACTGTGCAGTTGTCAGATGCATCAAGCATACTTATACATATTTTACAATTATTTGATAAATACAAATGTCAAAAGACATGTTTATAACCCAATACAGAACCAGATGTACAGAACTCCAGCCAGATGATTTATCTAATTTTAAAAGTATGTTATAACTTCAATCAGGTTTTAATTGCTTATTTTATCCTTAATGTTTCAGAATTGACAGGCTCAGCTGCTTATTGGCTGACTCAATTTATTTTTCTGAAAACAACCTTGTTTCATGCTAGTACTATAGATCTTGCTCACTAAAAATAGGATTTGGTGTCAATTTTGTTATAAGAACAGAATTATACCAACACAAGGGGAGTGCTATTATTTTTCAGAAATGGATGTGGATGGATGTAAAAAACCTATGATCCATATACTGTATATTATTTTATTAATGGTCTATTAACTATTTTTCTTTCTGCTTTGTGTTCTTTAAGGATTTGTCCTTCAATACTCTGTAGATAATGGTGAAGAGTGGAGAGACGTGTTCATCAGTTCTTCTGAGCGATCATTCCGACTGGAGAATTTAAGATGTGGCACATGGTACAAAGTAAAACTAGCAGCCAAAAACAGTGTTGGTGCTGGGCGAATCAGTGAAATCATCGAGGCCAAGACTCATGGGAGAGGTGGGGAAATCATACTTTGACATCCTTCTATAACAGTAATTGCTTAGCACTCGTCTTCACCTAATACATTAACTATTCACTTACACTACAAAGTATTACTGTTCAACAAAACAGCCTGGTACAGACATTAGGTGTACAAAAACAATACATTTTTTAAAGGGGGTTGCTTAGCCTGTTATAGTTTACTTTTATATATTGTGTGCTCCCCATATTAAGAGAAGATAGTCACCGCTCCAATTAGGTATGTGGATGAATCCGTATCCTCTCAGAGAAACCCAGGTGCCGGCAATGCACGAAGCAATTGTAGAAAGAAATGTTTGGACAGCCGCACTCTGGAAAAACCTTCTCGGTTGCCTTTTATTGATAAAAGTTATCAAACACCATACATCACAGCAAAGACAGGGGCATACAGCTGACGTTTCGCACTACAATCAGTGCTTACTCAAGCTATGAGTAAGCACTGATTGTAGTGCGAAACGTCAGCTGTATGCCCCTGTCTTTGCTGTGATGTATGGTGTTTGATAACTTTTATCAATATAGAAGGCAACCGAGAAGGTTTTTCCAGAGTGCGGCTGTCCAAACATTTTTTTCTACAATTGCTCCCCATATTAAGGGTAAAGATGACGCTATGATTATCGTACAGAGATAGAGACTTGATGCAGAGAACTTGCAGTTTAAAGGGGTTGTAAACCCTTGTTTTTCAATTTTTTAAATAACAAACATATCATACTTACCTCCACTGTGCAGTTCGTTTTGCACAGAGTTGCCCCAATACTCGGTTTCTGGGGTCCCCAAATAGTGCTCGTGGCTCCTCCCCGCATCGGACAACCCCCTAGGAGAAGCGCTCTCCCTTTGGGTTATCTCGTGGGCGCGCTCCCGAGTCCAGCATTTGCATTCATAGACACAGAATGCCAGACTCGGCCCCACCCCCTGCGCCTGTGTCATTGGATTTGATTGACAGCAGTGGGAGCCAATGACTGCTCTGCTGTCAGTCTATCCGATCAAGAAACAAGACCCGGCCAGGGAGGGTGTGCACTTCTCCAGCGTGGGAACGAATGGGCTCAGGTGAGTAAAACGGGGGGGGGGGATGATCAGGGGCTGGTCAGTGACTGAAGTTTTTTCACCTTAATGCATAGGATGCATTAAGGTGAAAAAACACGAGGGTTTACAACCCCTTTAATGTCAATAAAACAAAGGAGCTAATGGTAGATTTTAGGAGCAAAATTGCCAAGACCTATTTTGTTGTGTTAATTGAAGGAAGTTGAGTATATGAACAGTTTTAGGTTTTTGGAATCGGTTTATATGGATGATCTGTCATGAGAAGTGCACACAACAGCTCTGCTAAGGCAGAGCAGTAACTTTTTTGAGGATTGTAAACCCTTAGGCCGAGTACTCACGACAGGACATGTCCGATGAAAACGGTCTGCAGACCGTTTCCATCGGACATGTCTGGCCGGGGACTGCCCGGGGACTTCTGTTCGATGGCTATACACACCATCGAACAGAAGCCCGCGCGTAAACATTACGCGGGGCGTGTCCGCGGTGTCGCCGCGTCGATGACGCGGTGTCGCCGCGACAATGACGCGGCGACGTGGGCGGGCCGCCTTAAAAATGCTTCCACGCATGCGTCGAAGTCATTCGACGCATGCGAGGGATGCGGGCGGCAGGACATGTACGGTAGGTCTGTACAGACGACCGTACATGTCCGGGCGGACAGGTTTCCAGCGGACTGTTTTAAAACAAGTCCGGGAAACAGTTGTCCGCTGGAAACCTGTCCGATCCGTCCCAAAATGGTCCGCTCGGGCCAACACACGGCCAAACATGTCTGCTGAAACTGGTCTGCGGACCAGTTTCAGCAGACATGTTTGGTCGTGAGTACGGGGCCTGACATATAACCAGTGAAGTGACTAGACTCGGGTTTCATCTCTGATAAACAGAGGGGAAAAGAATCCTCGTACATAAATTGTAATTGTTTATCTGCAGTCATTTCTTCTCTACAGTCATTCTAAGTCCAGCATTTATACAGCTTGTCTGAGCTTTCAGAAAATGGGGGCATGGAGCTGAAGTTATGCTCTGCAGAGCTTAGTGAGAGCTGATTGGAGAAAAGGGACAGGCCTTACCCCCCATCCCACATAGCACACAGGAATAAAGCTGAGGATGTTAGTCACAGGCTGTGTGCTGGAGGTTCCTCCCCTGTCACCTTTTTACCTCTTAGGGCTCGTACAGAAGGACGGACTGTCCGCTCAAAACGGTCCGCCGGACCGTTTTGAGTGGACATGTCCGCCCGGAGATTTCTGTCTGATGGTTGTACACACCATCAGACAGAAATCCCCGCGTGCACGATACGCGGGGACGTGGCCGCGCCGCGACGATGACGTGCGCGGCCCTGGAAGTTCAATGCTTCCACGCATGCGTCAAAGTGATTCGACGCATGCGAGGGATGGCGGCCGCTCGGACATGTACGGTAAGTCTGTACAGACGACCGAACATGTCCGACGGACAGGATTCCAGCGGACATGTTTCTTAGCATGCTAAGAAACATTTGTCCGCTGTAAAACGGTCGGCTGGACAAATGTCCGCTGGAAACCTGTCCGCTCGGCCGTACACACGACCGAACATGTCTGCTGAAACTGGTCCGCGGACCAGTTTCAGCAGACATGTTCGGTCGTGTGTACAAGGCCTAAGTGTCAGGAAAACTTGTCAGAAGTGATATATGCAGGTAACAGAGGAACGAGGCAGCAGACAGAAATTATACTTAGTGCGCTGGATTTAAAGAGGTACACACTAGAAAGGTATATGTTTTGTTTATACTTTATTTAAAGGTTAACAACCACTTTTAAGTAGTGTTGGATTTTTTCTGCCGAACGAGGCATCCAAAAACCAAAAGCAATTATGTGTGTATAGAAAACACACAACCTATTTTTATTTTGTTTTGCATTTTGTCTGGAATCCTGTGTTAACTGATATACCTGATTTTTCTTTTTTATGATAAATATTGTATGTCCTTTTCTTATTATTATATCTTGTTATATTTTGCAGAGCCATCTTTTAACAAAGACCAGCCTATTTTTACTCATGTGAATTCAACTCATGCCCGAATGAACCTCCATGGCTGGAACAGTGGAGGATGTCCAATTACCTCTGTTATCCTTGAGTATCGCCCCCGAAATAGTTGGCAATGGCAAAGCATCCGTGGAAATGTTACTAGTGATGTCTTTCTAACAGATCTGCGTGAGGCCACTTGGTATGAGCTAAAGATGAGGGCCTGTAACAGCGCTGGATGTGGGAATGAGACATCACAGTTTGCCACACTAGATTACGATGGAAGTAAGTATTTCTCTGGAAGCAATTGCGCTGTTGAAATAGTTACTTTTTCTTATTAAAAATTTATATATTTACTGTAAATACACATATCTTGTTGAGATGACCAGAAGACCAAAAAATTTTTGTCAACCCAAAGTTACCCTTTACTTGTTTTGAGATATTGGGTGAAACTTGTAATGTACTAAGAAGTAGAGTCCCAAAAAGATGTATAAGTGAGTAAGCCAAGTTGAAAAATCATATTTATTAAAAGTTAGCATCCTATACATTTTGAGGGTTATGGAAACACCCTTTTTCGGGGCTAAAAGTTTTTTCATGTTAGCCCTGATTAAAGGAGAATTCTATGCATTTGAATTCTTCTGCAAAATGCATTAACTATTAACTTTTAACAGATAATGATGGTTAGAATTATGGTTTTAGATAATGTAAATGGTAGTAGTTTGTGTTATTGCTGATAATTTAAATATTAGATTTGAAAAAGTAAAATTGACATATTTGTTAATGGACTTTCTCTTCTTTACTGCTATACTCCCAATGTAGTATAATCTTTGACAGATCATTGTACATTACATTTTATCCATGAAAAAAGAAGGAAAGAATTGTGTGGACATCTGTTCATTGCAAGCTACAAAGTGGCAACTATCATTTTGTAACCTGCACTATAAAATGACAGATAGAATCGCTTCCTATGGTAAGAGAAATATTTCTCTCTAACCATATTCTCAGCTCAGGTAAAAGTTGGACAAGTCAACAGCTTCATGAGCCAAAAATCAAGATATGAATCGGAACACAAACCCAAGCATACAGAAAATAGCAATGTACAAAACACAGTAAACCTTAGCAGCTATTCAAAAGACACCTTTTCTCTGATGTGGCTGAAATTCGATTGGTTGCTGTGAGTTTGTACATTACTATTAATTTTTGCACTGCTTTATTAAATAGATATACGATAATTCAGCCTTTAGAAAAACAATGCACTACCAATTTATCGTCTTTATTGTCTTTATGTATAACAATTCTTAATCTAAATAACTTTAACTCCCTAGGTACTATTCCTCCTATTAAGTCGGCTCAGGGTGAGAGTGATGATGTCAAGAAGCTTTTCTCCATAGCTAGTCCTGTCATACTGGCCACAGTAGGAGTCGCACTTTTATTTATAATACGTAAGAAGAGGAAAGAGAAGAGACTGAAGAGGCTTAGAGGTGAGGAAGAGACATGTAATGGATTTTCAAATAGAATACACACAAGAAAAATATATGTCATACATTGTAAACAAGTTCCAGCAAGGCAGCAAGCTATAAACAAATTGCAGAAACCCATGTAAACCAATAAGAATCACATTTTATGTGAAATCTGATTGCAACACTTTTCAGATTATCATTTTTCTTACTGTAGACCTGTTTACCTAAACAAGCCGATAACATACATTTATGAGGGGCATCAAATACAGTGGGGAAAATAATTATTTGATTCCTTGCAGATTTTGTAAGATTGCCCACTTACAAAGAAATAAAGGGTCTATACATTTTATCATAGGTGTATTTTAAATGATAGAGACAAAACATTAACCAAAAATCCTGAAAAAAAACACTTGATACAAATGTTATACATTTCTGGCTCCCACAGACTGGCTACAGTATGTGCTTATGTGGTACACAAATTAGTCCTGTCAATTTAAGACTTTTTATGTGTATAAAAGACCACAGAATCTTTCTTCCAATTCAAACCTCATAATCATGAGCAAGAATAAAGAGCTGTCAAAGGACCTCAAGGACAAGATTGTAAACCTGCACAAGGCTGGAATGGGCTACCAGACCATAAGCAATAAGCTTGGAGACAAGGAGACAACTGTTTGAGCGAATATTCACAAATGGAAGAAATGCAAAATAACCATCAATCGCCCTCGGTCTGGAAATCCATGCAGGATTTCGTCTCATAGGGTATAGATGATCATGAGAAAAGTGGTGGGATCATCCCAGAACTACACAGGAAGAGCTTGTGAATGATCTAAAGGCAGTTAGGACCACAGTCACCAAACAAACCATTGGTAACACAATATACCGCCATGTATTGAAATCCTTCAGCGCCCCGCAATGCCCCCCTTTCTTAAGAAGGCACATGTACATGCCCGCCTGAAGTTTGCCAATGAATATCTAAATTATTTAAAGAAGGATTGGAAGGAAGTGCTGTGGTCAGATGAGACCAAAATTTTAGTCTTTGGCATTAATTTGATTAGCAGTGTTTGGAGGAAGAAAAATGCTGACTATGGTCTCTTACACACGACCGGTTTCCTTGACAGAATCCATCAAGAAACTTGGTGGCAGAGCTTTTTTTGCCGAGGAAAACGGTAGTGTGAATGCTTTTCATCGAGAAAACTGTCAAGGAACTCGACGAGGAAAAAAGAGAACAAGTTCCCTTTTTCCTCGACGGGAGTCTCAATTTCCTCGTCGTGTTCCTCGTCGGGCTGGTTTTCAACGAGAAATACGATAGTGTGTATGCTTAGAAACCCGCGTATGCTCAGAATAAAGTATGAGACGGGAGCGCACCTTCGGTAAAAGTAGCGTTTGTAATGGAGATAGCACATTTGTCACGCTGTAACAGACTGAAAAGTGCAAATCGTCTCTTACCAAACTTTTACTTAACACGCAGTAACATGAGATTCGCAAAAGCAGCCCCAAGGGTTGTGCCAGTGGAATCGAACTTCCCCTGCCGTTGTATGTGTTGTACGTCACCGCGTTTGAGAACGAGGAGATTTGGTCTTGACAGTGTGTACGCAAAGAAAGCTTGTCAAGTTTCTCAACAAGCCTAACAAGGAACTCGTCGAGGAAAACGATGTGTCTTTTCCAACGAGTTCCTCAGTCGTGTGTATGAGGCCTCTGACCCTAAGAACACCATCCCTACAGTCAAGCCCGGAGGTGGAAACATGCTTTGGGGGTGTTTCTCTGCTAAAGGTACAGGCCTACTTTGCCACATTGAGGAAGCCAGTGGACCATGCAATATGTTGTAATGTCTTGGATGATAACCTTGTTTCCTCATACCTTCCTTCAAACATACAGCCAAGGCAACAAGGTAGCCAGTCTTCAGACCTTAATCCTATGTATAAATGGATGGAGCAAGCTGAAAGTTTGAGTTGCCAAGCAACAACCAAGAAACTTTAAGGATTTACAGAAGATCTGTAAAAACGAGTAGCCCACAAATCCCTCCTGAGATGTGTGCAAACCTGGTAACCAACTACAAGAAACATCTTACCTCTGTGCTTGCCAACAAGGGTTTCTACACCAAGTACTACGTTATGTTTTGCCTGGGGATCAAACACCTATATTACTTACTGAACTGCAACTCAATTTATAACATTTGTATCATGTGTTTTTTTCAGGATTTTTGGTTGATATTCTGTCTCCATCATTTAAAATACACCTGTGATAAAAAATGTATAGACGCTTCATTTCTTTGTAAGTGGGCAAACTTACAAAATCTGCAGGGGATCAAATATTTTGTTTCCTCACTGTACATCTTTAGATGGCCCTAAGGCAGTGACTGCAAATGAAATAAAAATTATGGCAAAAATTATTACTGTAAAATGTCAGATTAAGTTTTTTTTTTAGATTTCATAGAGGAGTAAGATATATCCACATATGCATTTTTTTTTCTTGTAGAGAAGAAAATGCTCTAAGGGTTTAATTGACTAAATAAAATTTGGACAATTAAGCAAGGACTGGCCGAATTTTGATACATCTATGGCTGTTTCCAAGAGACAGAAGTTGATCAAAGGAATTTTATTGAACGGGAATGTTGGAAAATTGTTGTCATTCATTAGCTGCAGCCACTGATTAGTGTATTCTGACAATGGAGGAATCCTGCTGTCAAAATGCAACAGCACAGAGAGAATGAATAAATAAATCAATGGACAGCTTTCATTTACAAAAACATTGTAGTGTAGTCTCAGATATTCTGTCAGTTTGTATGCTAGTAGCTATAAAACGTTAATGTTAATACAGAACTTTGAACTAAATGCAGACTAGAACTCTCTGCACTTGTTCAGTATGTAAAAGTCTGTCAAACACTGTATATTTGCATTTGCTGTGAATCACAAAATACCAAATTGTGGAACTTGGTTTTCGCAATGAAACTGTAGTTCATCGGAAAGACATTAGTACTCTTCCAGTTTGTTGCTCTTCTGAAAATGCTTGTTTCTTGGTTGCCATGCTGACTCCTTCTTTTCAGTGTTTGGAGCCGCTAACTTTCCAAGTATCCTCACTGTTTTCTTTTTTCGGGTTAGTGAATCAAAAAATACAACAGCCAGAGACAGCCAGGCAACTACCATTTTTAGAAGGTCTACAATGGCAGTCCCTTTATTCTTGTAACTACAGGTTCCCTTTAATCCCCTTCTACTGAGAGATTAACCACATGTTTCAGTCATGTCTGTAGCAGCACACTGATTTCAATGTGTTATAAATGACATGATTGCTGATAAGAAGCTACATTGCTGAACAGCAAGAGATTAAAATCTTCAATGTAGTTTAGCCCTAAGGCTGCCCACAGACATTTGACAGCATTTGTACATTAGCAAATGGTCTGACTGCCAAAAAGCCTTTGTTTCCCCAGCAGGCACATGAAAATGTATACTCAGGACCTGCAGACTATAAGACGGACAAATGTGTGTCATTATTATAAGTTTGTTTTACTTGGACACTAACACAGAGGCAGATTCAAAACTATGACCGTGGTTTCTAAAACAAAGTGGTCTCATACTTCTGAGATATATAGTAATGGGGGACATTTATCAAAATTGGAGCAGGCGGAATCTGGAGGAGTGGTGCATTGCAACCAATCAGTTCTATCTTCAGCTTGTTCAGGTAAGCTTTAAAATGAAAGAAGCTGAAAGAACGCACAATTGTTCCAGCTTTGATAAATTCCCTTCATTCCGTTTTATAATCTGTGGATGTTATGGTAGAGGTAAGCTATTAAAATAACAAGTTGGGCACTTATTAACTGATTTTTTCTTCCCATAGATGCAAAAAGTCTTGCAGAGATGCTAATCAGGTAAGTAAAATTTGCTTTGCCCCAACATATAACTATCCATATTGTTTGCCTGCGGTTCTTTGATTTTTCTCTGACATCTCATACCAGCAAAAACAACCGCAGTTTTGACACACCTGTGAAGGGACCACCGGCTGGGCCAAGGCTACACATCGATATCCCCAGAGTCCAACTTCTTATTGAAGATAAAGAGGGTGTCAAGCAACTTGGTAAGAATCTACATGGAACCTAAAATCCATAACATAGGTTTGATTTATATAGGCTTAAAACTGCTAAGGAGATATAGACCCTGAAAATGCTTGCATATGGGCAACTTTAAAAGATTTTTTTTTACAATTATTGGAAGATTATAGTATAAAGACAGCCATTGATGTAGTTATTCAGCTTGCAAGCAAGTGCCCCAATGACAGAACTTCTAAATCTTATGAAAACTATAAACATTTCCGAGCTGACTTCAATCACACAAAGAACAGATTACCATGCAACAAGTTTAGCTTGGTTGATAATATAGAAGATCCCATACTAGCTGATTACTGACAAAAACAGCCTTTTTTTGTAGACTGCAATTGTTGTACATGCATGATACATGACTTATATAGAATGAATCATAGCAGTCTACTGAGTTCATTTAAAATTCTGGCTAAATAAGGTTTTCTTTATCTGATCTGGTTAGTTACTGCTTAGCCTTGGATTACTGAAATACAGAATGAGCAATAACACTGATTTGAATTGCTTAGTTGGTAATCTCTGATGCCATTAGTGCATGGGTGAGACGAGTCAGCTAGGAAAAACCTCACTGCATACTGAATGTATTCCCCACTACAATATGCAGTACAATTTTTTAAACTGGGGGTTTTTATTTTTATTTTATGGAGAATCTTACAAAATACATTGTAAAAACTGGAAAAAAAGTTCTTTGCTTCTTTTAATATCCAAATACTTATTTAAAAAATAAATATCTAATTATAACAACCGGCTCACCAAAGTTAATGGGTAGTGTTCATGGAGCCTATACTTAATGGAAGGGGAATGAAAGCATAAAGTGCCCATCAAAGGAGCTCCAAAAAGGAAAAAACTGCAGTGTCTCTTAGAAAAAAATGTAAGTTTAATAAAAAATTGTTAATTACAAAATATAAAAAAATCACCATACATTTATCACACATAAATTAAAACCCCAAAAATTCAAGTATGTCTGAACACTTGCCTATAAGTCACTGGACGTGGTCAATTATGGTGATTTCAGAATTATGAATACATTTTGGTACTGCACAACTAGGACAGACTAATTGTATGTCAATGGCAATGTTACTTTTATGCGAGGTGAAGGAAACTAGTAAGTAATAGTAGCTGTATTATTATTTTTATTATTATACACGGTTTATATAGTGCCAACAGTTTACGCATCGCTAAATGAAACATATCTACATAGTTTAGCCATGTTTTTTTTGTGAAGACCACACTTATTTTTCTTATATTAACACACACATGCTTCATTTATTTGAGTAGACCAACTAACTTGATTTATTCAAGAAAAATATGCAATGTGCAATACCACAAGGCAGAACAAGTCTATGACTGGTCAGTAAAATAAATTCTGATTGGCTGCTGTTAGAGTACTTTTCTGTTTGCATTATGTGTTTGATGTCTCAATGTTTTGGTAGCCTTTCAACTTATGAAGTTCTATTTTTTCCATCGCCATATAAAATAAATGATTGCATCCTAATTCATAAGATATCTGTATATAGTGTTGTATCTTTATAATAACATTGTCTCTGTATTTGCCTCTTGAGCAGGAGATGATAAAGCAACACTGCCGATAACAGACCCTGAATTCAGCCCAACTGTGAACCCACAAAGTTTCTGTACTGGAGTTTCTTTGCATCACCCTGCATTGATCCAAAACTCTGGGCCACTTATTGATATGTCTGACATCCGACCAGGAACCAGTAAGTTGTTGCCTGTATTGTAACTAGTTGAATGGCTGCTGCAGTGAGAACTGGAATAGAAAAACAGAAAATCCAGATGGATAGGGCTGATAGGGGGGGGGGGGGAGACATTTTACAACATATGGTTTATTCTATTGCAAAAGCTACAAATGGTATGTATCATGTTGGATGCTCAGGTTCTGCATATTTCGCATTAGATGGACAGATTGTTGAGTGGGTCCAAGGAGACCAAGGACTAAAGCTGGCCATACACTAGTAGACTAGAACGAACATTCATTCAAACATTTGTATTAAAATTAATACAAAAATCCTCTGTATATTTGATGACTTGTTGAATGTCATTCAAAAGTACTTAGAAATGTAGTTTGCAGTTACCATAACATTTTGGAACAAACGGACTTAACTGAAAGAAAGCCACATTCACTGATACAAATTTTTTGTTCAAGAAAATCCATCCTGCTCCTTCGAATTTTCTTATGACTAAGGTTGAAACCAAATGTAACGATTCAAAAATTGAACAAACAATCTTAAAACGACAACGTTACAAACAAAATTCTACTAATGCATAGCTAACTTTAGTTAAAGTGTCACTAAAGACATTTTTTTTTCGTTTTGGATAAAATGAAGAGGGATTGGAACTTGTGTCAGGTTTTATTGCTGTCCGTGCCCCCATTGGGGAGATTCACCCTCTCTATTTGTCCCGTTATCGAAAGTGAAAGTAAAAAAAAAATCACAAATTTTGTGTTGACACCAGAACAGGAATAGAGGGGAAATTTTTCCAATGGAAACACTAGTTCTAGTGACATATCTGCGATTCTCTCACTTTGGAGGGATTTCCTTTCTTCCTGTTTCGACTAAGGGACAGGAAGTGAAGGGAAATCTTTACTATGGGACACAGATGGCGAGAAACAAATCTCCCTTACTCCATCCAAATAGAATATAATGTTTTTGCCTTTAGTGACACGTTAAGGAAAGATGTTTGGGTCACAAAAATGATTTTAGGGAAGAAGAGTATACAAGCATATTCTAAGACAGAAAATCTGATAATATAGGCACTCTAAAACAAAATTATGAAAAATGATGAAATGTACAGTAATTATAAAGGACAAATAAAATTATGAAATCTCTCTTAACTAAACAGTAGTTAATGCCAAACTACATGGAGAAGAGATAAAGCCAGATTTCACAACTCAGCATTAAACGCCTAACTCATGATTGGGGGTGGCAGTTATGCCTAAGTAAAAAAATCAGTTTAATAAGCTTCAAGCATTGTAGTTTATGTATAAAGTTTGTTGTCAGCTAGCCTATTTAATTGCCCTAAAATTATTTGGCATTATTGCTTTGTGAAGTAAGCCTTGAAACGAACTTAAAGTGATATTAAAGACTTTCTTTTTTTAACATGTCATACTTACCTGCTCTGTGCAGTGGTTTTGCACAGAGCAGATCTTCACTGGTCCCTCACTGGCGTTCTTGGCCCCTCCCTCTTAACGACTGCCCACAGAGCTAGCAGCTTGCAATTGGGGCCAAGCAGGCAGCAGCGGGAGCCAATGGAGCACAGTTGGGGCAATGGGAGCACAGTTATAATTACTAAGAATAATAAAGTAACATTTATTCCAGATTGGGGGGGGAGCAGGGTTTTGAAGTTGCCCATTGGACTTTTGCCTTTCGCTGGGCCAAACCTATAGGGGTTAAAAGAGGATGAGCTTGAAAGACATCACTTACTCCAAACAATTATGTAACTAGGAGTGTAATTAATACTTGAGTTATAGGGATGAGCTAATGCTGTGTTTGTATAAACAATTATTGTAATTAATATAAAGGTGTGCATTTGTATATATTGAGTAGATATCATGGACCCAGTGGTATATTAAACATAAATCAAAGCATTATTTAATAAAATGTATTTTGTACTGTGTGGCTGATGTGAGTTGATAATGAGAGGCTTAAGGGCTGGTTTACAACGGAACTTGCACGTTCATTTAATCAGCACCCACAATTCGTTGGCACCCACACACTCTTAAAAGGGCAGTGCATGTATCTGCAGTTTGGGAAATGCACACAGAATACTCCCTTCCGTCACCACGTTTTGGTGTAAACAGGGCCTAAATATAGTGACATTTGTATGACATTAGCCATGATACTATTGTTGTAGTTGTATTTCAAAACGTCTTATAAGTTTAGAAAGTAGGTAACCATCTGCTGTATTTATTTTGTCATTATGTCTTTGAGAATTTAAAGCTGAACTCCAGGCAAATGTAAAAGACACATATTAATGCAGGTCTCTATTCAAGAGTACATCATCAAATGTATTTTTAAAAGTAAGCGATATAAGTACCTACATTTGATTATGTATTAGCCTCTTGCAGTCCCTGAGAGTGATAGAAAGGAGCTCATCAGTCTGTTGCTTCTTCTTTTACTGTCCAGTCACAGACTGGGGCAAGGACAAAACCTGTGTTACTAATGCTGGCCATACACTCCACGAAAAATCGTCCGAACGAACTTTCGAAAAACGAATGTTCGGTCGTGAGCGCAAACGATAGTGCCATCATGTAAATGACCGATAAATCGTTCAGTGAACATAAATAAAAAAAAATTTTTTTTTTTTTTTTTTACATATACCTAGTGCAGAAAGTTCGGACGGGAAACACATTAATCTTCCGATTTAACGTTTGTTCAGCAGAAAATTTCCAAACTTGTCCTTCGTTTTTTCGGCTCAAAAACGTCCCAAAGATTTTCGATTTTGTGGCCATTAACTGTTCAAAAAACAAAAGGTCTTTCTAAACGACCGAATTTCGGACGAATTTTCGTATAGTGTATGGCCAGCATTAGCTGCAGCAGAGAAAAGGTTGTGTAAAGCTGAGAACTAGATAAACAAAAACACAAATCATTTCACAGGTGAAACAGCTTTACCATATGTATTTCATTTGTGTGTTCAGCTGTTTGCTTGGAGTTCAGTGTTAATTGTTTTGCTTGTTTTTAATTTGCTATTGAGTGATTTTAGAATCTTTCCAGATTTGGATGGATTAGTATAGTATGATCGGAAAAAAATGTAATTGTACACATTTTAGAGATTTCACAGCTGCCATCTAGAAATTGCTTGCAAACTGCAACAGGAAAGAGAGTATGCAATAAAAAGTTACTAGTCTTTATGCACAGATAGGCCCAGATTCTCAAAGGAGATACGATGGCATATCTCCAGATACGCCATCGTATCTCTGAGTCGTCGTATCTATGCGCCTGATTCATAGAATCAGTTACGCATAGATTTGTATTAGATCCGACCGGCGTAAGTCTCTTACGCCATCAGATCTTAACTGCATATTTACGCTGGCCGCTAGGGGCGTGTACGCTGATTTACGCCTAGAAATATGTAAATCAGCTAGATACGCAAATTCACGAACGTACGCCCGGCCGACGCAGTACAGATACGCCATTTACGTTAGGCTTTTCCCGCCGTAAAGTTACCCCTGCTATATGAGGCGTACATGCGGCGTACCAATGTTAAGTATGGACGTCATTCCCGCGTCGAATTTTGAAAATTTTACGTCGCTTGCGTAAGTCGTCCGTGAATGGGGCTGGACGTCATTTACGTTCACGTTGAAACCAATACGTCCTTGCGGCGTACTTTGGAGCAATGCTCACTGGGATATGTCCACGGACGGCGCACGTCATTTACGTGGGGTCACATAACATTTACATAACACACGCCCATATCTTCCAAATTTGAATTAGGCGGGCTTACGCCAGCCTATTTACGCTACGCCGCCGCAACTTACGGAGCAAGTACTTTGAGAATACTGCACTTGCCTGTCTAAGTTGCAGAGGCGTAATGTAAATAGGATATGTTACGCCCGCACAAAGATACGCCGATCTACGAGAATCTGGGCCATAGTGTTAAATGAGATAATAAAAGGAATGGCGCAGTCACTTTGTATCAAAAGTTTAGCTGCTATTTCTTTATCCCCTTTATATTACATTTTTCTTCTGGTGTAGCATGTTTTATCACTTCTCTTATCAAATCAAAAAATGATTATCTTTTAGATCCAGTTTCTCGAAAAAGTGTAAAGTCTGCTCACAGCACCAGAAACCGATACTCAAGCCAATGGACACTCACAAAGTGCCAGAGTTCCACTCCTGCCCGAACTCTGACCTCTGATTGGAGGACGGTGGGGTCTCAACATGGCATTACTGTGACTGAGAGCGATAGTTACAGTGCCAGCCTTTCTCAGGATACAGGTTTGTTTATCAAGTATTTGCTAATTATGTTTTATAGTATACCTATTTCTCTTATAACATAGGGTACTTCCCAAATAGCCCTATTAAACTATCAGTTTAAATCAGTTAAATGCAGTCTAGGTGTATGAAAACAAAAGGTTTCCAATGTCTTATGTCTTTTCAGTTAATTTCTTTCTAAAACAGCTACAGCCTGAGTAGAAAAGCTTTTCACATACCAGCAGCTACAGTGTGTGAGTGGGACCCTTGCTCTATAGTGGAAAAGCAGTGGTCTCTATGTAGAGGTCCAACAAGCTCCCAGCTTAGCCAGAGCTATAACATGTGCAATCAGAAAAGCTCATGGGCCTTGCTGATTGCAGAGCTCTGGCCCTGACTCAGTAGGGGGTGTGTCTGAAGCAGGGCCATCGATAAGGCAGTACAGCCCGTCCTCCTGTATCGAGCCGAAGCCCCATAAGTTCAATGGCGGGGCTTGGGCACCTGACAAGCTGGTACAGCCTTATTGCTGAAAATGTATCACAGGTTATAACAAAGTATGGCACACAGCAATATACCCATTAAGACATTACTGGCTTTGCAAAAAACAAATTCTAGTCTAGTGTGTACAGATTTGACAATTAGTTTCAGTTACAGTTAAGGAGGTCTCGACTGTTTATCTTAAGAAGTCATACATTCATAAAGTGTCAATTAAGGTCTCACAATCAGTTTTTGGCAGCATGCTAGATGAGTAGTTACCAACAGATGATGTCAACCAGGATGGATAATAAGAGAAAAGAAATGGCTAGTAAGATCTTGTTGTAGTTAGGCGGGTAGAGCAGATGACCAACCATAGCATAGAGGAATGGGAGTACAATGGCTAGCTGAGGTCAATTTCTGGAAAATATCTCCAGTATATAATTTATAAAGAGTCTTCAAAGCGAATCCCACAGCCATTTAAAAACAGTGAGTGTTAGGGTTTATACATTTTTTTTTAAATATTATTTTATAGTGTTTTTTGTAATATATATACTTTATTTTAAAAATATACATTTATTATATGACAAAAGATTTCCAGACCACTATGGCTAAAGATACAGCCCCGATGCACTCAATTGCTCAGTTTGAGCTATTGCATTCTTTAGACCTTTTTTTTAATATCAGGCTGTAAAGAGATGTAGGAACACATGAAAAAGAACAAAAAGCTGCATTTGCTGAATAAAATAAAGTGTACACATTTTTATTAGACAATACAAAATATTACTATACAATACATCATATTTACGACTACCAGGCATTTAGCATTGCTGGAAGGATAGGTTAGAAATTACAGCCTACATACCCAACAACGTGTACGAAGCTTTTAATTTATTGTTCACGCTGTCTGGCCTACCCAGGGTGGGGACAGTGATTCAGAATTCGATGCAGACAGTAGTGCTGGGCAGGCATTCTCAGGAGTCAGGAACACAGAACAGAGCATGTACGCCATGCTGTGTGAATGTTTCAGTGTAAACTGTAAGGCCCCGTACACACGACCAGTTTCCTCGGCAGAATTCAGCTTCCGACCGAGTTTCTGGCTGAATTCTGCCGAGGAAACTGGTCGTGTGTACACTTTCGGCCGAGGAAGCCGACGAGGAGCTCGACGAGGAAATAGAGAACATGTTCTCTATTTCCTCGTTGTTCTATGGGAGCTCTCGTCCCGCCGAGCTCCTCGGCGGCTTCAGTGCTGAACTGGCCGAGGAACTCGATGTGTTTGGCACGTCGAGTTCCTCGGCCGTGTGTACGAGGCTTAATACTCTAAGGTATTTGCTTGAATCAGATTGCAAAACACTTCAGAGATTGCTCAGAACTGAGTCACGGTCCTGTCCCCCTGGACTGGCCAGGCAATATGAATTACTGAATAAACTAAATGTCAGTAATCAATATAATTAGAATGTTGTGGAATTTAGGCTTCATATTGGCACTGTACTCTAGTGAATTCCTTTCAGTATACACAGCTCATTTCTTTTGTAGTTCCATTGTAAACCATTTTGTCTCCATTATGTATTAGTGTCTCTGATTTGTCTGTATAGCTATGATGAATCC
The DNA here is from genome assembly GCF_905171775.1 of Rana temporaria. Lineage (NCBI taxonomy): Eukaryota > Metazoa > Chordata > Amphibia > Anura > Ranidae > Rana > Rana temporaria. The sequence goes on from NC_053498.1 coordinate 73,498,836, forward strand.
ATTTTGTGACCATTTCTCTGTTCTCCAGACAAAGGTCGGAACAGCATGGTCTCGACAGAGAGTGCATCCTCCACATATGAAGAACTTGCACGTGCCTATGAGCATGCCAAGCTTGAAGAACAGCTACAGCATGCCAAGTTTGAGATTACAGAATGCTTCATCTCAGACAGTTCCTCAGATCAAATGACAACAGGAACCAATGACAATGGGGACAGTATGACCTCCATGAGCACTCCTTCGGAACCAGGCATTTGTCGCTTCACTGCATCACCTCCCAAACCACAGGACAGTGATCCAAGCAAGAATGTGGCTGTGCCTATCCCTCACAGAGCAAAAAGTATGTTCCTAGAGTTTCCTGAATTTATTTATTTATTTTATTTATTACAAGTACTTATATAGCATTGTCAATTTATGCAACACTTTACTTATATACTGCACATTCACATCAGTCTCTGCTCTCAAGAAGCTTACAATCTAAGGTCCCTAACTCACATTCATACATACACATACAAGGGCCAATTTAGCCAGGAGCTAGGTAAGCTACCAGCATGTCTTTTGGAGTGTGGAAGGAAACCGGAACACCTGGAGGAGACCCATACAGAGAGAACATGCAAACTCCAGGCAGGTAGTGCCATGATTGGGATTCAGACCAAAAACCCTAGAGCTGCTGGGAAGAAGTTCTAACCACTTCGTCCCTGTGCTGCCCCATGTGCTGACTACATACTTCTGTATACTCAGTAACATCTACCATTGATGTTCCTTTCAATTTTTGTGCCCCTGGTAGTTCATGTTTGATAGTGTAGTTCTCTTTACACTGGTTTTAACTAATGCAGCTGTACTGGCTTGTGCCCTGTGCCATGTGCCAAATTTAGGTAGAGTTCCTTTCCATCCTTTCACTGATTGCACATCTTATAAAAATGCCAATGAACAGGAAAAAAAGAAATTCAACTCTGTGCATGAAACTTCAGCAAATCTTTTAATATCCTTAATATATCACTTTAATAATCTTCACCTAGTTCATGTTTCAAAATACACAGGCAAACATAAAGCCTATATTAATCAGCACAACACAGAGCATATACTCTGTTTGCTCTAAATATGAGTTGGGCAATTTGGTTTGGGTCTGCACTCCCGCTGTCTTGTAGACCAGGGCACACATGCTTCTAGAGGAACAGAATAGCCCTGGGCATCCATTTTGTTGCTAATACCACTCTGTTGATCTGTAATATCGAAGTGGTGTAGGAATGCAAACACCCCCTTCACTTCCATTAATTCCAGCCCTGAAACCTATCTTCTTTCAGTGCTTTTTGGGCAACAAGTGAAAAGGTTGTTTGGTCTATGAAACCTATGTAATATTATAGAGCCAGGCATGGATCAGGAAATCCTGAAGGGTGTCTCCTGCTATTGTACAGGACAGCTGGGTAATATGCACTCCAGAAGACAGCGGGGGGAGTGACATCACAGGCTGGATTCCCCGCGGGATCAGACCCGGAAGTGGTGCAAATACCTGTCTCTGTAGAGGCGCATTGCGGTCGGTATTACTGTGGTTTCCAATTGATTTCAATGGGAAGGAGCGGTAAACACCCCGCTCTTATACTGCTCCAAAGATGCGGCTAGCAGGACTTTTGGAGCGGTCCTGCTAGTGCACCACTTCAGTGTGAAAGCCTTTGGGCTTTCACATTGAAGCCTGCAGGGCATGATTTTTTCAGGCGGTATAGCAGCTGCCTGAAAAACGTGCCAGTGTGAAAGGGGTCTTATAGTCATTTGTACAATTGAGTGATTTACAAATTGGTAGATCTCTACTAGCTGGAGGGTAGTAGGTGCTTGGGAGGAGCCCCTGAACAATAAATTTGAAGCCAGAGGAAAACTCTTGATTTACCTTTCCTTGCAGTTTATGTGGATAAGGATCCTTTTTTTTTATTTGGGATGCACTGCACTGTTTAATCCATCATCCAAAAATGGAAAGAGTATGGCACAACTGCAAATCTACCAAGACTAGGCTGTCCACTTAAACTGACAGGCTGGGTAAGGAGAGCATTAATCAGAGAATCAGCCAAGAGGCTCATGGTAACTCTGCAGAGATTCACAGCTCAGATGGGAAAATCTGTCCACAGGACAACTATGATGCCTCGTACGATCAGTTTTCCAGACGGGAAAACTGTGAGGAGAGCTTTTGGCCTGGAATCCAGGCCATGTATATGCTCCTCACAGTTTTTACGGCAGGAAAACTGCCCAAAAACCACCGGACAAAAAAAGAGAACCAGTTCTCTTTTTTCCCGACTTTTGCCCGGCATTTTTTGGCAGTTTTCCTATGGGAAAAACTGTGATGGAGCATACAAACAGCCGGGATTCCCGTCCAAAGCTACATCGCAGCTTTCCCGTCGGAAATCCTGCACGTGTGTACGGGAGATTTGTCATGCACTCCACAAATCTGGCCTTTATAGAAGAGTGACAAGAAGCCATTGTTGACAGAAAGCCATAAGAAGCCCCGTTTGCAGTTTGCGAGAAGACATGTGGGGGACACAGCAAACGTAAAAAAGGAGGTGCTCTAGCCAGATGAGACCAACATTTAACTTTTTGGCCTAAAAGCAAAATGCTATGTGTGGTGGAAAACTAACACTGCATATCACCCTGAACACACCATCCCCACCGTGAAACATGGTGGTGGCAGCATCATATTGTAGGGATGCTTTTCTTCAGCAGGTTCAGGGAAGCTGGTCAGAGTTTATGAGAGGATGGATAGAGCCAAGTACAGGGTAATCTTAGAAGAAAATCTGTTAGAGTCTGCAAAAGACTTGAGACTGGGGCAGAGGTTCACCTTCCAACAGGAGAACGACACTAAACATACAGCCAGAGCTACAATGAAATAATTTAGATCAAAGTATATCCATGAGTTAGAATGGCCCAGTCAAAGTCCAGACCTAAATCCAATTGAGAATCTGCGGCAAGACTTGAAAATTGCTGTTCACAGACGCTCTCCATGCAATCTGACAGAGCTTGAGCTATTTTGCAAAGAAGAATGGGCAACAATGTCCCTCTAGATGTGCAAAGCTGGTAGAGACATCCCCAAAAAGACTTGCAGCTGTAATTGCAGTGAAAGGTGTTTCTACAAAGTATTGACTAAGGAGGGCTGAAAACAAATGCACGCCACACTTTTCACATATTTATTTGTAAAACAAATTGAAAGCCATTTATCATTTTCCTTCCACTTCACAATTATGTGGCCACTTTGTGTTGGTCTATCACATAATATCCCATTAAAATACATTTACACCTTTGGTTTTAACATGACAAAATGTGGAAAATTTAAATTTCACTTTTTTCAAGGAACTGTAAGTGCAGTCCCGTGACTCAGAAGAGAACTATGGCAAAATCTTTATCCATACTTCTCTTTTAAAACACTTTAATTCTGACAGGTGTTGATTGCACAATCATGAGGTAGAATGTTGTTGGAAACATTTCCTATCGATGCTTTTTCATAGCACATTTTCACTACAATCCACCTAAACTTATGTATTAATTTTAGGGTTTGTCTAATTTAAAAAGTCATATTTTGGCTAACTGTTCTTATATACTGTCTCTTTTGTTTACAGGTGAATACTGCAATCTTCCACTGTATGTAAAATCTGATCCCCATTTTCGTAAGCCTGACCCTCATGACTCTTGTCCTGTAGTGCCTCCAAGAGAGGCCTCTATGCGTAATCTGAGCCGCGGTTATCACTCACGCCATCTGACTCTAGAGCCGGGTGCTAAACCCCCACCTGGCCTGTCACACCCAGCCCCATCTGGTGGGAACTTACCTCAACGGACTCTTCACATGGCTGGTGCTTCGGCCTCTGCTCCATCAGCCCCCACAGCCACGGCGCCATCTGCCCCCGCTGAACCTGCTGCCTCTGCCGGACCTTTAGAGAATCGTTTACCTGCCCAGCACAGCAAGATGGGCGGCTCCCGGGACTCTTTGCTGGAAATGAGCAATTCTGGAGGTGGCCGGGCACAGAAACAAGGAGCAGGAGCCTATTCTAAATCTTACACATTGGTCTGACACCCACCCCTCCCGACACTTCTCTCCCTACGTACTCACAGACTGCAAAATCCCTTCCCCCTGCGCAGTGTCTTGGCTGTATTTCTATATTTTGAAAGAAACATTTAAAAAAAAAGGACAAATTGAAAATTTAAACAAAAACTTGGTGATAAAAGACACATTTTTTTGTATGAAAAATACCTATTTTCTTCTTCAGGATAAAAACAAATAAGAAAAGAAATCTGTATTTTATCTGTGGCACATGAGAGTGAAGAGAAGAGAGAGAGCTGCATGCAGAATTCTCGGAGGTTGCCTGAGTGTGCTATATGTTAAGTGATTCTGAAGAGTGTGTGGAGACTGTGTTTCCAGGAATAAAGAAATGTATTCACATGGCGATGACATTCTCAAGAGGTTTATCCGTTTGTCCAAGAGCTTCAAAGTGAACCTGTCACCAAATGTATTATTCTGTATTAAGAGTTTTTTTAATGAATAAATCATTTATATAAATTGTTCTATTTGCACTATTGAATGATGGTGAATGCAAGGTGACAGGTGCACTTTATGAAAGATGAGTTTATGGTGTGTCTGGCACATGAGACAGATATTAATGTCTTTTTTTTAATGAGTGTGTGTATACTTTGAGAGATTTCATGTCGAGTTTTCTATGTCCCATATATACTATATTTTTTGCAGGAATTGCTAGATGTTCACGGAAAACAGCCATCATCTTCTACCTATATGATGAACTGATTTCATTTGTTTCAGTGTTCATTTTGCTCAGGTCTGGGTTTAGTTTAAAATGAGGGTTTCCATTCTGGAAAATATATACACTGCTCAAAAAAATTAAAGGAACACTTTGAAAACATATCAGATCTCAACGGGCAAAAATCTCATGCTGGATATCTATACTGATATGGACTGGGTAATGTGTTAGGAATGAAAGGGTGGCACATCATTTGATGGAAATGAAAATTATCCACCTACAGATGGCTGAATTCAAAGACACCCCAAAAATCAAAGTGAAAAAATGATGCAGCAAGCTAGTCCATTTTGCTGAAACTTCATTGCAACAACTCAAAATGGTCCTCAGTAGTTTGTATGGCACCCAAGTGTTTGTATGCATGCCTGACAAAATCAGGGCATTCTCCTAATGATCCTCCCAGATCTGGACCAGAGCACCACTGAGCTCCTGAACAGACTGAGGTGCAACCTGGCGGCACCGGATGGACCGAAACATAATGTCCCAGAGGTGTTCTTTTTGATTTAGGTCAGGTGAGCGTGGGGGCCATTCAATGGTATCAATTTCTTCATCCTCCAGGAACTGGCTGCATGCTCCCGCCACATGAGGCCGGGCATTGTCGTGCACCAGGAGGAACCCAGCGTAGGGTCTGACAAATCCAAGGATTTCATCCCGATACCTATTGGCAGTCAGGGTGCCATTGTGTAGCCTGTAGGAGGTCTGTGCGTCCCTCCATGGATATGCCTCCCCAGACCATCACTGATCCACCACCAAACTGGTCATGCTGAACAATGATACAGGCAGCATAAAGTTCTCCGTGGCTTCTCCAGACCCTTTCATGTCTGCCACATATGCTCAGGGTGAACCTGCTCTCATCTGTGAAAAGCATGGGGCACCAGTGGTGGACCTGCCAATTCTGGTGTTCAATGGAAAAGGCCAATCGAGCTCCACAGTGTCCGGCAGTGAGCACAGAGCACACTAGAGGACGTCGGGCCCTCAGGCCACCCCCATTAAGTCTGTTTCTGATTGTTTGGTCAGAGACATTCACACCAGTGGCCTGCTGGAGGTCATTTTGTAGGGCTCTGGCAGTGCTCATCCTGTTCCTTCTTGCACAAAGGAGCAGATACCGGTCCTGTTGATGGGTTAAGGACCTTCTATGGCTCTTTCCAGCTTTCCTAGAGTAACTGCCTGTCTCCTGGAATCTCCTCCATGCTCTTGAGACTTTGCTGGGAGACTTGGTAAACCTTCTGACAATGACACGTATTGATGTGCCATCCTGGAGGAGTTGGACTGCCTGTGCAACCTTTATAGGGTCCAAGTATCGCCTTGTGCTACAAGTAGTGACACTGACCCTAGCCAAATGAAAAACTAGTGAAAAACAGTCAGAAAAGAGTAGGGAAAAAAATGTCAGACACCTCCACCTGAAAAAACATTCCTGTTTTGGAGGTCGTCTCATTGTTGCCCATCTAGTGATCTAGTGCACCTGTTGTTAATTTGAATTAACAGCAAAGCAGCTGAAACTGATTAACAACCCCCTCTGTATACACCCCTCCCCCTCTGCTACTTAACTGACCAGATCAATATCCCAGGGGTTCTGATTCAAAAGTGTTCCTTTAATTATTTTGAGCAGTGTAGAATAAGTAAACCAGTACAAAGCACAATATAAAGTGCTGTAATTCTATAGTAACCATTTTTTTCACTGCTGTCTCAACAATGAAAGATGAATTGTTCTACAAGTACATGTATACTTTTAACACACACTTTCAAACCCACTTCCCCATCCCTATTCAAGCTAAACTGCACTAACCCTTGCCCCAGCTGCGGCTTCTCCAATGTTCAACGCCTGTTCTTTGAAAATCTCTTTGGTGGTAGCCTCATTTGCACATAGACATGAATGAGGCCATATACAGAGTCTTGATATATTGTGGATTGGAGGGGGGGGGGGGGGGTGCTGTAGATATTTTTTCAATGGACGGGCTGTTAGCACTAGAGGAAGCCATTGCTCTGCAGTGGAGGTACATAAGCAATTAGGGAGGTGGGATATGAATATGACTATTATACACTGTCCTGTATGCATTCTAAGACATGCTTGATTGTGATGAACTGCTTGAACAAACTGAGAGAATTTTTTAAATAAAATAAAAAAAATCATGTTTTTCACTTTAATAAGCTTAGCACCAGCTGTTTCCTAAGCGATAAAGAAACAGTTGGATTTTGAAAAAGCTGAGTATGTTAAAGAACAGTCCAGGCAAAGTGAATTTAAAGGATTGTGCGCTTATGATCAGATAACATGCAACCCCAAGCAAAACTGATTGATGATGCTCTTTTGCAGAGGCGTAGCTTGAAGCTTGTGGGCCCAGATGCAAAAGTTGACCTGGGCCCCTCCATTACCACCCACCACTTCCACCGTGTGTGCAGATATATCCACCACATGCTAAGATACTCAAAGTGGCTTAAGAGTTTTGATTTCCCAGAGTTCCTCTTTACATCAGAGGACAGTGATTACCGCTGGCAGAGCTCCTTTCCCATCCTAGCACTGTATACATCTCCCACACTACACAGGGCTGAAATCGCATTCCTTTACACACAGTCTGTCAGTCTACACAGGGTGTTTCTGGCTTTTATGTTGCCCTTCTGATCTGTGAAATTCTCTGGTCAGAACGCCAGTGTAGTCGCAGTAGGCAGATACACCCTGTGCAGATCATGGCTAACTAGCTGTGTTGTAAAGGAATGTGATTTCAGCCCTGCAGAGGAGGAGCAGTATAGAGTGCTGTAATGGGAAAGGAGCTCAGCAGCTGGGCATAGTATCCAGGGCAGAAAGGGTGGTCAGGGGGCTTTGGAGGGGGGGTGTAACTTAGATCTGGGAGGGAAAAGCCATGTAAAACAAAATCTGTCCCTTCAGGGGCCCCCTGAGGAGGTGTTAAGGGATCTGTTTTAGCTATTTCTGAAGGTTTCTCTGTGAGTCTTGGGGGAAGGTCACCTCCAGGAGGTGTGTGTCTTTTCCCCAATTGTCAGGAAAGTGGGGTAAGTGGACATCCCCAGGTGGGGGGTACAGAGAATCCCAGCTGGTGACTAGGAGACACTGAGCAGTGTCTTACCTCACCAGTGACATCGGTCCCATTGTGGCTATAGGACGGCACTCTCCTCCTCTAGCCTCACTAAGCATGGTTACTGTAACAAGCCCCTTGCTCGCTCGGGTCTACTGCTGCTATTGGATCAGATTGCAGATTGCAGATCGCAACGTCTGATGGTTCGGTCAAATGATGCTCCGGGATTCGAACTACAGCTATGTGCCATTTGAATCTAGTTGTGATAGCTCAGAACAAACAACAGGCAGGGTGTATGTAAGTTCAAACAGGAATCCCTCTTTATTGGATGCACACACACACTTATACATTGCAGTTTTAACACACTGCTCCCACAACCACTTTCCTATTGGTCAATTGTAAAGTACATTGTAGTTCTCAATTAGGTCCTCTTGGCCATGCAAATGACTTGGGTCAGCAGGGATTGGTCCGATTGCTTGAATAGGAGGACTGATATGTGTAATGACACAGAAGCCCCAGGGGGTAATTAAAGTACATAAACAGTCAAACACAGAACAATGTTTTTCTTCAAGACCATGGAGCCGCCTGGAGGGGGGATTAGCCTTAAGGCAGGGCAGAAGACCCACCACTGTGTAATAGATTCAAAGGAGAAATACTTTAGTATTCCAAGGTTCATGACAATTACCATTCCATGTTGCCAGCACACAGCACAGTCCGGATCGGAGCTGGACTTTGTGGAGGATATGATAATATGACAGGGAGGCTGCTGGGGCCCCCTGGAGCTAGGGGCGGGGTTGCTATTGTGACCCCTGCAACCTCTTATGCTACACCCATGCTCTTTTGTACAAGCTCTTCCCCTTATTTCATGTGATTATTTTAGTAGAAGTTATGGCTATAATGCTCTTCTGGATACATTATGGGGTCTGCTGAGCTATTCTCACCTGAACAAAAGGGAAAGGAATGGTAGCATGTTTCTCAAACTATGGGACCTTCTAACTCATCTCTTGCACTCTTTCCTCCTAAAGTTCTATTTTTGAATTCAACCACAAATGTCCAGGCATGAGGCACAATTCACAAAGCTTTAAAACAGAATGAAAAACTCCCATCTTTTACAGCCAATGAAGCCACCATATGGTGCTGCATGTGATCAGTTATGGCATTAACCATTTAATGTCTTGACAGTTCGGTTGAGAACAGAAGCAACTATGACAGTTATTTACGGCATACCCTTAAATGTAACTATTGTATGAAGCCATTCAATCAATGGGTTTAAAGCAGTAGTAAACTCAGTAAAGAAAAAAAAATCCTCCTGAAAGGCAATGTTATAATGTGCTAGTATGCATCACATACTAGCACATTATGTGAAACAAAGCCATCCAGCGGCACGCTGTAACCCACTGACAGGGCTTCCATCTTTACCCGGTCTTCCTTCTGGGTTGGCGGGCTGCGGTCCCTTGATTGGACAAGCTGCAATGACGTCACTGCTGCACACGAAGACGGTGACGTCAACGGCAGTTTTACAAGTAAATATCTCCTAAACAGTCCACGTTTGAGAGATATTTACTGTACCTATATGTACAAATCAGCCAAGGGAATTTCTCCCACTTTAATTCAGCGTTAACGCCTGGATCTTCATTTTTAACTGAAAATAACTGTCACTGAAGATAAGAAAAATGAATTCTGGTGTGTTAGCTTTGAGTAGTGAGCCTTTGGACAGATCACATTACCTTGAACAGATAAAAAAAAAAAAAATAGATAAATCGTCACATTTTAATATATTTTGAGCCTTGGAGCCTTTTGAGAATCTGAGTTTCATAATGTTAAGTTCAGAAAAAAGATGGCGCACCAGGTTTGTGCATTATCCTTAGATGAGTATATTAAATAACAATATAAAAACTAAATCATAAATATATGTGAAATAAACTGCAATGTGAGAAGCCTTTAAGTGATGGCCATGGCTCTGATGGCTACAGTCTCCAAATGATGAAAGAGAGGACACAAAGACCACCGATGGCTGACGCATTTCGAAGGATAATCCTCTTCCTCAGAGGCTCTGATGATGAAAGAGAGGACACAAAGACCACATCTGGCTGACACGCTTCGAAGGACAACCTTTCTCAGAGGTTTTGATGATGAAAGAGAGGACACAAAGACCATCGCTGGATGAGGCGTTTCGAAGGAAGAAGGTTATCCTTCGAAACGCCTCAACCAGCGGTGGTCTTTGTGTCCTCTCTTTCATCATTTAGTGACTGTGGCCATCAGAACGATTGCCATCACTTAAAGGGGTTGTAAAGGTAAAAAAAAAAAAATTCCCTAAATAGCTTCCTTTACCTTGGTGCAGTCCTCCTTCACTTACCTCATCCTTCGATTTTGCTTTTAAATGTCCTTATTACCTCTGAGAAATCCTCACTTCCTGTTCTTCTGTCTGTAACTCCACACCGTAATGCGAGGCTAGAAGGAGAGTCAGGACGCCCACTAACACACAGCTCCTTTCTCTATCTGCAATGTAGAGAGCTTCCTGACTCTCCTGCTCGCCCCCTCCCCCCTCAAGGGAGGGGGCGAGCACGACACTCCACACCAGGGAGAAAGCCTTGCATTACTGTGTGGAGTTACAGGCAGAAGAACAGGAAGTGAGGATTTCTCAGAAGAAATAAGGACATTTAAAAGCAAAATGGAAGGATGAGGTAAGTGAAGGAGGACTGCACTAAGGTAAAGGAAGCTATTTAGGAAAAAAAATGTTACCTTTACAATCCCTTTAAAGGCTTCTTACATTGCGGTTTCTTTCACATGTTTGTGAGTAATTTTTATATTGTTATTTAATAAACTCATCTAAGGATAATGCACAAGGCTGGTGCGCAGCAAGGCCTGAGACATTATTCATTTCGAACTGTAGACCACCTGATCAACATACTTTTTGCACAAGAGTGTTTGTTTTCTGCTATGGTAAGTTTAGCCCTGCTTATGATTTCAAGGAAATGTTGTTGCTATGTAAGTGGTTGCATCATTAAGTCGCAATGTTTTGTATAATCACTTGTAGTCAGAATTAGGGGCCTCTTGCAATTCTTCTAGGCAAGACCACAGCTGTGCTGCTTCCGTCTCATGCTCCATACAGGTAAGAAAGACCCCAGTGTGCTCACAGAGAGAACAGAGCCATCTCAGATTTGGGACCATTTCTAAAATAGGATTAACAGCTATAACAGGAGTGTAAGTATTTGGATAGCTGCATGCAAAAGATGATTTACATGATGAAAAGTATTCACTCTGCAGGCACGATTGAGTCGCTGTCAAAAAATGCTGCTGACAAGTATATAGTACTGGCACTTTAAAAAGTTTAAATGCACTGTACATGTAAAAAAATGCTAAAAAATCTTAACCAAGTACCTAATATTTTTTATTTATAGGCTGTGATTACATATGTATACAGAGGCCAGCATAACTTCATATTATATATGCAGACCCTGCTTTATGTGGATCCTTTTATCTCACTGATAAAGTCTGCAGCCTCCAATAATAGACTCTCCTCCGCTGAAAGCAATGGGAAGCTGCTGGTTCCCACAGTTAATCGCGCCCACTCGCATTTAATTGCTCATGCAGCGATCACATGCACAAGCTCAGCCTTGGTTGCAGCCAGTCTGTGTCCAGCAACAATCACTCGCAAGTGATCGCTAGATGAGTGATTGCATGCGAGTGGGTGCACTTTAGCTGCGGGAGCCAGCAGCCTCCCATTGCCTTCAGTGGGGCTGCCTCTCACTGCCGATAGTGGGAAGAACCCCCACTCGGGTTCTCACATCTAATCTCCAATGAGGTGCACTTGCAAGTATGAATGCACCATAAAGTGTAACAATAATTCCCTCTAGATGAACTGTATATATTGCAAGGATTTTAGAAACTTTGTAGCATATACTGTACCTACTATTCTCTGTACTGAAAAAAAAGCTGTTTGCTTCACCATTTCCTTGGTCAGACTGAGTTCTGAATGGAAGGGTCAGCCCACATTATAACCACCTGAGAAAATCTCATACTGTGTTGTGGTGTCAGGCACATGAGAAAACAAGGTTCTGGTTTCTATTGACTTCATCAGTGGTCTTCAAACTGTGGCCTGGAGTCTAGATGCAACCCTTTGTTTGCCTTTACCTGGCCCTTGGGGCACTATCCCTCCCACTGATGTCAACAATGGGGCATTACTTCTCCCACTGACACTAACAATGGGGTACTATTCCTCCCACTGACACTAACAGTGAGGCGCTGTTCCTTCCACTAACACCAACAATGGGGTATACAGTGTTTTTGGAAAGTTCTTACAGCCGTAATGGAAGAAGTTTGGAACCAGCAGGACTCGTCCTAGAGCGGGTCACCCGGCCAAACTAAGCAATCGGGGGAGAAGGGACATATGGAGGTGGCAAAGAACCTATTGGTCACCCTGCCAAGGCTCCAGCGTTTCTCTGTGGAGAGAGAAGAACGTTCCAGAAGAGCAACCATCTCTGCAGCACTCCCCCAATCAGGCCTGTATGTTTTGACAGGAGCCCAAGTGGAGTCTCCCAAAAAGCACCTGAATGACTTCCAGACCATAAGAAACAAAACTCTCTGGTCTGATGAAACAAAGATTGAACTTATTGGCCTGAATAGCAAGCATCATGTCTGGAGGAAACCAGACACTGCTCAACACCTGGCTAATACCATCCCTACAGTGAAGCATGGTGGTGGCAGCATCATGCTGTGGGGATGTCTTACAGTGACAGGAACTGGGAGACTAGTCAGAATTGAGGGAAAGTTGAATGCAGCAATGTACAGAGACATCCTTAATTAAAACCTGTTCCTATGCACTCTTGACCTCAGACTGAGGCGAAGGTTAATTTTCCAACAAGACAACAACCATAAGCAAACAGCCAAGATAACAGAGGAGTGGCTATGGGACAACTCTGTGAACGTCTTTGAGTGGAGCCAGAGCCTAGATTTGAACACGATTGAACATCTCTGGAGAGATCTGAAAATGGCTGTGCACAGACGCTCACCATCCAACCTGATGGAGCTTGAGAGGTCATGCAAAGAAGAATGGGAGAAACTGCCCAGAAATAGGTGTGCCAAGCTTGTAGCATCATACTCAAAAAGTTTTGAGGCTGTAATTGGTACCAAAGGTGCTTTAACAAAGTATTGAGCAAAGTCTGTAAATACTTATGTACATGGGATTTTTTTTTCACTTTTTATTTTTAATAAATTTGCAAAAGATTTTAAACAACTTTTTCAACATTGTCATTATGGGGTATTGTTTGTAGAATTTTGAGGAAAATAACGAATTGAATCTATTTTGCAATAAGGCTGTAACATACCAAAATGTAGAAAAAGTGAACCGCTGTGAATATTTTTTGAATGCACTGTAGATCCTGCCACTGACATCAACAATGGGCCATTATTCTTACCGCTGACACCAACAATGGGGAATAATTCCAGCCAAAGACACCAAAATGGGGCACTATTTCTCCCCCAAATAAGGGAGCACCGTTTACTTTATATAGTTGTATATAGGCTATAGTGTGCCCCGTAAATCCTGAGTGACAGACAGTAAACTTTTGAGATCCCTGGTTTACATAAACAGCCTCACAAATGTACTTGGACAATCTGAGTTGAAAGATGTAAACTGGATTATCCAAATTGTAATGTCACAAAGGCCTCTACCCTTGTTCTCCATAAATCAAAGCCATTGGTTCTAATCCTTTTCCACTGGGAACAGTTGTGAATGGAATGTGATGGGTAACTTTAGACATCACATATGGAAAAATCATGAATCAGACACCACCTAAATAAACAATCCATGTTCTATAGAGGAATCCAGTAGTGTATAGATCCATTAACAAGGCACGCATTAAGGAATATCTCAACAAAAATGAAACTCCTATTGCAGGGTGAACCTAAGACTTGGTGTAGACTTCAGAGAACATCGGTGAACCAATTTTATTGCTAATAAACCTTTCATCCAGCCTCTAAATTATTGAACTATTATTATGAATAATCAGAAATACGGAAAAGTAGTGGGGAAAAAAAAGCAGTTATGGGTTTAACTAATCATGTTTTCCATATTCATTCTTCATGATCTACATAACGGGAGTTGGGACCATTGGCAGGGATGTGCCCTTTGCCTATTTAAGCTATAATGAGTCCCTCTTTCCTATCACAGAAACTTGGGTGATTTTAATTCCAAACTCCCAGAAATGCTGTGTTTTTGGATAAGACCCATGTTGTGCATTAATTTTGTGTTTCTTTATCCTACAGTATGTCCTTATTTCAGATGCACTCCAGGGTTTTGTGGCCCTGTGCATTCCTTAGAGATAATCGATAGATGGATTTTAGGATACATCAAGTGAAAATACCACTGGTCCTTCAAATCGGCAAATTATGTCTCATGAAAGTTGTCATGCATTATATGTCAAAACTGCCTACTGTCTGTAAATTTACCAACCACCCGTAAAACAGCAGCACATTTTGCAAGATAGCATCAACAAAAATCTCAGGTTTCCTTTGATATTCTGTAGGTACTATGCATGCATTGTTTATATTCTAACACTTCCTCTGAGATTTCATAGTGGATATATTTGGTTGTGTTACTGAAAGGGTATGCTAAAGAGGTTATGTACCCCCTATGGCACTCATTTCTGTAGAAGAGAAAGGTTTTTGAACATACTGCCTGCTGTCTTGGATTCTTCTCTTTAGAAAGGGGATGGACATGTAAAAAGTAACAACAGTGCTGGTGGCTAGCCCTCCATTATCACCAGCACGGGTTGGTATAGTAGCTGGCTTTCACCTGACTCCGATTCATGCCTGAGCAGCCAGTTATGCTCTAGTGAATACTTGCACTTGACATCACAAAGCTGCTCTTTTATAGCGAAGCAAAACAGCAAGAAAAATAATACACTGCAGCCTGACTCCGTGTGGCTCCATGTATTTATGGTCACATTTATTGCTAGAATTATATTTATAATTCTTATCATTTAATAGAGTTATGAACAGGACTTGTTTGTGATTTTGTGGACATAATATAGTACAGAATACAGGACTTGTAGTCATAGACTGTGGGTTATATGCAGGTACCTTGGGGTGATTGGACATGGGAACAAAAATTCCTAGGGCTGCCCCTAGTGTACACTCATATAACTCTGTCCACTCCATGAAACTCTAGTTTCTTAGCATTAGGAGTGATCAAGATATGGAGGGAGAGGACCCATGTCATGTACTGTACTCCCAGAAAAAAGTAATTTACAGGTAAGTAAAAAATTCCTATCATCTTAATTACAGTACAGGGTACAGGACTTGAATTTATAGACCAGGGATATGCAATTAACGGACCTCCAGCTGTTACAAAACTACAAGTCCCACCATGATTCTGCCTCTGGGTATCATGCTTGTGGCTGTCAGAGTCTTGCTAAGCCTCTTGGGACTTGTAGTTCTGCAACAGCTGGAGGTCCGCTAATTACATATCCCCGTTATATACCATAGGACATCCCAAAGAAATAAACTGAGGGGCAGGTAACAGCTTGAAGCACCTTGCAGTAAAAGCTGGCATCAGCTGTAGCCTGAACATATACCTGCTATAACTTGGAGAATGTATGAACAAAGGACCAGGTAACAGCCTTGAAAATGCTTGATGCTAAAAAGCCCAGTAAAAATCAACAGCCCAAGATTGAACTCTTGCGAGGGAAAAGGAGGAGCTTGGTTCTGAAGAGTCTGATCCACCTGGCAATGGTGAAGTGGTAAGTAGGATGCTCTCTACAAGAACCTACAGGTAGTCTGAAAATGGACTTTTGCAAACAGAGGCCATGGTAAGTAGCAGTGGCGGCTGGTGCTCAAAATTTTTGGAGGGGCGCAAACGGGAAAAGAAAACAAAAAACAATTGCAGCCTCACTGTGTCCATCAAATGCAGCCACTGTGCCCATCAAATGCAGCTACTGGGCCCATCAAATGTAGCCACTGTGCCATCAAATGCAGCCACTGTGCCATCAATTGTCACCACTGTGCCATGCCATCAAATGCAGCCACTGTGCCATGCCATCAAACTCAGCCACTGTGCCATCAATTGTCACCACTGTGCCATGCCATCAAACACAGCCACTGTGCCATCAATTGTCACCACTGTGCCATGCCATAAAATGCAGCCAGAGGGGGTGGCGCTCCGGCGCCCTCTATGGACGCACCGCCACTGGTAAGTAGGTAGACCCTAATTCCCCTGACCACATCCAAGCAGTGTAGAAAAATGTCCTTGTCATGTTTTAGAGCAGAAGAGAGAGAAAGGAGAACAACCTTAGCTAAAAATTCAGATTTAGGTCTTATGACCACCTTGTGCAAAAAAAGAAAAAGTAATAGAGCTACTAACTTGGAAACACACCTATTATAATAGGCATCAGGAAGGCAACATTACAGACAAGGTCCTCCAATGTAATGTCTCTAATTGGATCAAAGGGGAGTTTCTAAAATACATAGGGCACAAATTGAGATTCCAAGGTGACTCAAGATGTTGAATTTGTGTATTTAAATGAGCAGCTCCCTGAAAAAAAAAAAAGCCTTGATAAGGGATTGGGAGGTGAGAGGTTTCTGAAGGAGAATGGATAAGGCTGATACCTGACCCTTAAGGGTACTCTGAGCCAAATGCTGGTCTAGACCAGAAATATCAAGTCAAAATTTGGAATTAACTGAATTGTGCTTTGTAAGTTGAAAGACAATGTTGTGGCTGAGAAGCCCTTCAGGAAAAGATCATCTAGGTACCCTGTAACGAGTTATCTAGGTCCCCAGAAGAGCCAGAAGGGGAGAAAGCACATTTGTGAATACTCAGTTTGCCAAGTAAAGCCCAAATGGTAGTGCTACCTGCAAAAATTGTTGGTCTGCAACAGTAAAAACAAAGTGTTAAGGTGCTGAAAAAAATGGGAATGTGCATGAAGGCATCCTGTAGGTCTACAGATGCAAGATTTCAATATAATGTAAATAACAATGAACTTACAACCTAACTTTCTCAATACCCTTCTGAATCACGCCAACTTCTTGATTTCAGCCATATATACACAGCTTCTCTCTTTGTCTACCCAAAACGTAGAGGGTTGAAATGTAAATTTGACAAAAAACGTCCCCACTGAAAACCCCTTGGACAAACTCATAAAAGGCTTCCGAACAACTACCTCAGCGAACCTAGGTGAAAATATGGAGTGGAACCAAGTTTAAAATAAAAGATAGGGCATACACTCCCTACTTTGTCTAGAAAAAAATCTGGACAAAGTACATCTCAATGCCCCTAGTTGAGGCAACTCAATCTCACTTTGCCTCCAGTCCTGCCAACATATACCATCTTTTGGATCCAAGTCAGAATATACAGTGGGGAGAACAAGTATTTGATACACTGCCGATTTTGCAGGTTTTCCTACTTACAAAGCATTTAGAGATCTGTAATTTTTTATCATAGGCACTCTTAAACTGTGAGAGATGGAATCTAAAACGAAAAATCTAGAAAATCACATTGTATGATTTTTAAATAATTAATTTGCATTTTATTGCATGACATAAGTATTTGATCACCTACCAACCAGTAAGAATTCTGGCTCTCACAGACCTGTTACTTTTTCTTTAGGAAGCCCTCCTGTTCTCCACTCATTATCTGTATTAACTGCATTTGTTTGGACTCGTTACCTGTATAAAAGACACCTGTCCACACACTCAATAAAACAGATTCCAACCTCTCCAAGACCAGAGAGCTGTGTAAGGACATAAGGGATAAAATTGTAGACCTGCACAAGGCTGGGATGGGCTACAGGACAATCGGCACGCAGCTTGGTGAGAACAACTGTTGGCGCAATTATTAGAAAATGGAAGAAGTTCAAGATGACAGTCAATCTCTGGGGCCCCATGCAAGATATCATTAGTGGGGCATCAATGATCATGAGGAAGGTGAGGGATCAGCCCTGAACTAAACGGCAGGACCTGGCCAATGACCTAAAGAGAGCTGGGACCACAGTCTCACAGAAAACCATTAGTAACACCCTATGCTGTCATGGATTAAAATCCTGCAAAGATTAAAAATGTCGTCATGGATTAAAATCCGCCTTGACAGGGTCCACCGTCTCTCACAGTTGAAGAGTACCTACTGTATGATAAAAATTATAGACCTCTACATGCTTTGTAAGTAGGAAAACCTGCAAAATCGGCAGTGTATCAAATACTTGCTCTCCCCACTTTACATAGTGTTGGTCAGCCACATTCTACACCACATGACCCCTTCTTATTGCTATGTGGCTTTTAACCAATCTGTGACCCTTCTACAAAAATCCCAGTGGCTCCCTGACAAACTTGACAAACTCTCTGCAGGCTCCTTCTTCATTTTGATTAATACATTGTCACTTGTCAACAGTTTCAGCATCAGACTCCCTAACACAACATCTCACAATGTCACCAACAGTAAATTACAATAATTGATTATGTTCCAGTTGTGCTCCTATATTTTGAGGTTTATTTTTTTCCCTCTCTTTTTTCTTTGAGTACATTGAAGTCAGCTCCCCATGTCTCCAAATCCTACTTTTCTGTTAGACAGGAACAAATGATTGATGTTTTTAAATTAAGATCTCCGTTTGTATTCTATGTTATTGGGCCCTACTAAATGCAATGCCCAGATCTGTTTTGCTTTGAATTCTGTAAGAGCCGGTTCACACAGGGGCACGACTTTGGGAGGCAACTTGGACACGACTTGAGTATGAATCATCAGGCAACTTACAAGGCAACTTCAAGTGGCCTCCGGGACAGTACAAGGCAACTTCAAGTGGCCTCCGGGACAGGAGGCTTTTTAGTGGCCAATCAAACAACAATCAGCTCTGTGGGAGGGAGGGGTTTGCCTGAGAAATGTATGTTATCTTCCTGTATTGTTGCTTCAGTTAAGACAGTGATCAGACTTCTGAGGCGACTTCCATTGAAATCAATGGGTACAAGTTGCCTACAAGTTGCCTAGCAGTCGGATTGAAGTAGTACAGGAACCTTTTCTGAAGTTGGAGCGACTGCAGTAGTGTGCATTAAGACGGCTCCATTCACTTACATTGATTTTCTCAACCACACGACTTGGGACAACTTGGGGCAACTTCAAGTCGGATCCCAGGTCGCCCCTGTGTGAACCGGCTCTAATTGTTTATAGATAAAATATTTTGCAATAAAATATAATTAATCTAAAATAAACTATTTTGTACCTCTTTGAAGTAACATAGTGGACTCAAAGGAGTTGGGTTGCCCCTTCATTGTGACAAGGGCTTCTACGCAGGCTCAGTGGACTAAAGAGTCCAAGGCTTGAACTTAGTTTTGAAGTTGTTGCCTGGGGAGAACAAAAATGTTCCTTTAGCTAACCAGAAGTAGTAGCTGTAGGAATACAAGGCTTATGTTTCTTCTTGTAGGGTAGGAGCACATCACATCCAGTTCCTTGATGAATATATTAATGCATTTACCAAATAGATGTTCACCATCAAAAGGCATGAACAGAAGATGCTTCTTACAAGCAGGCTCAGAAGACCAAGCTTTTAGCCACAAATTCTACACATATGCACAGAGATAAAGGACATTCTAGAGACTTGCCAAATTACATTTTCTACATCGTCAAAACACAAAACAATAAAGCCGGTTATAGACGGTTGGAATCTAGGCCAGTTTGACTGCCTTGTATGCACAGGCTGAATGTATCCAAGTTGATAATCAATCGATCAACTTCGGTACAACTGGCCTGTCAGATTTTATATGTGATTACTTTATTGCGATAGTCACAGTGTTCTCCCAACCAGGGGGGCTCTCCCCCCCCCCCCAGTTGTAGGAAAGAAATTCTCTCTATGCCTAAAGCCCTGTACACACGGGTCAGAATCTTGTCAGGAAAAAACGTAGTCCAGGGCTTAAGGCTGAGGGTATAAGCTGCAATTGTTGTAAGAGAGCATGGTTCTTTAAGACAGGTTCCTGGTCTCTATTTCATTGTCTTGTCCAGTTACAATAGTCTGGAAATAGACATGGCTGGTCCTTCAAGGATGAAGGAGGCTTTTAGGAGGGTTTTTAAACACCTATCAAGAGAAATCATAAAGTGTATTTCCACTTTTGCAAATTTTACAACAAAAAAACACTATATGCAGAGCAGTCTTTAACGCGGGGCAAAAGAGACAGCTGCCCAGGGCCCAATCATTGTTGGGGGGCCCAAAGCAGCTGCCCCTTAAGCCTGTGCTGCTGCCTGCCAGAGTTCTGCCACCTCCGGCGCTGGTCACATGCTGGCTGCTCACTAATGTCACTTGTAAATACAGAAGCACTGCTATAAACACATATATAGTAGTATACGCATATACTGGCTCTCGCGTTCAGCAAGTAACACTGCCCACTGGATTTGAACCATTCTAGTGGATGGAGCCACCTCTAAACAGTGGTGCGGTGGGGTTAAAACAGGCGGTTAGGAGACTTCTTCCTGCCTGCAATACACCGATGACATCATCTGAGTCACTGGACTAGAGCATCAATACTGCCTTTTACTGACAAAAGGGCAAAATAGCTTTTTTTTTAAAGATATACTTTTGCTGATTATAGTACATAACAGGTCAGTGATTTATTCATCAAGACTTCGTTTTTTTTTTGTTTTTTTTAAATTACCTGTAAAATCTACCTTTAGGATAACAGTACAGGACACAGGCAGATTCAAAGATGACAAGGTTATAGGCAGGTACAATCAAGTGATTATTTAAATAAACCCATTAGTTCTGTAGCAAACAATAAAGACCACAGGGCCTGTATCCTGTACTGTGCTTCAAGAAATGGACTTTACAGGTACCGGTAAGTCAAAAATCTAATTTTCTTGATCCTACAGCATATGACACTGGTAGATTCAGAGATAACTGGGGCATCCCCAAGCAATACCAATGAGGGGAGGTTAACACAGCAAAAATTCAGCCAAAATACCTGTCCCAATAAAGCAGCAAGGGTTTAGAAGTATTTTGTGACCAAAGGCAGCATCAGCCGAGGTTTGAACATTCATCCGGTTAAACTTTGAAAACGTGTGAACCAAAGAACATGTGGCAGCCTTACAAAACTGCACTGCAGAAGGTTGATGCTAAAAAGCCCAGTATTCACTAATAGTTCTGGTAGAATAAGACTTTCCCTAAAAGGGAAAAACACAATTTTTCACCACATAGGCCCAAACCCCAACCTTACATATTAACCTGGCAATGGAATGGTAGAACAAGATGCAGGGAACCTCCTGCAAGACCTACCAGGAGCACAAAAAGAGAATCTGATTGCCTTGTTGAAGCTTTGGCAGTGAGGTAAACTCTAACCGCTTGAACCACATCCAGAGAGAAGCTCCACCTTCCAAGTGTGTTTTCGAGCAGATCAAAAAAGTTCAGTCTTAATTGAGGTGAAATTTTTTAATCTTCATGGCCAAAAAAGATACCTAAATCTGCCCATACATGGATCGAAATAGCTAGCCTGCAGCGATGATCGGTGTAATCTGACGGCAGAGAAGTCTCCCTGCTGTCAGAACACAATGACTTAGCGGGAAGGATTCCTTCATCTAGGTCAGTTTTTTTGTCCAACTGGCTGGTTGAATGAAAAAAACTGACCCATGTATAGGTAGCTTTGAGCTGAAGGATGACCTTATCTTTGTGAACTATCAGGAAGGGTTTCTTACAAGATAAGATAACTAGCTCTCCTAAAAGATTTGATAGCAATAAAAAAAAAAACACCTTGCAAGTAAGGTAGACCAAGGATATGCCTAATGGGGTCAAAGGGAGGAGTCTGCAATGCAGAAAGTACCAAATTTAGGTACCACAGATCCATAGAAGGATGTCTGGGAGGAAAAATATAAGCCACTCCCGATTCAAAGGTCTTCATCAGAGTGTGTGATGCCAAAAGCCATAGAAAAAGACTAGCTAAGGCCTAAAGTGTGCCTCCTGATTATACTCAAAGCCAAGTCCCTACTGAAGAAAAGTCCAGATACACTCCATGGAGTATTGGCAAGTACTGACCTTCCGCTGCTTATACCAGGCAAAATAAGTGTTGTAATAGACTTTTCTATAAGGTCTTTTTTGCCACTCAAAAGCATATAGATGATTGATTTAGCTAGGTCCCTATCTCTCAGGTCATAAGCTTCAATGGATGCATGGATCTAGATAGTCTGGCAATGGCTATGGATTGTCTGCCACAAGTCTGAGTGTGTTGGTTTACCAAGTTCTTCTTGACCAGCTTAGGGCCAGGAGAGCCATTGGGTTTCCTTCTTACTCAATCCGACAAAGCAGTCAAGGGAAGATCTTGAGAGGAGGAAAGGCATGTAGGAAGAACTGGTGGACCCCCTATTTTTGGAAAATTTCTCAAGAACTGAGGATTGATGGGAGGGGTTATATGGGGGTCCTCTCAGCTTTTTTTTTTTTGCCAGTGACCAATCACTTGAAGGTACTTGTGTAGAACTGATTTGCTTATGCATATTATTATCTTTTTCCTGCACTGTAGGATCAAGAAAATAATCAATTGATTAGTATTTTTATGATGCTTCCATTCTTAAAAATTGGGCTACTAGGTGAGAGAGTATCAATTATGCCCAGTACACACGATTGGAAAGTCCGACAGCAAAAGTCCGATGTGAGCTTCTGAACGAAAATTCCGACCGTGTGTATGCTTCATCGGACTTTTGCTGTCGGAAAAGTACTAAAGCCAGTGGGTAAACCCAAAAGCCAGGCAACCAGTACCAGATCGAACATGGAGGTTGCTGTATGTCTTTGATGAAAGGTTTACTTTAAAGAGGTGAAAAGAGAAGTGAATCCCAGCTTCCTATGGCTTACAGTAAGCCAGTAATACTGATCACATGGAGTGGACATGGTTTAAATTCCTGTAGCTTTCTATGCAAAAGACAATCCCTTATGTAATGAACCAGATTGAGAAAGTATAAATAGCCTATTTGACTGGAAAAGGTCAGAAATATATTTCATTACATCTTATCTATTAGATGCAGAAAATTAGATAAGTATGTATGCTTTTCAGTCACCAAAAAAAAGTTGTGTTATTTATTTTTACTAAAGTCATCAGTGGGTTTCAAGGGGGAAATGTTGTACATCTGACATATCAGTAGATGTAGCCTGAAGTCTACATTCTTTAAGAGTGGCAAGGAAAAATGCCTAAAATTGCCCCACAAATGGTGGATCAAGTCAGGTTTTTTTTTTTAACATACAGCTACATGTTTGTATTGGGCAGTATTCCAACTTCAGCATCATGCAGGACAGCTGCCAGCATCTTAACAACTGATGACATCATTGACTGGGGGGGGGGCCGGGGATCAAAGTTAAAGTTGTTGAGCGGGGGGTTCTCCTACCTGTGCAAATACCGCTCTGTCCCGACTCCCCGTCTGCTCCATCCGCCTGCTGCAGCCCGCTCCATGGTGTATGACTGCACTGTACCGTCGCACTGTGATTGGGCGTGTAGCCGTCATGTGCGGAGGCGGGACTTCTAGACGATCGCTGAGTGGCCAGCCCCACGCTGCACATGACCACCATACGCCCAATCACAGGGCACCGGACTCAAACATGGCGGCGGGAAATGAAAACAAACATGGAGGCACAGAATGTCGCCCCACCAAATGTCACGCCCGGGGGCCCTGTTTTCCGGGACTCTAGTCTAGTCCACGGGACCCCGGGACACACTTTAAATTGCGGGAGGATCCCGCAGAATCCGGGACGGTTGGGAGGTATGTTATCTGTGTATGGTAGAGAAACTGAGGGAGAAAAGAAGTGCTGGAAAACTAGTCAGTACCAGCGTGCAAAGGTTTATTTGCCTTGAAAAAATGAATCACTTCCAATCCTGCATGTCCTATGTGTGGTGGATTACATGTTGTAATATAATAGTGAATTGGCATTGCTACTAATTTGTTTTGATATAGGAAAAGAGACTGGATGTGCGTGTTTTTGCTTTTTGAATGTACAAAAAGATTGCCATAACCACAGATAAAATCTACAAACACAAGGTTTATACACTGCATGCCTTAAAAGATGACACACTAAATAAAATGCTTTAATAATAGGTAAAAAAAAACACATCTATGCCCATATAAAATGTACATAGTAAACTTGTACAGTAAGGTAGCAATCAACTGGAAAAGCAAAACATATAAGGCTCCATGCACACTGAAGCTGATAAAGCTTTTTTTTTTTTTAAAGCCCATAAACTGCACTGCATGTTAGCCTATGTGTCCATGCACACATGGATGTTTTTTAATGAGCAGTTGAGATTATGGGCTTTTTTCTGAACGCCAGAAATTTGCGTTCAAAGTGCCGTTTTTCAGCAGGAAACAACGCTAAAAAACGCAAAACGCTGAAAAACGCAAATGAACACTCAAAAACGCTGCTCACCAGTGTTTTTTTTGCGTTTTTTTTATCCATTGAAAAAAAAAAAGATGCACTGAAAAACGCTAATAGACGCTATTGCAAAAACGCAAAAAAACAAAAACTGGCGTTTTTTATAGCTTTTTTTAGCTTCTGGTGTGCATGGAGCCTTAAGGTCACATAATTAAACTAACAACTGTGTGCCCGCTTATAAACAGAGACAATTTGGAAGTGGATACATTTTCTGTCCTATACCCTTTTTATTACTAGAAATTGTTTAGTGTGTAGGATATTTTGTTTGTTCTGTGTACTTCTATGTTATATTAAACTGTTCTAAATGGAAGTGGAGAAAGTGCATGGAGGTAGAGAGAATAATATAAGTGAGCATGGATAACAGAGGTGAAAAATGACCAGTGAGAAGAGAAGGTATGGGTGAAAGTGGAAGAGAATGAGAAAGGGGGAAGTAAAGGAGCATACAGTAGATGAATTGCCATAGGAGGAGGAAAGTGGGCACATATGAAAGTAAAGGAAAAAAACAGAAGGATTTAAGAATAGATGGACAGCACAAAAAAATTGGTGTAGCAGCATCATATCCTGGCCCAACTCACATCACCACACACCGGGTTAACACCTCCTCTGGAGCCCCACAGGACCACATTTTTCTAGCTAAATAAAAGACAACCCCTCCAACATAAGTGTTCTTTTTTAGTCATGCTCCAGGCCACCTGTTAAGTACTTTGCTGCAGTATATCCCCCCCACCAAACCTACCCCTCCATGTTCAGCTTCTCATGCAGTTGGAAGACCCTGAATGTTGGATGGTAAACTCCCCTAAAAATTGGATGTGCTGGGCCACAGGAAAAATGATGCCTAAACAGCATTGACATTGTACTGGTGTGGGATTATAAAAGCTCTGCAATGTCATCATTGCCTCTCCCTTTGTTTGTTTTTTCCTGTCTTTTATATGCAACTTGCCGCACTGTGAATTATGTCAGGGGGTGGGGAGATGGACAGCACGGGATGGTAACCACCAGTTGCCATGCAACGGCGTAAATGATCTTGGAGGTCTGCAGTTGAGAGGGCTTTTTCTAGTATCTAAGGCAGGAGTCTTTTGGCCTGTTCCAGTTAGAAGGAATCAAATGTGTACATACACGCCAAGAGGTTCAAGATGGAGTCCATGTAGACAGTCACAGGGATAGTTCAGCAGGAGGACCAGTTAGTGTCAATCGACCTGCCAACTCATACTTCCATGTACCAATCAATTCTGAGCACCAGAGGCATGTGAGATTTGCGAAGGCCAGATGTCACTTCCAGTTCAGGTGTCTGCCTTTAACGGAATTGGCACAGCCCCAGGAATCTTTTGAAGGTCTTGTTGGCAGTGGTGATACCTTGGGCCAGGTGGACAGGGTGTTTCAATTTGCCTTCTTTAGTCTATGAGCTTGGTTGTCTACTATGGATCAGAAAATCTTTGTGCCTATGCAAATTCAGCAAGAACTGGAATTTTGGACATCACCACTGTGCCTCTTTCGGTGCATGCCTCTCAGCCCAGGAGATAGGATGATTCCCAAGCCAGATGCCAGTCCCTGGAGTTGGGGAGTCCACAATCTGAAGAATCAGGTGCAAGGCCATTGGAGCACAGTGAAATGCAGACTCCCCAATCATCTTGAATGGAAGGAAGCCTTTTCTAGCATTGCAAGCCTTCCAAGATCTTCTTTAATGGGGTATGAGTAAAGTTGATTGACAAAAAGACAGTAGTAGCCTGCATTGCCTGCCAAGGAGACACCAAAAGTTGTTACCTGTTACATCTCTCAAAGAAACTTTTCGCTGGGTAGAGAACCACTTACAACTACTTACACTTATGTTGGTCTTCTTGCCAGGAAAGCAAAATCAACTATTGGTTCGGTTAGGCAGAATATTTTTTAACAAGCGCCTCAAACCAATATTTGCCCTATGGGGCTTTCCAGTAGTAGTTCTAAGAATGACTCCACTGAACACACGGCTTCTGATATTTGCAACAGAATACCAGTTCAAAGACTGTCATACAAGATAGGTTCCCAGTGCCATGGAATTTTCTGTTAGATCTCTATCTTTCCAGTGTCCTTTGAATATAATAGTGCTTCTGAAAATTTAGACAGAACAAGTCCATGCCATACAGGTCCTTTAAACCTACTAAGAAGGCTTTGGCTTTCACTCCTCCCCCAAATGTCATCAGCACCACCAAACCTGTTTCTGGTCAAATTAAATATTTTATGGCAAGGTCAGCGACAGCACCCCAGTCCAATGAGACTAGTTTTAATAGCTTGGCTATGGAGAGGGCTGTCTTAATGAGAGGGCACACCTGGGCACTGCCCAGGGGCCCCAGCTGCATCTGGTCTTTGAGCCCACGCTGCTCCAAAATTGTGGGCCCTATGATGGCACTCAGAGTGGATACACAGCAGAGGCAGACTGGCAGCGGTGCACCATGCTGTGCAGAACGATACCTACTTCACAGCCAGCAGGGAGGGGCAAGGCCAGAGCGTCAGTGATGCTCTGACCCCTCCCCCCCATGCAGCCTAAATTCTTGGGACTCGAAGGCTGGGTAGGATCTGGAGTGGGAGCTGCTGAATCAGCAGCACTGAGAGCCCACCTGCGGAAGTAGCATTGTGGATGGTGTCATGGTGAGCCCAGCTGTCCAGCACTGTTTGCACCGTAAGGATTGGAATGCCCGGAGGGATGCTCCCTTCTCTGCCCCTCCTTCTGCCTGATTGATTGGTATAGGTGAGTGCACTGCTGGAGGTGGGCACAGAGCCAAAAGTTTACATGCACTGTATCTACAATAGAAAAGGGGGTACTATGTGGATGGAAAAATGGTGCTGAGGTGTATAGGGGTATCACTGCTTGGGGTAGCTTGGGTGTCTATAGTGCTAGAGGTATCAGTGATGTAGAGAGGCCACAGTGTAGGGGGTATCAGGGATGTAGTGGGGTCAAAATACAAGGGGTATCTTATGGTATATGGTTACAGTGCTGGTGGGATATCTGGGGTGTAGAGGGGCCATAGTGCTGGGGCGGCATCATTCTAGCAGATATATTATATGCACAGGACAGCTTTGTTACTTTATGTATGTAGTATTTTCCCCCACAGTTTCTTTGCTGTACAGAATGATTGTTCATGTATTTAATGCAGAGCTCCACCCAAAAGGGGAAGCTTTGTTTGTCTGCCTCCTACCTACTTGATGTCTGTTTACCTGCACTGTCTCCATTGTAGGGGCCCCAGATCATTACTTTGCCCAGGGGTCCATGATGCTATTAAGATGGCCCTGGGCTAGACTAGAGGTTCAGGGATTCTCATCCAAAGTTGTTCAGACCTTGGTGACCAGAAGATCATCCATCAATGCTACATATGAGAGGATATGAAAGAAGTTTGTTTAGTTTTCTCAGCCAAAGCTTTCTCTCCTGTGCTCCTTGCTCTAGCCAATATCGGGGACATTTTACAGTCAGCACTAAAGTTTGGTCTGGCACACAACTTAATTTAAGGGAACAGATCTCTACCTTATCTTTCACAGGCTGTAGATGGGTGGAAAAGCCAGTGACCAGATGCTTCTTGCAGGCGACAATCTATAGATGACCTTAAGGAAATCCTTGTTCCCTCTGTGCAACTTGGACACGAGAGAACCTTTTGTTCCAACGATTTAATTTCCATTAAAGTACCTCACGGTTAAACTAGTTCTTCTGACGGCAACTACTTCAGACAGAAGGATGTTGAAGATTGCAACCAGAAATGGTGATACTACATCTATCTCTGAAGTTTAATTTGAAAGTGGTATCCAGTTTCCAGCACAACTGGGAAGTAGTCCCTCCGAGTTTTCGAACAATAGTCACTGAGTGCAGAGCAGGAAGACTTCAGTTCCTTACACATGGTCAAGTTACTAACAGTGTACTCGGTCAAAAGAGGAAGGTGGACAATCTTTTTATTTAGCCATCAGGTCCTCATGTGTAGTCCACTGTTGGGTTACCAGGGTGATTAGATTGGCATGCAGGAAGTAGGTCTTTCTGCTCTGGAACAATTGCAATCTTATTTGACTAGAGGAATGGCAGCCTTTGGGGCAGTAATGCCAGGATTACTTGGAAGATATATGTAAGATGGCTAGCTTGAAGTTCTTGGTTTTAGCAGCTTTTCTTTGATTGTCAGTATCTCTTTTCATTTGTTCCCTCCTACTCATTTAGTCAGCTATGGTATATTCTGTTGTGGCCTGACGTGAGGTGGGCCAGGAAAACTGAAAATTGTTATCAAATACTTACCGTAATTTTCCTTTCCTGACCCATCCTCACGTCTGCACAGGACTTCCCCCCTAGTGGCCTGTCGCAGGCTAGGCTATTGAACACTTATATTGGGAGAAGGGTTGTCTTTTATTTAGCTAGGAAGAGGTGGGCTCCAGAAGAGTGTGTTAACCCATTGTGTGCTGATCTGGGCCAAGAAAGGAAAATTATAAAAGTATTTGATAACAGTTTTCCATTATTTTCAAGTGCACAGTGAGATCAAGCAGCATAGAGCATAGTGCTTAATGAACAGAAAAATCTAAAGAGGGAACTGAACATAGCAGCTGTTTCTTCCTTCTGTTGTAAGGAGAAAGAGTTCACATAGTTCCTCCCTAAGTGTCACTTAGGGGGGGAACCAAAGTGACCAGCACAGGCTTTTTTTATTATTCGATGGAAGTTCCCATTGATAGTTGTGGACCAGTGAGCATCTGTCTACCACCATGGACATACTAGATTAAACCAAAAATTCCTAGATTGAGCATGTCGTCACAAGTCTATTGTCTGTTTAAAATATTTGTCTATAATAAATACATTTGTGAACTGGGCCCATAATTAATATGCAGCCAAATATTGATCGCCTATCCCTTTTTGAATTCCATGGCCCAGATTCAAGTAGAATCGCGCAATATTTGCGTCGGCAAAGAGCAAATTTTTTTCTCTGCGCCCACGCAAATATTGCGCTTTGCCCGCGATTCACGGAGCAGTTGCTCCGTAAATTGCGCGGGCAATATGCTAAGCAGCCGGGTGCAAGGCTGCCTAATGTAAATGATCCCGCCGGGGGCGGGAATCATTTAAATTAGGCGCGCTCCCGCGCCGAGCGAACAGCGCATGCTCCGTCGGGAAACTTTCCCGACGTGCATTGCGGCAAATGACGTCGCAAGGACGTCATTTGCTTGTAAGTGAACGTGAATGGCATCCAGCGCCATTCACGGTTCACTTACGTAAACGACGTGAAATTTGAACGTCGCGAGCGGGAGGCGCAGCTATACTTTAGCATTGGCTGCGCCTGCTATTAGCAGGAGCAACCTTATGCTAAAGGCGCCGTACGGAAACTCCGTACCTTGCGTACGCAGGGCCCGCGCAACTTTTGTGAATCGGTGGTAGTATGCAATTTGCATACTACACGCCGATCACAAAGGCCGCGCCCCCTAGCGGCCAACGCAAGAATGCAGCCTGGGATGTGAAGGCATAAGGAGGCTTATGTTTGTCACATCCTAGGCTGCATTCGGTGTTACGAGGTTCCTGAATCAGGAGCACTCGTTACACCGGAGCAAGTAAGCACTTGCGCCGCGCAACTATGGTTGCGCGGGCGCAAGTGCTTCTTGAATCTGGGCCCATGTCTGTAATGAGTGCACACAATCTCAAAGCACATACTGTAAAGTACTCACAGATCCCCCCATATTCTGTACAACTCGTCAGCCCCTACTCCACTCCCGTCCCCCCCACAGCAATTGCCATTAACACTGCCAATCCATGGAAGAATGGAACAGCAGAATAGAACATTCCTAAATCTTCATCCTTAGACTTGAAGGACAACTCAATTTTATTAAAGTTTTCTTTATGGCCCTCAATTTGCACCAGGCAATGTAATACAGTAAAGATCTCTTGAGTGTGGCAGAAGGCGGGTATTTAGCACTATCGGGGCACTAATGAGGTGACCAACTGACCATAGAGGACAAATTAACTGGAAACTTCTGTAAGTTGTCATTTAAAATAGATTTAACATGGATATTTACCAATTGATTTACATAATGTACATTATCTGGACCTGAAGGTGTAAAATATATTTATTGTGACACAAAACTCCAAGGTTTTGCAGAACCATCTTTGGCTTTAATTACAGATATGAGTTTTCATAGTGATCCTCTAGCACCTCCATATATTTGGCTCCTATATTTTCACCCATTCCACTTCCAAAATGTATTTGTTCTGTGCAACTGTTAACTTTTTAAGTCTTACCAGAGAATATTGGTTTGAGATCTTGGCATATACTGCCATTATAACACTTTCAGGCTCTTGTTTTTTTAACCACCCATTTGTATATTTGGCCATGTTCTCCTGCTGGAAGATAACACTTTAACTCAGTCCTAGATCTTGTAGACTAAAAACTATTTTCCTCTAGAACTCAGTCCACCTTTCACTCAATGCTAGTTCATTCCAACCAGTTTCCTGGTCCCTGCTACTGAAAAGCAGATTCCATCACCACCGTCATGCTGCAAGGTGAGGATGGTGTTCTGTGCTCACCGTGATTCAAAGCATATCATACAAAGGCCACAAAATTCAGTGTTAGGCCCCATACACACGATAGAATCCATCCGCTGAAAAATCCCAGCGAATGGGTTTCAGCGGATAGATTCTATGGTGTGTACAATCCAGCGGATCTGTTTCTGCGGATTTTTCTCCCATGCGATGGATTTCCAGCAGATAAATATTTGAAGACATGTCTTCAAATCTATCCGCTGGAATCCATCCCAACGGATTGATCCGCTGGTCTGTACAGACTCACCGGATCAATCCGTCCAAAGGGATCCCCCGCATGCGTCGTAATGATTCGACGCATGCGTGGAATTCCTTATATGACTGCGTCGCGCACGTCGCCGCGTCATCATCGCGGTGACGGCGCGACACGTCATCCAGAGGATTTCGGCGCGGATTTCGATT
The DNA here is from genome assembly GCF_905171775.1 of Rana temporaria. Taxonomy (NCBI): domain Eukaryota; kingdom Metazoa; phylum Chordata; class Amphibia; order Anura; family Ranidae; genus Rana; species Rana temporaria. The sequence continues at coordinate 73,529,938 of NC_053498.1, forward strand.
CGATGGTGAGTACACTCCATCGCATCAAAATCCGCGCAAATCCTCGAGAGGATTTATCCGTGGAAAAATCCTCCCGTGTGTACGGGGCCTTAGTCTCATCAAACCGGGGAACATTTTTCCATATATCATCTTTGTCTCCAACTTACCTTTTGGACAATTTCATAATATTTATTTAAATATGTGGCTTTATAACCTGGATAATATATTTTCCAATGCAAGATTTGTTATTCAAAGGATGCATACATCAGTTTTTAAAAAACAAATCATATTGCTTAAACTTAAATTTACACACAGATTCTGTCATAAGTCATTGTAACAATTATGTGGAGTGGTGAACTATTAGGCCTCGTACATACGATAGGCTAAACAGAGGACAACGGTCTGATGGACCGTTTTCATCGGTCAAAACCCATAGGTCATTTAACCATCGGTTAAAAAAAATCCAACTTGCTTTAAATTTAACCGATGGATTCCTAACCGATAGGTCAAAACCGATCGTTAGTAGGCACAACCATCGGTTAAAAATCCACGCATGCTCAGAATCAAGTCGACGCATGCTTGGAAGCATTGAACTTCGGTTTTTTCAGCACGTCGTTGTGTTTTACGTCACCGCGTTCTGACAACGATCGTTTTTTTAACCGATGGTGTGTAGGCGCAACGGACCATCAGTCAGCTTCATCGGTAAACCGATGAAAACGGTCCATCAGACCGTTCTCATCGGATGGATTGATCGTGTGTACGCGGCTTTACCATTGATTACAAAATGTCTAACTAGTATACAATTATGGCTTAGGAAAGAAGTAATTACAACCCGTATACATGGAATGTTATAACACAAAGACTTCCTGCACTTTATAATTACCTAAAGCTGATGCCATGGGTTATCCTTTTCTTTGCAGACATTAGTGTCTTCCAACCACAGCTATTGCTAAGTTATCAGTAAAACTGTTATAATATTATGAGAGTTGCTATAGACAGAGGTCCCTACAACAGAGAAGTACCTACTTAAGGTAAGTGTACATTGTAGAGGATTATTTTTAATCATATGTGGACGCTAAACTGAAGAAAATAATTGGGGCCTAGCTTCTGTAGTTTCACACGGTGTATACTATGATACAGTATTCTGCATATTGAACACAGAAAGATTCAACTGTGTGTGTATGCAAACTATAATTTTGTATTGGTGTGTGAAGTAAACCTCAGAAGCCACATATGACATTAATCCGAAATTATCATTATGATGTCTCAATGTAACTGTAGAATTGAGATTTGTTTAGTATTTGCACCTATAATAAGCTTTCCCTCCTGAATTTGTGACTCCTGTTTAACTAAACCCCAACTGTCTATTAATCCCTCCTGTACTGTCTGCAGTGAGATTTTGGTGTTCTTATAGGCCTATGAGGTAGAAGTCTCTGATCTCTCTGCATGAGGAATCGGGCATAAGTTGCCTTCACAGAATGTGGTAAACTGCAATCATGGTATCCAAGGGTAGTTGTGGTTCAGGCAGATCCATGATGGTCTTGAAACTATCCCTGGTGATGCTTATGTTGCTGGTATTTACGATAGTGAGACTGGATGGTTAGAGCAGCTCTCTCAGTGGCATCTTGTCCTGTGAACTCTCTGGATGGGTTGGCCCTCCTCACACCTGTAGAGAAGATGAGCCCAAAACAGTTTTTCAGAAGTCATATACAGCTTCCTAATCAACTATAAATAGAAAGCAGTTGTCCTTTGCTCATGTGGAGGGATTAGCATAGATCTCATTCTAATCCGATTACAGTACGGATGTGAGGGACATTACTAGAGAGGACAGAAGATACACATTTCTAAAAAGAGTACAGAAGAAATAATCCCTGGCACAAGAAAAATTCCATAAAAATTTTCAGTTAAAAACATTAGATATACCATTCTAAGGCCCCATACACACCATAGAATCCATCCGCAGATAAATCCCATCAAATGGGTTTGAGCGGATAGATCCTATGGTGTGTACACGCCAGCGGATCTTTTTCCGCGGATATATCTCCCCTGGGATGGATTCCAGCAGATCGGATATTCGCTGACATGCAGAACAAATCCATCTGCTGGAATCCATCCCAACGGATGGATCCGCTCGTCTGTACAGACTCACCGGATCCATCCGTCCAAAGGGATTCCCCGCACGCGTCGTAATGATTTGACGCATGCGTGGAATTCCTTATATGACAGCGTCGCGCCCGTCGCCGCGTCATAATCGCGGCGACGGCGCGACACGTCATCGCCAGAGGATTTCCGCGCGGATTTCAATGCGATGGTGAGTACACTCCATCGCATAGAAATCTGCGGAAATCTTTGAGAGGATTTATCCGTGGAAACGGTCCGCTGGACCGTATCCGCGGATAAATTCTCTCGTGTGTATGGGGCCTGAGAATGCAACCCCAAAATGTAAATTCTATTAAATTCTATTATACGAGCAGAATAGTGTACAATGTTGGCCATTCCAAGTGTATTTTAAGGACAAACTCTCCACTAAACCTATAAATGGCAGTTTATGTGGACATTGCATTCCTTCCAATTTTCAGCTGCTTTTAAGAAATGTTTCCTACAAGCTTCTAATTGAAAGGAAAGTGAAAGGAGTGTCTTGGGGGGGGGGGGGGGTAGTTTAGGTAGAATTGCATTGTCTGTAATAATGAGTTTGTGGTTCAGGAAAACAAAAAAATATATATAAATAAACCAACCACCTTCCGACTGGAGTCGGACCACTTGGCCTTCAGGAGAAAGATTAAAACCCATCTCTTCTGAGGTCAAGGGGTTCCTTACCCATGGAATGGATATAGCACCAGAGGCGATTCAGTTCGCATGTGTTGCGCTTTACAAGTTTCTTACTCACTCACTCAAGAATTAAAAAAAACAGGCAGAATAGCTTTTCACATATTTATCAATAAATTTCCTGCAAGGTGTCCTGTTGTAATAGGAATGACAGTTTATATACTTTCCTCCCATACATTGCGTGTACCCAAGGCTCTTACAGATAGTTCACAATTCCATGGTTTATTTTATACATATTAACAGTTGTATCTAAGCAGAATCCCAGCTACAAATAACAAAATAAAATAAATAGCTTATAAAAGAGAAAAAATAAAATCAACAAATATCTACTTTTAATCCAGAGATTGAAACTGTATTTTTTTTTAACCAGCATTTTTCATCCCACTTTTTATAAGCCCAGGTCATTCTGCACCAGGGTCAAACTGGGCATTCGGGCACTCGGGCACTGCCCGAGGGCCCCCTGCTACTAGGGGGGCCCATCAGGGTTGCCAGCCTCAGTAAAACCAGGGACAGTATGTAAAAATCTGTGTTTTTTACACCTGTCCCTGAAATGTTCCTTACCGACATCCTATGGGTCTAAAAATCCCAAGATTATAGCTTCCCCGCCTCTCCAGTACCTTCTCAGTGTGTGTATGTATACTGTGTGTGTATGTACTGTGGGTTTGTATGTGTATATTGTGTGTCTGTGTGTGTATACTGTGTATGTATACTGTATGTGTATACAGTACTGTGTGGGCTCATAATCTCCTATTGCCTGGGGGCTCCATAATCTCCTATTGCTCGGGGGCCCCATAATCGTCAATTGCCCAGGGCCCCATAATTTCCTATTGCCTGAGGGCCCCATGAGTTGTCAGTCTGTCCCTGTTCTGCACCCACACCAGGCTGTGACTGGACAGTGAAGCGAGAAGCAGCGCAGTGCTGAGTTTCTCTCTGTTACTCTGTTTTCGCTTCCTATTAGCATGAAATGATTGGCTCCTTGTGCCATGTTTTCCTATCAAACTCCAGCCCTGCTGTACAGGGCCTGCAGGAGGCTGACAGAAGGTCAGATGTGGGTACTTAAAGTGGAGTTTCCATCCCAAATTTTTTTTTTCATTATTGTGCTCATTAGACCTAAAAAAGAAAATCTGGAAATGCCTGTTGCTATGCAGTCCCACGAAATCTGACTTTGGAATCACCTAGGATCCTGACATCATCTCCCTCTAATGCTCCTGGGAAATGTCTGTCATCATTTCCCAGGATGCAGTGAGCTACCCAATTATCACTCCCCATCCAAGACTTCCAGGAAGTAAGTGCTTGTGGGCTTTACAATGCCCACAAGCAAAATGACAACGGTATAAAAACCGCAGAGGTGATCAAATACCACCAACAGAAAGCTCTATTTATGGGGAAAAAAATATGTCAATTTTGTTTGAGAGCCACATCGCACGAACGCACAATTGTCAGTTAAAGCGACGGAGTGGCGAATCGCAAAAAGGGGCCAGGTCCTTTACCTGTCCAGGTCTTAAGTGGTTAAAAAAACATACAGTACACACAAATACCAACATTCCCCACTCCTTCCCGTCCCCTATGCAGCCTTCCAACAATTACAGAATTATAGACTATGCTCATACCATTTTACACTAAGAAATCAATCCACCCATGGAGTCAGTAGTGCACCCAATCCTCACACAGACAAATAAACATACGGTCAACATTACATAGTCACATTATCCAAGAACTAAGAGCGCCTTTAACAAGGCACCCTCCCCACCATGGCATTGTCACTCGTTTGTTTGTAGCGCAAAAAATAAAAACCGCAGAGGTAATCAAATACCACCAAAAGAAAGCTCTATTTGTGGAAAAAAATATGTAAATTTAGTTTGGGTACAACGTCGCACGACCACACAGTTGTCCGTTAAAGCGACGCAGTGCCGTATCGCAAAAAATGGCCTGGTCATTGAGCAGCCAAATCTTCCGGGGCTGAAGTGGTTAAAGTAACCAGATTGGTAGCTGAAAGGCAGTGTGTTTTGACACAGAACATTTTGTAGCATGCTCACCTCTCGCAGGGTAGGTGGTACAGCTGTACTGACAACTTCCTCTTCTCTAAAAACAGAAAGAAAAAGAGAAATGTCAGAAAACATATTTATAGCACATATTTCTATTTTCATCACTAGTCTATCAAGTCTGTAAAGGACAAATATGTCCATGTGTTGATAGTAAAAGATTTTTTGTGCATGGCTCATTACGGCATCTGAAAATGTCATTTCATCTTTGCATGTTTTCAGAAATAAATGCAGCACTTTCAAAAGATCATTTTCACTTGATAGAAATTATTTTTCATTCAATCATCTTTTGTACTTTTTCCCATTGCTGTGATAGATTTCTGCACTGCCCTTGCCTGTCTACAAAGAACACTGGCAGAAAACATTTTAAATGAACCGCAGCCATGTCCAATCTCAAATTATTATGCTTCATAAACCATAAAAACCAACAATGTAATCCTGCAGTATCCAAAAAGGTTACAACCTCACTAAACGAATACAAACCACCACCATTAAAACAAAATACAAATGACTACACAACTGTAAAAGGTAGACATTATAGTTTGTAAGCTCTCACAAGCAGGGCCCCCCTGTTGCTCCTATTCTGAATCGTATTGTAACTGTATTATTTCCCTGTACAAACTGTGCCGCTATTTAATAAAAAATAATAACTTGCTCTAAAATGTTTTTTTTTTTCAATATTTAGAAGTTGAAAATGCATAAAATTCTTAATTGCAATATTTTTTATAGCATCTTAATACAAATAAACCAGGAAATGTGATGTACAGTGTCTTGAAAAAGTATTTATACCCCTTGACATTTTCCAAATTTTGTCTTGTTACAAACAAAAACATAAATGTATTTTATTGGGATTTTATGTGATAGACCAACACAAAGTGGCACATAATTGTGAAGTGGAAGGAAAATTATAAATGGTTTTCAAAAATGTTTTACAAATATGTGAAAAACGTGGCGTGCATTTGTATTCAGCCCTTCCGAGTCAATACTTTGTAGAAACACCTTTCACTGCAATTACAGCTGCAAGTCTTTTTCCAGATGTCTCTACCAGCTTTGCACATCTAGAGCTCAAGTTCTGTCAGATTGGATGGAGAACGTCTGTGAACAGCAATTTTCAAATCTTGCCACAGATTCTCAATTGGATTTAGGTCTGGACTTTGACTGGGCCATTCTAACACATGAATATGATTTGATCTAAACCATTCCATTGTAGCTCTGCCTGTATGTTTAGGGTCGTTGTCCTGCTGGAAGGTGAACCTCTGCCCCAGTCTCAAGTCTTTTGCAGACTCTAATGCCCCGTACACATGATCTGATTTTTCATTGAAAAAATCTTGGATGCTTTTTCCAACGGAATTCCGCTCAAGCTTGGCTTGCATACACACAAAATAGTCACACAAAATTTCTCTGAACTTTCGACCTGTTATGCCCCATACACACGATCGGAAATTCCGACAGCAAAAGTCCGATGTGAGCTTTTGAACAGAAAGAACGCGGTGATGTACAACACTACGACGAGCCAGGAAAATTAAGTTCAATGCTTCCGAGCAGGAGTCAAATTGTTTCTGAACATGAGTCGGAATTTTGCGCATCGGAATTGCTACAGGCGGATAGGAATTTTTTCAGTCGGAAAATTTGAGAATCAGCTCTCAATCTTTTGCTGGCGGAAATTCCGACAGCAAAAGTTTGATGGAGCCTACACACGGAATTTCTGTTCAAAAGCTCACATCGGACTTTTGCTGTCGGAATTTCCGATCGTGTGTATGGGGCATAACAGGTTTTCTTCTAAGATTGCCCTGTTATTGGCTCCATCCATCTTCACATCAACTCTGACCAGCTTCCCTGTCACTGCTAAAGAAAAGCATTCCCACAACATGATGCTGCCACCACCGTGTTTAATGGGGGGGTGTTCACGATGATGTGCAGTGTTCGTTTTCCGCCACACATAGCATTTGTGTTCAGAATTTTGGTCTCATCTGACCAGAGCACCTTCTTCCACATGTTGGCTGTGTCACCCCACATGGCTTCTCGCAAACAGCAAACGGGACTTCTTATGGCTTTAATTCAAAATGGAAAAAAGAAAACTGCGCCAACTAATATATATACTCAGCAAGGCAGGTATAAATATAACAAAATTAACAAAAGTCCAAATAGAGGTTGAATAATGGACAAACACCTCAGATATTGGAGATCAGGACGAACAACACCCAGGTGCACTTGACATCCGTGGAAACCACCACCACATGGAGAGCAGCTTACCAGATTGCAGATAAACAACAGCAGTGTATAATGATCCAACAGCAAGATGAAACCAGGGTGAACGGAACCACAGTGGGATTATCCTCAGATGCTCAGATGCGTGTCAGACGACCAATCCGTGGGTCATATCATAATAAAAGGAAACCTAACCATAGCGTGATAACGTTTAAAAATCAGGTTTAATAAAGATAAAATCCTACTCACAGACATCCATGAAATGTAGGCTTTTTTCCATTTGTATTTGTGTTTGTATCACGTGATTGCAGCCTTCTGGTTTTTACACCTGACTATTAATTTTTTCCGGTTAGTGCAATTTTTTTCTTTATTTTAATTCAAAATGGCTTTCCTCTTGCCACTCTTCCATAAAAGGACAGATTTTCGGAGTGCATGATTAATAGTTGTCCTTTGGACAGATTCTCCCACCTGAGCTGTGGATTTCAGCAGCTCCTCCAAAGTTACCATGGGCCTGGTGGCTACTTCTCTGATTAATGCTCTCCTTGCCCGGCCTGTCAGTTTAGGTGGACGGCCATGTCTTGGTTGGTTTGCAGTTGTGCCATACTCTTTCCATTTTTGTATAATGGACTGAACAGTGCTCCATGAGATGTTCAAAGCTTGTGATATTTTTTTTATAACCTAACCCTGCTTTAAACCTCCCCACAGCTTTATCCTTGAGCTGTCTGGTGTGTTCCTCGGCTTTTGTGATGCTGTTTGTTCACTAAGGTTCGCTAACAAACCTCTGAGGGCTTCACTGAACAGCTAATTTTATACTAAGATTAAATTACACACAGGTGGACTCTGTTTACTAATTAGGTGACTTCTGAAGGCAATTGGTTCCACTAGATTTTATTTAGGGGGAATCGGAGTAAAGGGGGATGAATACAAATGTATGCCACACTTATCAGATATTTATTTGTAAAAAAAAATAAAAACCATTTATCTCCTAGTACTGTGGTGATCAGGAAACAGACAACCAGGAAGTGTCCAGAACAGAGAGGAATTACAGCAACATCAAAGCAAAAATTAACAATGAGGACATGAAACCAGGACTGCAGTAAGGTAAAGGAAGCTATTTAGCTTAAAAAAAAAATTCCTTTAGTGACCCTTTAAATTTAAAAAGACTGCCTCAGAGATTTGTTACACTTAACAGTGAAGTGAAAATATGTATGTCGATCAGCTTGACGAGCATCGATTGACTAACCACCCACGTTTGTTATATATGTCATCTGGTTTTGGTTTCTCCATTTTCCCCCGACTGCCACTGCCGGCATGACCTAAGAGTATTTAGGAGGTGCCCACCCCCTGCCACCCCACTTCCTGAGGATTGTCTGGGGCTCTCAATACTCCGAACAGCTCCTCCCAGACTCCAACCTCTACTTCTGGAAGCTTCTCCAAGGTTCCAGAGAGCAGGGGGAGTTATTAGAGGTGCTGCTTGATGAGTCATCAAGGCTATATGAGTCACTCATCCCTAAACCAGATTTAACCCATCTTGGCTGCCAACCAAGCAAAATGTACCTACTTCTACAGCTTAAAAAAGAGTGCTAGAGTGTACTACATACTGTATGAGGAATATATTTCAATGAAAGTGCTTGTGCCTGGAGTTCAGCTTTAGGGAGGAGTTTGCACTATGTCCATTGAACTGTGCTTTTCTTTATATTACTGCCCATGTAGTTTGTGAATAAGACACAATTTTGCTCTGTTTACACCATACATATTCAATAATGTGCAGAAAAACATGTTCACAGACATTGTGTGGACAAACTGAAAAAACTGTATCCCTTACTATAACTCCACATGGCATCATGTCTTAATAATTTTAAGACTGTAACTGTTGTGTAACAAGGCTCCATATCCATAGTATATAAGGAAATTTCATATGAGATGTGCATGGGGTTTACAATCGTTTTACACTTAACTAGTTGTAGCGCCCCCTTACTTTTCAAAATTGTCGCTCTATTTTTGTTTATAGCGCAAAAAATAAAAACCGCAGAGGTGATCAAATACCACCAAAAGAAATCTCTATTTGTGGTAAAAAAAGGACGCCAATTTTGTTTGGGAGCCACGTTGCACGACCGTGCAATTGTCAGTTGAAGCGAAACAGTGCCGAATCACAAAAAGGGGCAAGGTCCTTAACCTGAATATTGGTCCAGGTCTTAAGTGGTTAATGATGCTTAAAGTGAAACAAAAATTTTTAAATTCCTTTAAATATCGTACCTCCTGGGTGTCTATAATATGCCTGTGAAGTGGCACGTGTTTAGAACTGTCCCTGCACAAAATGACATTACTATAAGAAAAAAGTAATTTAAAACTGCTTGCGGCTTTAATGTAATGTCTGGTCCCTGCAATATGGATGAAAATCATTGAGAAAAATAGCATGGGTCCCCCCCCCCCTTACCTCAGGTCATTACCAGCCCCTTTTGCCCTATATACTTTGAACAGCAGAATACAGGCGGTGCAGACAAGACAGGGACTGTAGGTTTGTTGTTTAGTAGAATCTGTTTGTAATTTTGAACTGGTACTTTTTTAAAGTGTAGCTCCAGCCAAAAAAATCTATTTTTGAGCTTTTTGGAAAACATAGAGAAGGGTTATCACCCCTGTAACATTTGTTTTGCTGTCTGTGCGCATCTGTTCAGAAGATTGCACCTCACTTTCTATCCCAATGACAAATGATTTTTGAAAATGTTGGTTTTGTAGTGAAACAATGATTGGTGATAAAGCATCAGTGGACAGGAGACACCTCTTACAGAAGAGAATTTCCCTTCCTAGGGGTAGATTTCCTCTCACTTCATGTTGTCTCCTTCCGTTTGCAAGTAGGAGTCGTTTGTAAGTTGAATGTTTTAAAAATAGGGGCCTGCCTTGTATACTCTGCAGAAATTTGGGCCCTAGGTGTTGGTGTTGCCATAACACTGTAAGCCTTTTCAGTTAGTCTTGGTGGGCGCTGGAACGCCCTGCTGTGAACTATTATATCAAGAATTGTAATTACATGTCATTGTTGAACAGTGGTAGAAAAATTGGGCCTTTGGTGCTGGCGCTGGTGCCACAACACTGTAGGTCCTCACAGTTACTCTTGGTGGGCGCAGGAATGGGCCCTGCTATGAAATATTAGATCAAGAATTGCAATTACATGCCCCTGTTGAACATTAAAGGGGGGCTTAAAGGGGGCTCCCAGATTCCGATAAGCCCCCCACCCGCAGACCCCGACAACCAACGGCCAGGGTTGTCGGGAAGAGGCCCTGTCCTTATCAACATGGGGACAGGGTGCTTTGGGGTGGGGGGGCCGCAGGGTGCCCCCCTGCTCCAGAGCACCCAACCCCCACATGTTGAGGGCATGCGGCCTGGTACGGCTCAGATGGGGGAGGGCGCTCGCTCATCCCCACTCCTTTCCTGACCGGCCGGGCGGCTTGCTTTTGATATGGGTCTGGCATGGTTTGTAGGGGGACCCCACACCGGTTTTTCGGCATGGGGGGGTTCTCCTTACAACCCATACCAGACCTAAGGTCCTGGTATGCCCCTGGGGGGGAACCCATGCCGGCTTTTTATTTAAAATTAGGGTGGAGTCCCCCCTCATGATTCATACCAAACGCCGCGGCTAGAATTGGCGGGAATCCAAGTTGGATCCCCATCGCTTCTATGACGGCTTTTTCCCCATCGCGGCGAGCCGGCTCCCGCGACGGGGCTCTTAGGTGATCAATCTTGCTGAGAAAGGGAGCGAGATTGACACAATATCGCGGTCACCTACTGTATTAGATCAAGAATTGTAATTACATGCCCCTGTTAAACAGGGGCAGAAAAATTGGGCCTTAGGCACTGGTGTTGGTGCCACAACACTGCAACCCCTCACAGATACTCTAGTTGGAGCGCAGTAATAAGCCCTGCTGCAAAGTATTGCATCAAAAATTTTAATTACGCGCCCCTGTTAAACAAGGGCAGAAAAATTGGGCCTTAGCCACTGGTGGCGGTGCCCAGAACCAAAATGTTCTTACAAGCTATCAGCATGATCATTGAGGAGGAAAAGGATAGTCACTCAGCATAACAGGATAGTCACTCAGCATCAGCATAGGCAGTCTTGAAGGGATCTGACATTTCAAAAAAAATTATTCAGTTACATTAGCATCAGGTGCTCATTCATTTTTATGAAGGTCAGTCGATCGACCGAGGAGAGGCACACCTTGTGATCGGTTACAAAGCCTCCAGGAGCACTGAATGTGCGTTCTGAAAGAATGCTGGATGCAGGACAGGCCAGTAGCTCAATTGCATACTGTGCAAGCTCTGGCCAGTGATCCATCCTCAAGACCCAGTAAGCCAGAGGATTTTCTGTGGGAAAGGTGTCCAAGTCTGATCTTGCACCTAGGTATTCCCACACCATGTAAAACAGACGCTGGCGATGGTTGCTGGAACCGGTCATACCTTTGTAACCTCCCAGTCTCTGGGAACGCGTTGCACAGACCTTTCTGCAAGGCCTTCCGAAGATGTTTCATCTTTTGCTCCCTCTGCGCCGGCAAGATAAGGTCTGCAACCTTACTCTTGTAATGTGGATCAAGGAGGGTTGTCAGCCAGTAATGATCCCTCTCCTTGATAGCACGAATACGAGGATCCTTCCGCAGACTTTGCAGGATCAGGGAGGCCATACAGCGTAGGTTTGCTGAGGCATTCGGTGCTGTAATTGATCCCTTGAAGACTGCTGCTGATGCTGAGTGCTAGGCTCCACCTCCATGCTGACACAATCCTCCTCCTCTTCCTGTGTGATAGGCGGGCAAGCAGGAACACTGTCTGGATAAAGGCGGCCTTGAAAGGTAAGGAAGTCCTCCTCTTCCTCCCTCTGTTCTGCCTCGGGAGCCCTGTCCATTATTCCATGCAGCGTGTGCTCCAACAGGTGGATAAGAGGGACAGTGTCACTGATGCATGCACTGTCACTGCTCACCATCCTCGTGGCCTCCTCAAATGGTGACAGGACAGTGCATGCATGCCTGATCATGGGGAAAAAAAACAAGCTCCCCTGACCCTGTCCTGCTGCCATATTGGCACAGATACTCATTGATAGCCCTCTGCTGCGTGTGCAGCCGCTGCAGCATGGCAAACGTAGGAGTTCCACCTGGTGGGCATGTCACAGATTAGGCGGTTCTTGGGCAGGTTGTATTTCTTTTGGAGGTCTGCCATATGATCATCGGAAATGCACACAGAGTTTCCTGGCCTGCTTCAGGGCATCCTGTAAGCCCGGGTACCTGCCCAAGAACCGCTGCACTACCAAGTTAAGGACATGAGCAAAACAGGGCACATGGGTCAGTTGTCCCTGTCGCAGGGTGGAGAGGAGGTTGGTGCCATTGTCGCAAACCACCATTCCTGGCTTAAGCTGGCATGGCGTCAACCACCTCTGAGCCTGCCCCTGCAGAGCTGACAGAACCTCTGCCCCAGTGTGGCTCCTGTGCCCCAAGCACACCAGCTCAAGCACTGGCATCTCTATGCCTGCGTACCTGCGTAGCCCCTTGAACGCCTACGGAGCACCGCTGGTTCCGAGGACACATCAGCACAGGAAGAGGCCACAGAGGAAGAATAAGAGGAGGAGGGGTGGAGGAGAGAGGTGTGTCACAACCAGTAGTAGCATTTTGGAGGCGTGGTGGCGGAACAACCTCCAACACTACTGTACCTTGTCCTGCATCCTTCCCAGCTGCCAGCAGAGTCACCCAATGTGCCATGAAAGATAGGCAACGTTCCTGTCCATGCCTGCTGGACCATGAGTCAGCGGTAATATGCACCTTACCACTGACTGCCCTGTGCAGCGAGGCATGGACATTGCCTTCCACATGCCGGTGAGAGCCGGAATCGCCTCTGTGAGAAAAAGTAGCGTTTGGGAACTTGCAAATTCCACAAACTCCCGGAAGGGGGCAGAATCTACCAACTGAAAAGGCAGCAGTTGAAGTGCTAGCAATTTAGCTAAGCTAGCATTCAACCGCTGGGCATGTGGATGGCTGGGAGAGAACTTCTTTCGGCGCTGCAGCAGCTGGGGCAGGGAAATTTGCCTGGTACAATCTGACGTCAGTGCACCGATAGTAGATTGCCCGCAAGTACTTGGCTGTGACACACCTAATTCTACACCTTCAGTCCTATCAGTGCAGGCTTCAGAGAGGTCTGAGGGTATAGTGGGGTTGGAGATCCCAGCTGATGAGGAGCAAGGAGAGGTCCGCTTTGTTCTTTGGTGTGGGTCTTTGAGGTACGCTTGCCAACGAACTGCATGGCAGATCGACATATGTATGGTCAAGCATGTGGTGCCCAAGCGGGTGATGTTTTGGCCACGCGAGAAACGTTTGAGACAGATGTTGCAATTAGCAGCGGTGCGATCTGATGCACTCGTCTCAAAAAAGGTCCACACCAAAGAACTTTTGGAATAATGCTGAAAGACAGCAGCGCCCTGCACATGCAGAGCTCTGCGTTGTGATGCAGTCAGTGTGCTGCCCTTAAGCTGGCCACTGGAGGGCATCCTGCCTTGTTGGAGATGTGCCTCCTCCTCCTCTCAGGCACCCACGTGGAGTCAGTGACCTCATCATCCCCTCCCTCCTCATCACTGTAGAAAACCTGACAGTATGCTGCAGCTGGGGGAACATGACTGCCAGATTGCTGTCCTTCTTGGGCACCCCCTCTTTCTGGGCTCACGTTACTGCCTTCCTCTAGCTGTGTACCATCATCGGAGCCTTCAAAACGCTGCGCATCCTCCTGCAGCATGTACCCAACACTGTGGTCAAACAGTTCGGGGGACTCCTCAGGAGGACATGGTGGGGCTAGGGAAGGAGTGACTGATGCCATTGAGCAGAGGGAAGACGCCGCGTTGGCAGCTGCTTTGCCAGACAAAGTACCCTGAGCCTGGGTGAGAGAGGATGAGGAGGATGAGGACGGCTTGGTCATCCACTCTACCAAGTCTTCGGCATGTTGCGGCTCAACGCAGCCAGCTGCCGAAAAAAAGGACGAGCGTGTCCCACCGCCACGTGCTGATGAGGATGCACCGTGTCCACAACCAGCACTGTTGCCTCTAGACGCAGAGCCTACTTGCCCTCTTTTATCAGCTCGTGACTCTCTGTCTCTCCTTGTTGTCCTTCCAGACATACTAATAGCCTGCAGGGAGATGTAGCTGCACAAATACTGACAATACCTGCTGATCCCTGCCTGTGGTATTAATATGAGCAGATCTCTGCCTGTAGGAATTAAAGGGGTTGTAAAAGGTAAAAAAAAAATCCCTAAAAAGCTTCCTTTACCTTAGAGCAGTTTTCCTTCACTTACCTCATCCTTCGATTTTGCTTTTAAATGTCCTTATTTCTTCTGAGAAATCCTCACTTCCTGTTCTTCTGTCTGTAACTACATGCAGTAATGCGAGGCTTTCTCCCTGGTGTGGAGAAAGCCTCTTGAGGGGGAGGGGGCGAGCAGGAGAGTCAGGACACTCTCTACTTTGCAGATAGAGAAAGGATCTGTGTGTTAGTGGGCGTCCTGACACTCCTGCTCGCCCCCTCCCCCCTCAAGAGGCTTTCTCCACACCAGGGAGAGAGCCTAGCATTACTGTGTGACACAAGAACAGGAAGTCAGGACGATCAGAGGGAGGAGGGAGGAGGTGTAATATCCGATTAAGGGGGATCCCTGAGTCGTGGAGAATGACCATATCATACCAGCTTTACAGCGGGTGTTCAATAGCCTGTTGGAGAAACCTGAGGATACTGTGATAGAGTTTGTCAGAGCTCCTAGGGCCTTGAGAGCGCGCGGCCCTGATAACATGCCGCCTCATGATGTGATATGTTGTCTGCAGAGTTTTGTGCTCAAGGAAGTGATCATGCAAAAAGCCCACAGGAAAGATAGAATTATCTTTAGTGGCGAGACTATCATGCTCTTTCAAGATCTGTCCCAAATTACTCTGAAGAATTGCAGGGCTCTGCGTCCCTTGCTGGACAAACTCCGGGAAAAAGGCTTGCGCTACACTTGGCGCTTCCCGTTCGCATTGCTGGTGACTAACAATGGCCGCCAGTGCTCCCTACGCTCCCCTGATGACCTCGCAGACTTCTGCTCTTCCCTACAGCTCGGACCGGTGGATCTCCCGGACTGGTACCAGGAGTTTCGTCTCCCCCACTAGAGAGGAGCCTGCCCTGCTCTCCCTTTGTATCTCTGGACGGTAAGAGCTCCAAGAGGATGAAACACGGCCGCCAAGGAGGCTCACTGGTGGGCACACCAAAAAACAAGGCACATTCATCTAGGGCTCTGGGAGGTGATGATGTCTGAAAATTACCCCTGGACTGCATGGCTTCTGAAGCTTAGACGGAAAAACTGGCTATTTTGTTTACGGGACACCCTCACTGGTATGTACGGATTTTGGCTTACTGCGGTTACATTTTTCCCTATGTTACAAACTCCACTCAGAAACACCTGCTTGTAAGGGAGAGGCTTCCCTTGTATTTTTTATTTTATTTTTTCCAGTCTTGCTAAAGATACGCCTGATGAGAACTATGTCTATTTTTGGCCATTGCTGGAACCGTTTGATTTTATCCCCCTTTTTTTTTTTCTACTACTATATGGGGCTATTCAATTCCCACGTGATTCTACCTCTTATCCACACCAGATGTATGTTGTGGTATTACTGTTGCTGACAAGCTGTTCCTCCTCTCCTCTTTGGGTGAGAAGGCTGCCTACAATGAGGACTTGTGTATTTTCTTCTTTTATATATATATATTTTTTTTTGTTATTATTATGTTGAGTTGCCTATGTGATACTAGTACATCCAGGGGTGATATGATATGATTTGCTATAGCCGATTGCTAATTATCTCCAGCCATGCAATTTAACATTTTTTTTATTTAACAGTTGTTTTTCATTTCACATTTTTTTCTGGTAACTCTGTCATATGGCACTTCTAAAGCAGAAATGCTCCTTTTGACATTTGGAATATTATGAGGCTGTGGACCCCCACTTCCCGTTTTTATAATTATTACGTCTCAGACATTACCTGGTGAATACCTGGTGCTGCCCATTGAGACCGTCGCCTCACATTGTCTCACAAAGTGTCTCCCGGTGTGCCATCTAGTCATATCGGGATTCACAAAAAATTGACCTTATCGATAGTTTAACTATTTAAGAGGTTGTGATCCATTCACTCATTCTCTTGTCTTATACTTATTTCTCCTTCACCTTTCCTACTTGTTCTCAATTCCCTCTTCCCACTCTCTCGCTTTTCCTTTCTATACAGCTACTTCTCTATAGATAGTGACTGTGCACAACGAGCATAGTATCTCATAGTGTGTGTACTGATACTCACGCACATGGTCCCCTTTAAATTAACTTCTTTAGACCCCAGCTAGAAACTGCCCATCCATCGGACTCATATCCCAGAGCAAGGAATTCCAGAACAGACTTGTTTTTAACACTGTCCCAGGGTGAACTGGTTGGGTAAGCCCTTTCCCTTGTAGGTCCCTGGGGGTCTATAGAGGTACCAACACTGTCCTTGTCCTGCAGCTGTAGGTGAAATGGTTTTCAGGCCTTTTGCTGGGCTAGTTTCCTGGTGGACTGCAGGGCAGTGGAGATCCCTCTTTCAGCTTCCTTCTTCCAACCTCCAGCCCAGGACTGTCTTAATGAGAGGGCACACCTGGGCACTGCCCAGGGGCCCCAGCTGCATGGCGGCCCCTGCACTTTCCCCAAAACAGCTGGTCCTTGAGCCCACACTGCCCTGAAATTGGGGGCCCTATGATGGCACTGAGAGTGATAGATGCAAAGGGGAGGCAGTCTGCCTCCTACCTACTTAATGTCTGTTTACCTGCACTGTCATCATTGAAGGGGCCCCAGAGCATTACTTTGCCCAGGGGCCCATGATGCTGTTAAGACGGCCCTGCTCCAGCCTCCAACCTGAAGGCAGACCCCTTTCTCCAGGGCCCCCTCCCAAGCCACACTGAGCAGCACTTCATATTTCACCTGACCCTTTTTTTCTCCTTGCTGGTCAGGCTCCACAATATTTATGGACCTGTCTGACTGCCCTGCCAAACCTCCAGGCTGGGTATTGGTGAGACTCCCATAAATATTCAGATCCCTGCCCCTATACTCCTGCCCACTAGCATCAAAAGTGTCCATGAAACCTCAAGAACCAAGGGAAGCCATAAAGGCCTGGTCTGTAGAGCCTTCCAGCCTGACCTGAATCTAAACTCTGACCCAATTAACAGACTACCACAAGTCAAGAAAAATTTCCTACACACAACAGGGGTCTTCTGGTTTTCAATCAGCTCTATGATAGAATGCCGGGCTTCCCGATCACACAGGAAAGCCCGGATAGACACCGGCAGGTGGCGGAAGGGGGAATGACCCCTCCTGCTGCCTATAAAAGTAATCCAGTGGCAAATCAGCCACTTTGATCACTTTTAAGGATGTAGGGAATCGCCGGCTGAAAAGTGTAATACAGGGATTATGTCTGACAGCTGCAGCCCTAGCACCGGTATAACCACTTGAACACAATGTGCGGCAAGTGGTTAATTACTACCAGTTTCCTAATCAGTATGCTGAGGGTAGATCTTTAGGAATATGTCCCTGCCATACCGACAGGTTCTTAACTTGGAAGTAGGAAAAACCATCTGAATTTGTTGCATGTAAGGGTACGTGTACTCACACTGGTGC
This sequence comes from Rana temporaria, assembly GCF_905171775.1. NCBI lineage: Eukaryota > Metazoa > Chordata > Amphibia > Anura > Ranidae > Rana > Rana temporaria. The sequence goes on from NC_053498.1 coordinate 73,547,661, forward strand.
AAATGCTTACCTGAATTTGGCACAGGTAGTTTTAAAGGGACCCACCACCATAAAACTGCTGTAAATACTTCATTGAATTCCCCTGACTGCGTGCTAGAGGGCTGTTGGAGTAATTCAAGCACAGCTGCGACAGTGAAGGCATTATCACTGTGCCTGTTTTTCTTACTCCTTCCTTGCTTACCCGATACCTAGTCAGATAGATAGGCTCACCTCAAGGCCCCAGCTCTCAGCCTATGTGTCTATAATGCAAATTTGCATTGCCAAATAGTGTCCTCCTCCCCATCCATCCTTTAACTATGTCTGGATTGTCTTCAGACTGTAAATTGCACTTAGTAATGAGCTTTTCTACTATGTCTACTGTGCACAACTGCATAGTGGTAGTGAACTAATGAACTGTGCTGGCAGCATGTGCTGTTTAATGTAACATTTTCAAAATGCCAGTGTCTCAGAATTCATTATCTTTCTGCAGAATTTGTATTTTATGGAAATAGCTTTTTGTTCCCTGACTTTTGGATGGTGTACTGTTAGTTTTATAAAACATTAAATTCATTAACAGATATTAAAGTGTCACTAAACCCACATCATAAATAAACGATCAATAAACGGTGTACGATATTACATGTTCTCTATCGCCACCTTCTGTCCATGCCCCAATTCAGCTATGGATTTTGCAGCTAGAGTGTCAACAGGGCTGGTGCAAGGACTTTTTACACCCTAGGTGAAACCTCATTTTGTCGCCCCCCCGACTCCACCCCTGATCCCACCTCCTTTGCCCTGCCCATGTATACCCCACCTTTTTAATGAAGTGCCCATCAAATGCTTCCAATGATTCGGGAGTCGGGACACGGACACAGTCCTCCACCGCCGCTGCACCTCTGACACTATTTGTGAACGGAGCGGCAGCTGCCCACTGATGCTGAGACTTAGTTGCTTGCTGCAGAGAGAAGAGAGTAGGAACACCAGTGGCTGGGCGCCCTAGGCAGCAGTGTGCCCTAGGCGGCTCCTAGTTTGCCTAGTGGTAGCACCGGCCCTGGGTGTCAACACTGCACATTCTCAGTTTTCAGTGAGTTACTATGCTGGGCAGTTCCTCTCTATCACATCTGAACAGCCCATGTGATTATTGAGTCACATATGTGGGCATATACACAATGGTAAATGACAGCCCACTCCCTTCCTCCTCCTCCATGCCCACTAACAAGCTAAACATGTGGGCAGATATTACATGTACACACAGGCCAAATGTTGGGCGGCATCAGCCCTTGTGTACTGGAGTTGGTCCCATTTGGCTGGCTTCTGTCAAAGGGCTGAGGGTACTAACTGGAGTGTTCTGGCGGGGGCTGTTCTCCTGTCAGAAGACAATAGGACAACAGGGGAGATCACTGTACTAACATCGGATAGTTAGTACAGCAGCTGCTCATGAGTTGTCAATTTTTTTTTATTCAGCCCTGCTGGGTTGAACAACATTTTTTATAGCGTGTACTAGGCTTAAGACATAGGCTATATATGTGAAAAATACAGCGCAGGTCTATAGATATAATAAATGATGACGTATTGTCAAAATCTATTAGTGTGTAGCTGCTGCAGCAAAAAAATGTTAGATGAACAAATAATATAAAGTATAAAAAGAATGATTGCTGCGCTGCTAATATGGTAGGCGTGTGTAAATCATTACTGACATGATAAAGTGAACAATTATACACATCACAAGAAAAGTGCTTATGTGCTAATAAATACAAAAGTGAAATAGTGCACAGAAATATATAGAGTCCATATAGCTGTGGTTAGCTAGAGGTTGATTGAACGTGACAAATCTTCATATAAGCACCGAGTTGTGTTGGAAAGAAAATCCACAATAGGTGAAAAACAGCTGATTGAAGCACCTCCACCTTAAGTAAAATTTCCTGCTTACCGAACACCAATTAATAAATCACATGTAGTACTGATAGGTAACCTCCGTTCCCCAGCTAGGTTCTTCCACACCAGATGAAAACAATGGGTAGTCCTTAGCCAGAACGCACTCATGCGTTAAACCCAGGAGTAAAGACAAGAAGGGCAAACATAGAGTAGTACTGCTAACACAGCGATTTATTGAAAAAATAAAATGTATGCACTCACATATCCAAAATAGTAAGTTGGCGTGTGTTTAAAAATGTAAAGCCGGCCGGCTTGTATAATCCGCTCGTTCCTTCCGGATAGTCGCGGGCAAACAATGATGACGTCAGCACGCCGTTCCTCCCTACGCCGTTTCGTCAGTAGAATGACATCTTCCCCTGGAAGATGTCATTCTACTGACGAAACGGCGTAGGGAGGAACGGCGTGCTGACGTCATCATTGTTTGCCCGCGACTATCCGGAAGGAACGAGCGGATTATACAAGCCGGCCGGCTTTACATTTTTAAACACACGCCAACTTACTATTTTGGATATGTGAGTGCATAAATTTTATTTTTTCAATAAATCGCTGTGTTAGCAGTACTACTCTATGTTTGCCCTTCTTGTCTTTACTCCTGGGTTTAACGCATGAGTGCGTTCTGGCTAAGGACTACCCATTGTTTTCATCTGGTGTGGAAGAACCTAGCTGGGGAACGGAGGTTACCTATCAGTACTACATGTGATTTATTAATTGGTGTTCGGTAAGCAGGAAATTTTACTTAAGGTGGAGGTGCTTCAATCAGCTGTTTTTCACCTATTGTGGATTTTCTTTCCAACACAACTCGGTGCTTATATGAAGATTTGTCACGTTCCATCAACCTCTAGCTAACCACAGCTATATGGACTCTATATATTTCTGTGCACTATTTCACTTTTGTATTTATTAGCACATAAGCACTTTTCTTGTGATGTGTATAATTGTTCACTTTATCATGTCAGTAATGATTTACACACGCCTACCTTAAGACATAGGCTGGGGGTGGGGGGCGTGACACAGCTTGTGAATGGTAGAAATCTGCCAACACCATGTTATTGCCAACAAGTAATACGTTTTTGATTTTTAAATATATACAGTTGTGCTCATAAGTTTACATACCCTGGCAGAATTTATGATTTCTTGGCCATTTTACAGAGAATATGAATGATAACACAAAAGCATTTCTTTCGCTCATGGTTAGTGTTTGACTGAAGCCATTAATTATCGATCAACTGTGTTTACCCTTTTTAAATCACAACAGAAACTACCCAAATGACCCTGTTTAAAAGTTTACCCTGGTGATTTTGGCCTGATAACGTGCACACAAGTTGACACAAAGGGGTTTGAATGGTTATTAAAAGGTAACCATCCTCACCTGTGATCTGATTGCTTGTGTGTATAAAAGGTCAATGAGTTTCTGGACTCCGGACATCTTTCGTCCAGTGCTGCACTGAGGTTTCTGGATTCTGAGTCATGTGGAAAGCAAAAGAATTGTCAAAGGATCTGTGGGAAAAGGTAGTTGAACTGTAAAAAAAAGAAAAGGAATATAAAAAGATATCCAAGGAATTGAGAATGTCAATCAGCAGTGTTCAAACTCTAATCAAGAAGTGGAAAATGAGGGGTTCTGTTGAAACCAAACCACGGTCAGGTAGACCAACTGAAATTTCAGCCACAACTGCCAGGAAAATTGCTTGGGATGCAAAGAAAAACCCACAAATAACTTCAGGTGAAATACAGGACTCTCTGAAAACATGTGGTGTGGCTGTTTCAAGATGCACAAGGAAGGAGGCACTTGAAGAAAGATGGGCTGCATGGTCGAGTTGCCAGAAGAAAGCCATTATTATGCAAATGCCACAAAGTATCCCGCTCACAACACAGAGACAAGCCTGAGAGCCGGTTCACACTGGGGCGGCATGACTTCGGGGGCGACTCGGCAACGCTGTATAGAAGCACGGAGGTGGATCGCTGATGTTTTGGGGATGTGTGAGCTACAAAGGCACAGGAAATTTGGTCAAAATTGATGGCAAGATGAATGCAGTATGTCATCAAAAAATACTGGAGGAACATTTGCATTTAACAGCCAGGAAGCCGCACATAGGACGTACTTGGACATTCCAACATGACAATGATCCAAAACACAAGGCCGAGTCAACCTGTCATTGGCTACAGCAGAATAAAGTGAAGGTTCTGGAGTGGCCATCTCAGTCTCCTGACTGTAATATGATTGAGCAACTCTGGGGAGATCTCAAACGTGCAGTTCATGCAAGACAGCCCAAGAATTTACAGACACTGGAGGCTTTTTGCCAAGAGGAATGGGCAGCTCTACCATCTGAGAAGATAAAGAGCCTCATCCACAAATACCACAAAAGACTTTAAGCTGTCATTGATGTTAAAGGGGGCAATACACTGTATTAAGAACTGGGGTATGTTAGCTTTTGATCAGGGTCATATAGGTAGTTTCTGTTGTGATTATGATTTAAAAAGAGTAAACACAGTTGATTGATAATAAATTGCTTCAACCAAACACTAACCACGAGTAAAAGAAAAGTTTCATTCATATTCTCTGAAAAAATATAAAATTCTGCCAGGGTATGTAAACTTATGAACACAACTGTATTTGTATGCCAATTTAAAACAGTTCATTGATATTAATTAGGATTAGAAGCTCCTTCTGCTTATGTTTCCCTGCAGACAGGCTGGGAAAGAGTTGGGTCATGTGACAGCTGTATATCATAGTTACCGTATTTTTCGGACTATAAGACACACTTTTTCCCCCCAAATGTATGGGGGAAAATGTCTCTGCGTCTTATAGTCCGAATACTGAATGGACACTGACGCTCTCCTGAGTCAGCTGACCAATATAGAGTTACCTCATTGGTCGCTCCCTCACAGCATTTGTAAACAGCATCTGTACAGCATCTGTACAGAATATGGTATACGCCAGTGCCATAAATTTACAGAATACTGAAATTTAACTGAATTCTGGTAACTTAAATATTTCAGTACATATTTGGGTCAGAATCTTTTTTTTCTCATGTTTCTCCTCTAAAACCTAGGTGCGTCTTATGGTCAGGTGCGTCTTTCAGCATGACAACAACCGCATACATCCAAATCATCAAAGGAATGGCTTCACCAGTAGTAGATTAAAGTTTTGGAATGGCCCAGCCAGAGCCCAGACCTGAATCCAATTGAAAATCTGTGGGGTGATCTAAAGAGGGCTGTGCACAGGAGAGGCCCCCGCAATCTGACAGATTTGGAGTGTTTTTGCAAAGGAGAGTGGGCAAATATTGCCAAGTCAAGATGTGCCATGCTGATCAGACTCATACCCAAAAAGACTGAGTGCTGTAATAAAATCAAAAGGTGCTTCAACAAAGTATTAGTTTAAGGGTGTGCACACTTATGCAACCATATTTTTATTTTATTTTTACTTCCCCCCACCTAAAAGATTTCAGTTTGTTGTTCAACTGAGTTGTATAGTTTATAGGTCTCATTAAAGGTGGAAAGAGTTCTGATTTTTTTTTTTATCTTTGTCTCATTTCTTTACATCACAAAAACCTGACATTTCAACAGGGTTGTGTAGACTTTCTATATCCACTGTACATGTTAGTTCACCTTTCTAGAAAAAAAGATCAAATTTTATGCAGGTAAAAAATTTGCATTTATTGTTTATTTATTTCTAGTAGCCTGTAAAGCATTGCAGTCATGATCAACAGATCATGGGTGCAATCTCAGGCTCCTGCAGACTGGGCAGGCTGTTACTGAATGCCAGGAAGCATCAATAAACTACCTAGAGCTCTCACTAGCCCCCTGGTAGTTCATTGGGTTTACAGAACTCTATGAAGGAATTATGTAGGTGTGTGGGCAGAGCCCTGCAAGGCCACGTTCTTTTCAAATATTGACAGTGTGTGCAGTGGGAAGATCCCTGGCCCGCTGTCACAATTGGATAGGGGGATCAGGGAGAGGCTGCAGGAGTGAGAACATGTTACATATTCCATCCCAAAAATGGTTGGAACATGAAACAAAGGTGAACTCTCCCAATGGAGACCTGGACATCAATAAAAAAACACAATTAACGATCGGACCTATTATTACACTATCCAATTCTTTATATATATACAGTATATATATATAAAAAATCTTTTAAAAGTCAAGGTTTTACCTTTCTGTGAACTCTCATTTACTACAGGTAAAGTTGGTGTTGTACTTGTGTATTTTTATGGATCACTTACATCAGCCTTCACAGTCTATCGATAATGAAAATGAACCAAGGGTTAAGATGGAAGCTACAACAATTGTCATTGAAGAGGCTGGTGACAGATGCCAGGGAGAGTCTGATAAAGAAGCCACTGAACCAGAAAATTGTATTTTTCTCAAAAAGGACTAAGAACAAGAGAAGAATCACTATGAGGAACTAACAATAACGATCCGATGAAAACTTAATACTGTCACTGAAGGAAATATGAGCAAAATATTAAGAAGAATATCTCTGACACCCCAAAGGTTGGATAGCACCTCGAGAGGCAGGGGTGGGCTAGCATTTCCCCCACAGGCTGAGTCCATGGCTAAAATGGGGGGGGGATCCAGAAAGGATATTGGGCACCAGTCAGTTTTGTCTTTTTAAAGTTTTATTGCAGAACAGTTAAAAGAGATGTATGTTTTTTTTTTTTAAACAATCATACTTACTTAGGTGAATGCAGAATCGGTCCAATGCTGCATTTGTCCCCTGGCCTCTCCAACACTGAGAACTGAGTGATCGAACACTTCTAAACCCTCGGTTCTTACAGTTCCCTGAGCAAAGAGCTGCTGACTGACAGTCAGCAGCTCTCTGCTCTACCCCCCCCCCCCCCCTTCCACGCTCACTGGAGCATTAAACTGTGGAGGAGGCAGGAGCAGCCGCTCAGGCTCTCAGCAGCTCACTGAGAGGCTGAGCCATGTACCGGTCCAGGCATGTGGGTGGATCCCGACTGCATTGTCGCAATCTTTCCAGAGTCTGGACCGGCTTTGTGACATCAGCTGAAAATGGGTCACAGGAGTGCAGAACAGACTGCACTCCAATAATCCACAGGGGGCGTTAGCTTTGGCTGTACTTCTCCTTTAAGGAGGTGAGGGTTAGGGATCCCAGATAGCAGATCACTTACAGACTCTCCAGATCAATAGCCGCACAGTGTAAGAACCTTTAAGCCAACCCAGCAAAACAGTGTAAAAATGTTCCTAAATTCCATTGCATCCTTCAAGTGAGTCACCAGGCCCTTCTAAGAGACAAGCCATGCTTCCTGGCTCTCTCCAGCAAGGGGTCTTCTCTGGCTTTACTCCTTGGCACAGCTTCCTCCATACCAGAAAGGACAGCTTAAGGACCACTTCAGTATACGTTAGTCCTCAAAACAGGCTTTAGGTTCTAACAGCAAGCAGCACCTCCCTAGGCCTCAGCCAAGATAAAGAGAGTGAGCACATGGCCTGTCCCAAATATTCATATAGCATGAACCAATGACCTAAACCTCCTACTGGATTTGCCGAAGGAAATATAAATATTCATAACTTAGTTTTGTTTGTGAAACCTTACAATACTATGACCAGTGATATCTACTGGAGACAAAACTGTGAGAAATCACAAGCCAACTTAAACTTACGGAAAAAACAGGTGAAAAGCTATACAATCAGTCTGACTGAACAATATCCCAGCCAAAAACTAAATTGACATATTAGCCCCTGTTTAGGACAAGGGGGCTACAGGAAGACTTATTTTATCCAGTTCTCAAAAGAAAACCCAATTGAAACATTTTGCTTCCCAACACTGGAGTTTGACTGCAGATAAATTGAGCGGCTTGAAAATTCTATTTCAAAAGATACAGTGGCCCAGATTCAGTAAGAATTGCGCCTAAATTACGGAGGCACAGGGCAACGATTTTGCCCTGCGCCCCCGCAAATTTGCGCCGCTGCCCTCGATTCACAGAGCAGTAGCTCCGTAAATTGCGAGGGCGCGCCGGCAAAATTGCCCGGCGTAAGCGCGCGCAATTTAAATGATCCCGCAGGGGGCGGGAATCATTTAAATTAGGCGCGTTCCCGTGCCGATCGTAAAGCGCATGCGCCGTCGGGAAACTTTCCCGACGGGCATTGCGGCAAATGACGTCGCAAGGACGTCATTTGCTTCAAAGTGAACGTGAATGGCGACCAGCGCCATTCACGAATCACTTACGCAAACGACGTGAAATTCAAATTTCACGACGCGGGAACGGCGGGTAGGTATACTTTAGCATTGGCTGCCCCTACTATTAGAAGGGGCAGCCTTACGCTAAAGACGCCGTACGGAAACTCCGTAACTTGCGTACGCAGGGCTCGCGCAACATTGTGAATCGGTGTTAGTATGCAATTTGCATACTATACACTGAGCACAATGGGAGCGCCCCCTAGCGGTCATCGCAAGAATGCAGCCTAAAATCTGTGTGGCATAAGAGCCTTATGCCACGCAGATTTTAGGCTGCAGTCGGCGTTACGATGTTCCTGAATCAGGAGCATTCGTAACGCCGGCGCAAGCAAGCAATTGCGCTGCGTAACTATGGTTACGCAGGCGCAATTGCTCTCTGAATCCGGGCCAGTGTACTTTGCGTTAGTGTTTTTTTTTTTTTACAAAGTGTCTATGAACTGCATGCTGAACTAAAATGTCTATTTAACTGGATTCTGCAACTGGCGTAAAGCCACTTCCTCTCATAATGTAATATTAAGGTATGAAATGAGCACAAGAAAAAAAAAAAAGCAATGTGGCTCAAAATATGCAATGTGCCATACATTTGTTTTCATGCTTTACTAATTTTTTATTTAAATGCTTTCATCAGAGTAGTTCAGTGTCACCATAGTAATACTGTACTACTTTGCAGGGTGCGTGCGGCGAGCGCTGTCATCACCGAGACTCGGGTGATCACAGATCCGAGTAAGGGGCCGGTCCCGGCCCCTTACCACGTGATCAGCTGTAAGCCAATGACAGCTGATCACGTGATGTAAACAAACTTCAGTAATCCTATTTTTTTTCCCTCGTGCTGACACCGTGAGGATAAAAAAAGCTGATTACCAGCTTCTGTGTAACTGATAGGTGCCACTTTATTGCACTGGAGTTCACTGTGGGCACTGGCAGGGGGCTCTGGCAGCGGGCACTGGCAGGGGGCACTGGTGGTTACTAATGAGGCAGATGTGCCTCTTCCATCGGTCCCCAGTAGAAGAGGCACATCTGCCTCATTAGAAACCACCGGTACCGCCTGCCAGTGCCCACAGTGAACCCAAGTGCAATAAAGTGCCACCTATCAGTGGCCACCAGTGGTGCCAGTCAGTGCCTTATCAGTGCCACCTAGCAGTGCTGCTTATCAGTCTCACCTACCAGTGCCAATCATTGCCACCCATCAGTGCCCATCACTGCCACCTATCAGTGCCCATCACTGCCAGCTATCAGTGCCACCTATCAATTTCACCTATTTGTGCCAATTCTCAGTGCTCACCAGTGCCACCTATGAATGTCCTTCAGTGCCACCTCTAAGTGCCCACCAGTGCCACCTATCAGGGCCCACCAGTGCCGCCTATCAGAGCCCACCAGTGCCACCTTATCGGTGCCCATCAGTGCAGCCTATCAGTGCCCATCAGTGCAGACATATCAGCATACATCAATGAAGGAGAAAAATTACCGTTTGCAAAATGTTATAACAAAATATAAAACGGTTTTGTAATTTTTTTTCATTCTGTCTTTTTTATTTTTTAACAAAAAATAAAAACCGCAGAGGTGATCAAATACCACCAAAAGAAAGCTCTATTTGTGGGGAAAAAAATTATAAAAATTTAATTTGGGTACAGTGTTGTATGACCGCGCAATTGTCATTCAAAGAGTGAGAGTGCTGAAAGCTGAAAATTGGTCTGGGCAGGAGGGAGGTTTAAAAGGGTTGTAAAAGGTACAATTTTTTTCCCTAAATAGCTTCCTTTACCCTAGTGCAGTCCTCCTTCACTTACCTCATCCTTCCATTTTGCTTTTAAATGTCCTTATTTCTTCTGAGAAATGCTCACTTCCTGTTCTTCTGTCTGTAACTCAACACCGTAATGCGAGGCTTTCTCCCTGGTGTGGAGAAAGCCTCTTGAGGGGGCGAGCAGGAGGGTCAGGACACTCTCTACTTTGCAGATAGAGAAAGGAGATGTGTGTTAGTGGGCGTCCTGACACTCCTGCTCGCCCCCTCCCCCCTCAAGAGGCTTTCTCTACTCCAGTCCTCAAGGCGCTGGTTTCAGGATTTCCATTATGTTGCACAGGTGATTTGATCAGTTTCACTGCCTTAGCAATTGCCACCTGAGGGAAATCCTGAAAACATGACCTGTTGGGGCGCCTTGAGGACTGGAGTTGAGAAACACTGACATAAGTGATCAATGGGAGAATTCCCTCCCTTATGTTGCTGGTCAATGAATGAGCCACTTTTCATTGTTTTCACTGGTTACTTACCTCAACTAGGAGCTGCAGAAGAGATGCTGATGCAATTTCTATCAGTGATGGAGAATGATAACTATGTGGGCACTGGCAGCCAGAAATCCATCCACTCAAGGATGGATAGGCCAGCATCTGGGCCCCTTTGTTCTACCATAACAGAAGAGTCAGCCCCTGCTCAGGCCTATGACGGATTCCTTTGTTATTTACCTGGACCTGACTCTACACACACTCCACCTACCTATCCATGATCAGATTCCACATCTCCCCCTTACTAGAAACTGCATTAGTTATTGGAAGTACAACTTCATTTAGAATACAGTAGATAGATAGGATAAAATAAATAAACATGTTCTACTACCTCTTGGTCTCTGCTTGCTCTCCTGTTCTGTGTCACATACTGAACATGCCATGGAAGGGGCTGATACATAAGATATGGGGCTTGTTCCTCTCGAAAGATTGCACTGCCTAACTGCAGAAAAAGAAAACCAAGATTAGCGGTGCTTCCAATACTGAGAAAATTTGTATTCTTTTTAGGGCAGGCTAAGACACAAATATAACACTGTATTATGATACATATGAAAGAGAGAAGGGCATTTTCTTTGCTTGTCAATTTTGGTGGAGGATTCCTTCACACGTCCAACTTTTTACCTTCTCTTCTCATTGTTTGCATCCACCCCTTTCAGCTCTCCAAGGGGAAAGCCCACTGCAGAACTTTTTTCCATAGGCAGGGCTAAATAGGGTGCTTCATACATAAGACACAATAAAATATACAAAAGCCAGTTTGTGCAGTTCCCAGGAAATCTTAATTAGATACGGAATTATCCAGTGTCAACATGAATCGATTCAAATGTTGTAGGTGTTGCAGCTCCCTTTAAATCCACTGGGCGGTGGATTTAGAGCGCACAGCCACCCTGGTGTTGAACAGTTTATTGAAAATTAATAAAAACTACAAGAGTCCCACGCCAGGCCATGTATCCTACAGTTGATACCAATGCCTGCTGGGTGGAAGATGGAACTTTGTTCGTGAATCACCCCCCAGTCTGTTTCCTTCCCCTACATCCCCTCTTCTTTCTCTATTTATTTTTCTGCATTTTCGGATACTGCCCACTTTTCAACTATTTTTATCCTCTATTACTATTATATATGTTGTAAAAGAAAGGGAACCGGGCTCACAGGGCTAGGGTGTATTGATTTACCACATCCCAAACACGGGAAAACCAGGCCGGACGGTAGACTTCCAACTGCCCCGTCGGGGATTAGACCCACGGGAGAGGCATACCAAGACCGGCATACTATTGCTTCCGGCTCCAAAAACACATCTATCTGGGAGGAGGACATATTCTACATCAACTTTATAAATGTTTTATGATATGTACGCATGTTCCTCTTTTTGATGTACCTCCTTTTAGTACCAATGTCACAGTGATTGTCATGTATTTGTGGTTCATGTGGACCGGTTTCCTGTTACAGTATAAACGACAAGAGTTGCACTTGCAATGGTAAACTTGTAATCAGCCTGGGTAATCTGAATGACACGTGTGCTTCCTCTCCCGGCCTGTCCAGTGAACTGTACCCAATAAGATGGTGATCTGGAACTAGTGAATTAGAGGTCCCAAAGATCCCAGCAATGGCGTTCCACTAAGCAGCCCAGAGAGCTGCACATGCGCCCGGGCCATACGGCGCCATGCAACTCCAGTCCAAGCCGCAATGGAAGACAGAGAGGAGCAGTGTAACTGTACGATCTCCCAGGGTTGCTATGACAACATGTTTCGGAGGTGAAGCCTCCTTCTTCAGGTCTACCCCTTTCTCAAACATGCTGCTCTATATGGGGAACCCAAAATCCCTCCCAGATAGATTCCTTAAAGGAGTCAGGCCAGGAGTGGAGCACACCCAATCTGGACAGCAAAAGGGATGGATAACAAGCAACATTATGCAACTCAAATTATTGAAACTGAAAATTAAAAAGTAATTAATTCATTATAAACAATTAGAAATTAAAAAAATATGTATGAGAAGACATGAATTATCTAAAAATAATAATAATAATAGCCCTCATAATCACATTAAAAACACAAATTTGAAAATGACAAGTTACATCCCTCCATATACGAAGATTATTATAATAATGGCCAAGGTTTAACCTTAACCACTTAACCCCCGGACCATATTGCTGGTTAAAGACCAGAGCACTTTTTGCGATTCGGCACTGCGTCGCTTTAACTGACAATTGCGTTGTCGTGCGACGTGGCTCCCAAACAAAATTGGCATCCTTTTTTTCCCACAAATAGAGCTTTCTTTTGGTCGTATTTGATCACCTCTGCGGTTTTTAGTTTTTTGCGCTATAAACAAAAATAAAGCGTCAATTTTGAAAAAAAATTATATTTTTTACTTTTTGCTATAATAAATATCCCCCAAAATTATATAAAAAAAAACATTTTTTTTCCTCAGTTTAGGCCGATATGTATTCTTCTACATATTTTTCGTAAAAAAAATCGCAATAAGCAAATAAAGCACACACAGCTCCCAGTCCCCGCTCTGTAACGAGCGGTCGCGTGTGCCCGGCGGCCATCCCGCCCGCCGAGCACACGCATGGGAGTAGGGGGCGAGCGGGGGCGCGCGCCCCAAGGGGCCTGCGAGAGAGCCGACGTAGAGCTACGGGCTCTCGCGCAGGGGAGCCGACCTGCCGCCGTAAAACGACGGCGGCTGGTCGGCAAGTAGTTAATCTAACCATAATTAACCTATATTTGCTCTACTATTCATCATGGTCATCTGGCTGAAGCACCCCCAAAATGACATAAGGCAATCACATTAATAGCACAATGGTTTTGTGTGATTATCCAAGCTCAAGCAATAACAGTGTTCAAACCAAATCAAAGTACCTACCTCTAAAAACCCCGTACACGCGATCGAAATTTCCGATGGAAAAAGTCTGACTGACTTTTCCATCGGAAATTCTGACCGTGTGTATGCCCCATCGGAGAAATGTCGGAATTCCGATGTGCTTTTGGCCGGGCAAAAGCCTGATCGTGTGTACGCGGCATTAATCTTTATTTAACCCTTCGGGTGATATGGTATTCAAAATACCGGTAAATATCCAGAAGGACTCACGCTGACATAAACTGGTGAACCTTTCTACTTCTGGGAGTGTCATGGATACGGATTCTATTCCGAAAAATACCAGGCCATCTGTGCTACCCCATGCACCTGTTTGAAATGATGCGGGACACTATGCTTATCCATTTTCTTCTGTATAAATCTCTGATGCTCACCAAAGCAAGTTTGCATGGCTCGCGCCGTCCTACCTACATAAAGGTATCTACAAGAGCACCTCAACCCATATACCACACATTGAGTATTACAGCAAATTAATTGATTTATTTGGAAAGTGCTTCCATCTCTACTGGCAAATGTTTTTTGATCGTGAGAGATGAACACACATGCCTTACGTCTACTGTGTTTGCACTTACATAAAAAAATAGGGGGATATTTTTGGCCCCATTAGCTCGTTTATCTCTAAGGCGACTGAGTGCAATGAGACTTTTTACATTAGTGGGCCATCTAAATATTACCTTAGCTCTTTTCGGGAGAACTCTACCTAAAGCTTGGCCCTGTCCCAATATGGGCCAATGTTTCTGGACAGCTTGGTCCAATGTTGGTCATTGAATTTAGTAATAAAGAGGACCCCCATGTTGTTCTTTATCTGGTGTGTTGGTAATGGGACTGATACCATAGCTATACCTATATGCTGCCTTACAAGTATGAGTGAGATCATACCCTTTCTCTTGGAATTTCCTGATGTGTAGCTATAGATGGGTGTTTCTTGTAACCCATCATTTTACTGTCCACATCTGCTCTTGTGGATACCTTTTGTGTAGACAGGACGGTGTCAACTCATTTTGGTGAGCATCTGGGATTTATAGAGAAGAAAATGGATAAGCATAGTACGGTTTTTTACCATCATGCATAGAATGTTGTGCTTTTACAACCACTTTAACAAAGCATGTGCTGTACTTAGAATGCAGTACTAAAGAGTAAGAAATGTAAAACACAGTGAGGGAAAGTTATCAAAACTGGTGCAGTCAACCAATCAGCTTCTACCTTCAGCTTGTTCAGCTTTAAAAATGAAAGCTATGAGCTGATTGGTTGCCATGCACAGCTGTTCCAAATTCTGTCTGCTCTAGTTTTGATAGATTCCCGGGAGCTAAGCAGGGCTAAGCAGACAGGTCCTGTATACTGAGACACTTTTTGCTGCATCTGAATCCACCAGAGAGCTTCACCTATAGAAGTGGGTGCAGAGATCGGAATGCAGACACTGTGCATTTGGATACATGAATCCCTTCCTGTCTGCATGTCAAATTTTGACATTCGACTGTCTATGCAGCTGCTGCATCCCAAACTACTTTGACTGGACTGCCCATGTAAATAAGGCCTAATTGCATGACCATGGTATACCAGAATACACCCTGACCGCTAAGACCCCTTTACCGTTAATACCCCCACATTACCCCCTTAATAAATAATGAGACCACCACTTAATGTTGGAGTAAAAACTGGCCGTAGCAGCCTCCTTTATTTGAAATACTCTTTAAATAATAAATAACCAATAACCATAACAACAAACACGTAAATTCCTGAGATAATACCTCTCCTAAAATGGTGTTAGACTTTGCAGGACCCACTAACCACTAAACTTGTTCACATTTTAACTTTGTAACATTGTAACACTTTTTGGCACTGCGGTGTCCTAACCTCTGGTCATAGGCCTCAAGCCGATGCTGGCTCAAAGACGACCGTTGACCGCAGTGCCCCCATTCACCAACCTTCCAGCTACATTAGTAGACTGGCAACTAGACAAAAAACCCTTCAGAACCCATCCCACTGGTGTCCATCTTTGGGGTAATATCTTCTCCTGCAAAGTCCGAAACACCCGCCACCAGCACCCGAAGGTAACACCTTACCTTCGGGCGCACCTCCACACCCTCATCGCTTGCTGTACCCCCTCCTCTAAGCGCAACACCCACATGTCAATCCCCACGTCCGTGAGGTGAACACCATCACTCCTGAGGTACCGCCACGTGTCCACTTCCAATTCCGGGTGCCGAACCACCAGCCCCCCGTTCCTAAGCACAAACCGCCCCACATTCCTGTTGAGCTTCCTGCGCGCACGATTCACCGCGTCCACCGACCTAGCCATCCTCCATGATGTCCTAGCCACCATGTCCGACCACACCACTACCGCATCCGGGAAAGACAACCGGAGCCGATGAAAATCAAATTTAATGTCCCGAGCTATCTCCAGCATTGATCTCACTCCAAGGTCATTCCCCCCGGCATGAATAACGAGCACATCCGGAGGCCTGTCCAAACGTGCCCATTTGTGTACCTCCGGCACAACTCTGCTCCACAACATCCCGGGGACCCCCAACCACCGTACCCTCGCCTCCTGTCTCGAAATCCCCAGCTGACGACCGGTCGGGCGCGCCTCCGCCCGTTTTTCCCCCCGAACCACATAAGAGTGGCCTAATATCCAGACCAACAAGGGTCCAGTACCTGAAAGACAGTAAGCAAAGAACAAAGTAACTAACATATCCCCAAATACAGCGATGACCCACCTTTCCAAACAGTCACCAAAACACATTTTTCCCTTAACCAAACATCAGCTCCCAGTCCCTCAACACAAATTCGCCACCAGCTGCGGCCTAACATATGAACGAAACCTCTTAGATTCCCACCGTCCTATCCTCTTTATTGCCTCCTCACCCAGTCCATTCCTCGCCGCCTCCGTAGCCGCCCCGATCCTAAATGAATGAGCCGAGAACTCCTTTGCAATCAGGCCCAATTCCCCCAGACACTTCCTAAACACCGCCACAAACTGATATCGCGACAGCGGGGCCCCATTTTCGTGTACCAAAAAGGTGCCCCCCACTTCCGGGCGGATGTCCAGATATTTCCGGACCAGCCCAACTGGGCAAAGTTCCGATCCCCCAATCGGGAACACATGGACCGCTCTGCCCTTGCCACTCTGGTCCGTTTTGGACCTTCTGAGCCACAGCGTGACCCCCTCCGGGGCCCAACCGACGTCCGATGCCCCCATGCCCCCCTGGACCATTTTTGACGGGCTCACCAGCTCGCCTATCCTAAAAGCCCCAAAAAACGCCAGCGCGAATGCCGCGCGGAACAATGTAACCTCAAAACTGGACGAACCCACTGTACCCATCATATCCATAAGCCCTTTCAAAATGTCGAAAGACACCGGGCGGCGCGTGTCCGGCCGCCGCCCCTGCTTCCTGTACCCTTTCAGAGCCTGGCGCACCCAGAAATCCTTCGTGAAATCTGGCCACCCTTGCCACTTGAATAAAAACGCCAATCCGGCCAATTTCTTATCCAATACCGACTGAGACACTCCTGCCTCGATGTTCCTGGACAAAAAATACAACACCAGTGTCCTCACCTCCGGTCCCGAAAGGTGCACCTCCGATTCCCTAACCAGAATACTCCATTCCAACCATACCTTTTCATAGGCCGCCCAAGTACCCACACTCACCGATTTTTTAATCCAGGTGGAGATGATTCCAACGGAATCTGCCACAGCCACTCCGGACAGGGGACCCCTCGCTCTTCCGCTTCCGGCACCAACTCCCGGAACCTGTCCCACTGAAACCGAGACAAAGCATCAGCCACGACATTGTCCACCCCCGGTAAGTGCACCGCATACACAAACACATTCAGCTGCAGACAACGAAGTACCAAGTGTCTCAGGAGCCGAATCACTGGGGGAGAAGACGCGGTCACGCGATTGATCACCTGCACGACCCCCAGGTTATCCCCATGGAAGCGCACCTTCCGATCCCGGAAAGACGTGCCCCACAACTCAACCGCCAGCACCACTGGAAACAGCTCCAGCAGCACCAGATTTTTTGTAAAACCCGCAGCCAACCAGGACTGAGGCCAAGGGCCAGCACTCCACTGTCCTTGAAAGAAGGCACCAAAGCCTGATCCCCCGGACCCGTCCGTATACAGTTCCAGGTCAAAATTGCTGACCGGGCCGGACATCCACAAGGCCCTACCGTTAAAAGCCTCTAGAAAAGAGTGCCATACCAGCAGGTCCTCCCTGTGCTCCCTCACCAGCCGTACATAGTGGTTGGGCAACCTAACCCCCGCCGTGCTAGCCGACAGCCGTCGACAAAAAATCCTCCCCATCGGGAGGATCCTGCAGGCAAAATTAAGCTTCCCCAAGAGCGATTGCAGCGCTCGCAGTTGTACCTTACGCATGCCAATCATACCCCTGACCTCCGCCTTGAGGCCCTCCAACTTGTCCGCCGGCAACCTGCATTCCATAGCATCGGAATCGATGACTATGCCCAAAAATTGAATGACCGACCTAGGCCCTTCCGTTTTGTCGGGCGCCAGTGGCACCCCAAAACGTTCCGCTATGTGCTCCAGCGTAGATAACAAAACCGCGCAAATCCTTGACCCCGCCGGGCCAATGCAGAGAAAGTCATCCAGATAATGGATAACCGAATTCACCCCCGCCACGTCTCGCACCACCCACTCCAAGAAAGAACTGAACTGTTCGAATAATGCGCAGGACACCGAGCAACCCATGGGCAGGCACTTGTCCACATAGAATTTGCCCTCCCAGTGACACCCCAACAACCGGAAGCTGTCCGGGTGCACCGGCAACAGCCGGAAGGCCGCCTCGATGTCCGACTTGGCCATCAACGCCCCCCGACCGTACCGCCTAACCCAACCCACAGCCGCGTCAAACGAAGTGTAACACACTGAACAATCCTCTGCATTAATCGCATCATTAACCGACCCCCCTTTCGGAAAGGAGAGGTGGTGTATGAGCCTGAACTTGTTCGGTTCCTTCTTCGGTACCACCCCCAACGGGGACAGTACCAGGCCTGCTAACGGGGGGGACTCAAACGGGCCCCCCATTCGGCCCAGCCCGACCTCCTTACGCAGCTTCTCGGAAACCACTTACGGGTGTTGCATAGCAGAACGCAAATTTTTGGACATTGGCGGAACCACGGTCAAATTAGAAGGGATATGAAAACCAACTGTAAAGCCCTCCTCCAGGAGCTGAGCAGCCGCCCTGTCCGGATACCTACCGAGAAACGGCAGCATCCTTTTCACCATCACCGGTGTGCTCCCTCTTGCCTGAAGAATCCCCGGAACGGCCCTTGCCCTGCTTGAAGCAGCGGGAAGAGGGGTGATTACCCCCACACCCGGAGCACTCATGCTTGTATCGGCACGACCCTCCGAACTTGCAGTTACCCTCATTAAACTGCCAACAAACCCCCTTTTTCTTTCCGGCCGACTGTCCCAGGGAAGAGGCCCCGCCGACCCCCCCTTAAAAAAACGGCGCCGACGTCCTCGGAGCCGTCATAAGCCGCATCCACAGGCTAATGTCTTTCGGGTCCCACCGAATGTCCGGCCTGATCGCCCGGCGTTGCCTAAATTGTTCGTCATAACGAAGCCAACCCGTGCCCCCATAACACCGATAGGCCTCACTGATCGCCTCCTGGTAGCTGAAGAGCGCCGAACAGTGCTCGGGGTTCTTCTCGCCAATCACGCTGGCCAAAATAGAATAAGCCTGCGACCAATTCGCAAACGTGCGAGGTATGAGCCGATACCTCCTCTTTTCCTCATCCTCCTTTTTGGAGTCTTCTGGCTTCACCCTGTCCAAGTTGAATTTCTCCAACGGTAACAACGCGAATATCTCCACATATTCGCTCTTCCAAATTTTTTCACGGACCTCTTGTTTCAAATGCGCCCCCAGTGGCGCATCATAACAAGTGTACACTTGCCCCTTCGCTTCGTCCGCTAAACGCACCAAATCCCGCTTCTTAGCTGTGGCCCCTGCCGGCTCGGCAGTCACTGCCGGCTGCAACGCTGCCCCGGACCCCAAGCCACCCCCACTTGCCTCCTTCTCAGTCACCACTACCGCCATTGGGGCAGCTGCCGCAGCCACCCCCGGCGCCCCCCCGCCCGGCCCCCAAGCCGCCGCCGGGCTCGCGGGGGGTCTGTCACCCCCTTTTGGCTGGCTAACCAACGCCTCCAGCCCAGACAAAAATCTCTGTAACCCCGCATCCACCCCAGGATTCCCCACCTGTGCGTCCGTAACCTGGGAAGATGTCGCACTGCCCCCAGCCACCGCGGGCACCACCAACCTGTCCCGGGACCCCCCCACCCGGCCCCCCACAACCACATCATCACACCGTACATTAGAAACAAATGTGGAAACGGACTTACCGGGCTGCGTGGAAGCAATCCCATCAGCCGATCGTCTTGGATCCCTCGCTGTAGGCACCGTCCTGGGTAAGACCTCCTCCTCCGAACCGGACAGCTCCCCTTCCGACTGGTCCTCGCACAACACCTCTTCCCCCGATGATGACCCACCGGGCAGCTCGGGCCCGGAGGCCGAAGGCCCAGGGCCGGATTCACTCTCCCTGCGGGCCCTGGACCCGTGAGCGGGTTTTGCCGGCGCTTTTCTGCCAGGCATACACCTGCTGCCGCGGTCTTCCTCCTGACTTCTCCCCCTCGCCGCCTGGGCCTCCTGCAAGTGGCTAGCCGTAGCAGCTGGGTGGCTAGCCACCGTACCCTGGGATCCCTCTCGCCGAGGCCTACTGACCGGGCCCGCCTCCACCTGCTCCACACGCCGGGCGGACAAGGCCGCCGCACCTGAGCCCCCCGGCCGTCCCCCCCTCTGTCCTTGGGTGCTTCTGGTCCCCCCGGCCGGGCCCTCAATGACCCCCGTCGCCGCGCGTTTTGCGGGTGGGCCCGATGGGGCCCTGTTGCGGACGCCCTCCGACCGTTGCTGGCTAGGAGATGTGCTGGGTGAATACCGGCGGGGGGGGCGCGACGAGCGCGACCGCGCGGTCCCCCGGCCTGTGTGACTAGGCCCCGATAGCGCTGGCACTGCCTCCGCACCGCTCTGAGGGAGAAGCTCCTGGCCTGTGTGGTTAGGCACCGACGCCGCCGTACTCGTATCCGCCCCGCTCCAAGGGAGAAGCGCCCCCAGCTGAAGCTGCAGCCATTCCTCCCCCCGCACCGCCGCCTCAGCCCTGAGCTGAGCAAACAAGGCCTCTATAGCTGCCATGGACCCGCCGCCCCTACCTGTGCCAAAAACGGGAGATGAAAATCACAGTTGCAGGCTGTACAGACCATGCAACTTCACTCCCCCACGCCTCACTTGCCCGGGAAACTGGATGGTGGGAGATATATATAATCTCCCCTCCCACAGCTCTTACTCCTCCTCCCCCCCAGCTACCAGGGTTCTGTTAACCCTGTCATGGCCGGCCCTACGCTGACTTGCAGTTGGCTCCGGGCCTCACTTATCTTTCAACAATTTGACATGGGAATGAGGGACACCTACTAGCAAATGTATGTAGGCATAGGACACACCCCCATGTCACACCCCCTTAAAGGTGAATTAACCCGCCCCCCTGAAAAAAAGGTTAATTAAATCCACAAGGCCTTTTTTTTAACCACTGCTATTCCATTATATTGGATTTAAAATTTACAAATGCAGCAATTTAGAATTGAATGGAAGGTTTAACACTGGGAAACACTTTTTGCAAGATAAAAAGTGCATTTTATATACAACTATATAAATCAGACCAAAATGAGGGACAAATGAGGGGGAAAGAGGGACATTGCTCCAAATCAGGGACTGTTGGGAGCTATGCTAATTGTCATGTGGGCCAGATAGTAGGAAAGAGAAGATGTCGGGTAATTAAAAGAGAAGTATGGGAATTTGATTTATGAATTATACTTACCTAGGTAGATGATGCATTTGTCCCCCACCGGCTCTAAGGTTGAGAACCGAGTAATCAAACAGCCGATCACTCAGTTCTCAGTGCTCCCTAAGCAGAGAGATAGTGACTGTCAGTCTCTGGCTCGCCCCCCCCCCCCAGTGCTCACTGAAACAGTGGGCTGTGGGAGGGGGGGTGGCTGGCTCAGGCTCTTAGTGGCTCGCTGAGAGGCTGAGCTGGGTGCCGATCCAGGCATGTGAGCAGATCAGAACCATATGGTTGCGATCTTTACCCAGCCTAGACCGATTCTGTGACATCACCCACCCCCTTAGTCCATGACCTCCTTTAAATCCCATCCCAAAATAAGAGCCTCCTCTGCACCCTGCTCTCTGAATCCAGGTCCTTATCAACCCCACTTTTCGAGTCCAGGGCCTCTGCTACATCCCCCAGTCCAGGTCCTCCATTGTACTCCCCTTCTAGTCCAGGGCCTCCTCTGTATCCCCCAGTCAAGGGCCTCCTATGTACTCCCCTCCTAGTCCAGGGCCTCACCTGAACACTCTCCATTCCAGCACCTCTTCGGCACCCCCCCCCCAACTCCAGCACCTCCTTTGCACCCCCACAGCCCATCAGGACCTCCTCTGCATCCCCCCAGGGTCTTCTCCACACTCCCCAGTCCAAGGCCGCTTTGGCACCACCCATCAGCCCAGGGCCACCACTGCATCCTCCAGTACAGGGCCTCCTCTAACCCACCAGCCCAGGGCCTCCTCCGCCCCCCCCAGTCCAGGACCTCCTCTGCACTCCCCCAGTTCAGGGGCCTCTTTGAAGCCTCCCCTTTCTTTGGGATGCCTCATACAGAAAAGACATAGGCTGTTTGGGCACTGGGCAGGACTAGGAGGGAGACCTGCCTGTCCACTACACTTGATCGGGTGGCAGTGACACCCTTAGGACAGCAGTTCATAATGCGGGTGGGGGAAGCACCCCTGGCGGAACCCCCCTAGATGCATCACCCGGGGAAGGCGCCCCCTCAGTCATTTCCACCCTGTGTGGGGGGAGATCTTTTGTAGTGGGGGAGTCTATTGTTTCTGGGGATATCTGTTGCTGGCAGGGGATCTATTTTTACTGTGTGGGGTCTTATATTGCTGGGAGACAATTATCGCTGGGAGGGATCTACTGTTGGGGGGGGTCTATTGTTCCTGGCTGCGCTGAGATCTGTTGTTGCTGGGAGGGATCTGTTTTTGCTGGGGGGTATATTGTTGCAGGCAGTCTATTGTTGCTGGTGCAGGGGATCTATTTTACTGTTTTTCTTGTTATCATTACCAAATACCTTACAAATTACAAAATGATACTTGGTTCCGTATTCTCTAAATGGGGCAGTACTGGAAGGGGGGTAGATGGTGGAACCAAGGGACGGTGCATGAAGGCGGGTGGGGAGGAGACAAGGGGTGACATGCATAAATAGTTTGAACAGTCATTCATGTTATGAAACATATACCTCAAAAGTGTGTCAAGGTGACCACACACTGATGTAAAAATTAGTTGCTAACTACCCCCCTCCCCAACACACACACACTTGCATATGAGGCCCTGTACACACGACCGAGGAACTCGACGTGCCAAACACATCGAGTTCCTCAGCGAGTTCAGTGTGGAAGCCGCCGAGGAGCAACTCTTAGGCCCCGTACACACGACCGAGTTTCTCGGCAGAATCCAACTCCGACCGAGTTTCTGGCTGAATTCTGCCGAAAAACTTGGTCGTGTGTACGGGGCCTAAGAGTTGCTTATTAATGTCACGGTGGCTGGGGGAATAAATCATGTTTTTTTTTGGTGTTTGGTGGTTTGAGCTGCCAATCTAATAATGACTCAAGTGTAACGTCACGTCACAACACATCCCACTGGCTCACACCTCCTCACACCACCATTAATTCCTATCGTTCGTCATAGTAAGGTTCTCGCCTTCATACATCTCCATTATTAGCTCCTCTTCCTCGCCCCATCACCATCAACCCCCCACCAGCTTCCTTTCCTCTTCCCATTAATTAGCTTATTTTTCTCTTTTCCTCTCCACCACCATCACTTTCTACCACTAGCTCTTCCTGCCTTTCCTGGGAGAAACTGCACATACCACGTAAGAATAAAACACATTAATAATTTTAAATACTGGAACATACGGCATATGCTGCCATATTTTTTCAATTGTTCCCATTGACAAACTAAATAATTGTGTGCTTTTTTGAACTAGAGCACCTGAAATTCAGGCAAGAGGCATTTCTAGTTGATGTACCTCAGACTTCTTTGATAGATGCCAATCAACCTAAAATGACTTAGCTTTGCAACTGTGTTTGTAATTGTGATTTTTATAAAAAGATAAACTCCTTTTTTTTAATGTGATATTTACCTTTTTTTTGTCCTCCTCTAATATATGCTGTTAGTTAGGGTGCATACCATTAAAAGGCTGTTTATAATTCATTACCTAGAGTAATAATAGTGGGATAAAATAAGTTACTCACCCTTCCAAACACACGTACCACAAAGAACAGAGCTGTCATAAGGGACGCCAACATGATGACAAACTAACAGGATATATAAAATACCAACTGCAGCCTCTCAGCAGCACAAGCTCAACTATACTAATAGGATTATCAGACTGCAGATTTCCACCTGCTGTCCTGAGGATAAAATCCTAGTGACGAGAGATGAAGCGTCAGTAGGAACTGAATCATAGAACAAGAAACATGGGGGAGCTTTTAACCAATTCCACTTTAGTCTTTAAGGTTACCCTGGGAACAAAGTGTATCACTGGAACACAGTAGGTCAGATTGCTAATAGTAAATTTAAATTCCTAAAGATCTCTCATGCCGCGTACACACGATAATTTTTCGGCATGAAAAAAACATTGTTTTAAAAAAAAATTCATTTAAAATGATTGTGTGTGGGCTTCACATCATTTTTCGGGTTCTGAAAAACGACAAATATTTTTTCCAAACATGCTGCATTTTTTAACAACATTTTAAACTATGTCGTTTTTCGGGTTGTAAAAAATGATCATGTGTGGGCTAAAACGACGTTCTGGTAAAACTACCATTCGTAATGGAGTAAGCACATTCATCACGCTGTAACAGACAGAAAAGTGCGAATTGTCTTTTACTAACAGGAAATCAGCTAAAGCAGCCCCAAGGGTGGTGTCATCAGCATGGAACTTTCCCTTTATAGTGCCGTCGTACGTGTTGTATGTCACTGCGCTTTGCTAGAGCATTTTTTAAAAACGATAGTGTGTGGGCAACGTTTTAATGATGAAGTTTGAAAAAACAAAATTTTTTCTACATGCCGAAAAAACATAGTTTTTTTCATGCCGAAAAATGATCGCGTGTACCCGGCATAAGAATAGCTGAAAAGTCTAATCAAACAACATTTAATGGTCTAAAGTGCTGTGTATTTTAAAAATCTTTTTTTTTTCTTCGCACCTCTTACAGCCACGTCCTGTCTACATGCCTGAACTGCACTATAGTGCATTTCTTATGCAGCGTACACACAACCGTTTTTCGGGTTGTAAATAATGACATTTTTAATGGTCTAGAAAAAAACAACGTGGGCGTGGCCTAGCACCGGAGGAAGATGGCAGCGTGATCCGTGAGCTCCGCCGCCTAGTGCTCCTATCTGCCTTTCATTAGCGGGACAATCCCCCCATTTACTGCCAGAGATGACCGGGAGGAGCTCCTCGACCACCCGGTCACAACAGGACCCGGCCACGCAGCTCAGTCGTAACATACCCGCGATGTTCCGGACGCAACACGTGGACACACAGGCCGCATCCCTAGCCTCGGACTTGCCTGAGGTGAGCTACGCCGCTGCCGTCAGCAACGCGGCTTCCAACAGCACGTCGGGTCAGCCTGTTCAGCTCATCGCTCCCCCGCTGTGCATGTCAGATCTCCAGCTCGTAGCACAGGACATTAAAAACTCCCTGTTTGCTGCAGTGACCGAACTTAAGGTGGAAATAAGGGCAGTAGCCTCACGTCTGGAACACGTGGAGGCCGCCGCCATTACTCACGGAACGGCCATCCAGCAGGTACAGAAAGTTGTCAGTGTACATGGCCAGCATTTAATTGACATGCACAGACATATGGAAGACCTGGACAACAGGGGTCGCAGGCGGAACTTGCGGGTGAGGGGTATCCCAGAAACGGTGGAGGGACCCCAATTACAACCTGTGGTTTGGGCCATCTTCAATACCCTCCTGGGACGACCACCTGATGCCCCCGTGGAGCTGGAGAGATGCCACAGAGCCCTTTATTCCGAGAGGCAGA
Source organism: Rana temporaria (assembly GCF_905171775.1). Classification (NCBI taxonomy): domain Eukaryota; kingdom Metazoa; phylum Chordata; class Amphibia; order Anura; family Ranidae; genus Rana; species Rana temporaria. The sequence continues at coordinate 73,573,079 of NC_053498.1, forward strand.
GACACTGACCCCCCCAGAGACGTGGTATGTTGTCTTGTTAATTTTACACAGAAAGAGGACATACTACGTTTGGCACGCCACCACGATCGGCTGGAACATGATGGTGCGCGCATACAGCTGTTCCAAGACCTATCCGCAATTACCTTACAGCACAGGAGAGACCTGCGCCCCCTCTTGCAGGTTCTGCGTGACAGGCACATCATCTATAAATGGAAGTTTCCCTTCTGCCTCCAAGCAACTGCCGGCAATCGGACGGCACAGCTGAGAACACCTGCTGACCTGCGCCCTTTCTGCGAGACCCTGGGCATCCCGATACCGGACGTCCCAGACTGGTACAGTGCATTCATGCAACCGGACCCCTGGATCCCTACACAACCCGATGATACTCCAAAATCGCAAAGACATCGCCAGAGACGCCGCAGAACGTCTACTGAATCCCCATCACGATATCGTGGAGACATGGAAACGGAAGCAAGTCCACGGGCTTCACCCTCATCTGTTCGCCGCAGAATGGACCGCTAGCTGTAGATCCAATGGTTTGGTGAGCTGTTCATAACACCTTCTCTTGTTTGACTATGACTCTGGGGCCTCAACATTATGTTCTATTCATTTATTATTATTTTTTTTATATTATTGCTACACCTGCAGCGGTCCATATCCGCAATGACAGCCTTTATGTCCCCCCAAGCTGGGTCAGGAATTCTGTGCACTTGTTATGCCCCCCCGAGGTCGAGTGACTCTCATACCTGGCAGTCAAGTCCCTTGGGTAGTTTTATTTTTTTTTATTTTTTTTTTATTTTTTTGGCCAAAGGGGAGCGTTTTTTGTTGTTCTTCCCCCAAATGATTCCATGTCAACTCCTGAAGTCACAGTAAGCGGACTGACAACTTAGCCCGTACAGGGAATGCTTATTAGGAGGAGAAGCTTGTTCCTCCTATGTGTGCAGGCCTCAGGTACTCCGCTGTTAAGGTTGCTAGGGGCAACATGTGGGCCACGTGTACAGATGAACCCATGGGAGCTGCCGGTGCTCCCGCGACAGAACTTTTGAACCGCAAGCTGGCTCCTGAACATTGACTGTGTGCCCTCTTCTCCAGCACCGTTCTTGTGGCTAACAACAGTGGGCTGGTGACTGTAGCTGACCCACCGACCTCCCCGTCCACATGTTTGTTCCTCCTCCCCCCCCCTTTATTTTTATTTTTTATATATATATATATTTTTTTTTTTTTTTTTTTTTTTATTATTATGATTTAAATCCTTTTTTTTATTATTTTGTGGCACCCACAGTAATTGTGGCCCCAGAGAGTCATTACTTCATTGACCCCTGCGTTCTTGTGAGATAATAACTTATGCCGAAAGCCTCCCCCATCCACTCCCTGGCCATGTCACAGCAGAGGGGTACTCACCTGGAGGGTCTCCCTCCTCCCCCCTCTTAAAAGGGGTAGGGGATAGTACAGGAGGGTGGGGGAGGGAGTGCAAAGTTGATAAGTGGAGTGTTTATACTATGTTGGGCCCAGCCCACTATGTTCCATGTTTCCACAAAATATTTGGACCTGCATTTGTGTTTCTTGATGTTATGTACTTTTTTTATTTTTTTCTCTCTTTTTTGCCTTGCTCAGAATATTGTGTTTTAAATGTGTAGGTGTACCAGACGAGTGCTCTGCTCTTCGAAGGAAGAGCTGGTCGCCGTCTCAGTTCAAGGTGACACCATGAACCTGGTGAGTTTCCAGTGCCTAGTACTCGCGGGCTGCACCGTGGTCTGGGTACTGGAGGCTTCGGGGATGGGGGGTTCTGGGTATGGGGTTTGTTATTACTATTGTTACTATTAGAAAATGGTTTGAATGATCTTGGCTCCCTCACGGTTCCTGGCATAGATTGCAGAAACATTCTGTCCCTTAGGTTATGGATAGTTATATTAGGGATCATTCCTCTCCCTTTACCTGGGTGCTGGATATGTCACAGAAGAATAGGGGTGCTTCTCGATGGAGGCGGGGTGACTCACTGTAGGCGGGTCTACATAGGATTTCAACGGGTCGTTAGCTAGGGGTTGTCCCATAACTCAAAACTTCTCCCCAGGAGTATCTGGGCGGTAGATGTGTGGGTTTCTTCCCTGGTGTTAGACCTCTTCTCCGCCTTAAGGAGGCAGGTCCTCCTTTGACTGTTACCGGCTTTCCCTTCCCCTTACCCCTTGACTCTTTAGTGGTGGAGTAGCAAGGCTACATCCTCCTCCGGTATATAGTTTACATTACCTGTGTTGGTGCTTCACATCTTACACAGGTAAGGACTCCCATTCATTACTGGGAACATCTGCAGGGCTTACAGAGTCGCTTACCACACTTCTTCCTTCTTTCTTTCCTTTCCTGAACTTTTCTTATATATATATTTTTTTTTTCTTTTTTTTTTTTTTCCTGTTTGAGTGTTTTGATCCTTCCTGGCCTGCTGACCTCGCCGTCCACGATAGGAAACAGTAGGTGTCATATCATCTGATAAGTACATATGGCTTCCATAATGCAATCTTCAGCTCCTCTGTCGCTCAAGGTTCTCTCGGTTAATGCCAAGGGCCTCAATCTCCCTGAGAAACGTTCAAGTTTTCTTGCAGAAGCACGTAGGCAAAAGGCTCAAATCGTTTTTTTCCAGGAGACGCATTTCAAATCAGGTAGCATTCAACGTCTCACTAACAAAAAATACCCTGAGGTGTTCCATTCGACCTGTGCTGATTCTAAGACGAAAGGGGTTATCGATCTTGCTCGCAAAGTCACTTGCATTCCGCCTCACTGACCAGATGGCTGACCCAGAAGGTAGATTCATCTTCCTTAAGGGGTTCTGGAAAGACAGGCCAATGACGCTTGCTAATGTTTATTGCCCTAACTCCAAGCAGGTCTCCTTCTTGAAAGAGACGCTTTTAAAACTTACTTCATTTAAATCGGGTCTCTTAATTCTTGGAGGGGATCTCAACATGGCCCTAGACCCAACTCTCGATACCTCTACAGGAGCCTCATCCCTTCCTTTTTCAGCCTTAAGACAAGCAAAACTAGGCCTGGCCTCTCTGGCTCTCCATGATACATGGCGCACCTTGAATCCCAGAGGAAGGGATTACACTTTCTTTTCATCGCCACACCAACGATACTCAAGGTTAGACTATATTTTTCTTTCCCAAAATGATCTCTCATATCTGTATGACGCAACAATTGAGAACATGGTCTTATCTGACCATCATCCAGTTACGCTGACTTTGCGGTTTCCACGGAAGGAAGCATTCACAAAGGTTTGGAGACTAGATGCCTCCCTACTTACAGATGTCGCAGACGTTGCTACCCTTAAACAGGCAATTGGAGAATACTTCCAGCTTAATGACACGCCCGATGTGTCACCCATGACTCAATGGGAGGCACATAAATGCGTGGTGAGAGGCCATCTGTTGGCCATCGCGGCGAGGAGAAAAAGGGAACATGTGGCCCTTATCAAGGAGCTGACGGATAAAATCGCTAGACTGGAGGCGCAACACAAAGGCTCCTTGGCAGTTAAGGTAGCGGCCGACCTAGCTGATACAAGAGCACTCTTGCGTGAGGAACTATATAAAAAGGCACGCAAGCGCATGATGTTATCGCAGAAATTGTTCTTTGAGCAAGGGAACAAGCCGGGAAGACTTTTGGCGAAGTTCACGCAAAAACGTGTCCTTGCTTCCACTATCCATCACGTTAAAGATAAACAGGGTGGGATTCATACTAAAACGGAGGATATTGCTCGTCAATTCCAAGAGTATTATAGCAAATTATATAATATCAGGGCAAGGGAGGAAGGAGTGGGCTCGTCGGTTAATAGGGAAGCAATGATAAAGGACTTTTTGCACAAATATTCCCCACGGGCAGTGTCCGTAGAGGATCAGCAAATTTTAGAGTCGCCATTGACGTCAGAAGAATGGGTAGAAGCTCTTAAGGCTACCAAACCGGGCAAGAGCCCAGGCCCGGATGGCCTAACGGCGCAATATTACAAATGCTTCTCTGAACTTTTAGCGCCGGGGTTCCTTAAGGCATTCAATTCGCTGGCCAGCTCTCCCCATAATTCCAACACCCTCCTGGAAGCATACATCGCGGTAATCCCTAAGGAGGGCAAGGACCCCTCAGAAGTGGCTAGTTACAGGCCGATCTCGCTCTTAAATGTAGATGTGAAGATCTTCTCAAAAATCCTGGCGATGCGACTAGCTCTTTATGTTCCGACGTGGGTGGGCCTTGATCAGGTGGGTTTCGTCCCTGGCAGAGAGGCCAGGGACAACACCATCAAGGCTCTCAACTTACATCATTGGCTCACCTCTACAAAAAGCGAAGGGTTCTTTTTATCATTGGATGCGGAGAAGGCCTTTGACCGGGTGGCCTGGGACTACATGAACTCGGTCTTGGAAGCACTGGGCCTTGGGACCAGATTGAGGGGTTTTGTTGGAGCCCTGTACACGAATCCTCGAGCTCGGGTCCGGGTCAATGGTCACCTGTCAGAGGCCTTCTCCATCCATAATGGCACCAGACAAGGATGCCCCCTTTCCCCCATACTGTATATCCTCACACTGGAGCCACTTCTCCGTTGCATTCGGGCCCATCCTGACGTAGTAGGGGTTAAAGTACATCATAATGAATTCAAGCTAGCGGCCTTTGCCGATGACATCTTGCTTTTCCTCTCTTCCCCCTTGATATCCATACCGAACCTGTTACAAGTCTTTGAACAATTCCGCTATATCTCATACTTGAAGATTAACTATTCCAAGTCATTTGCATTGAATGTTACACTTTCTTCATTGCTGGTTACCCGCTGCCAGGAGAACTTTCCCTTTCGATGGAAAACAGATGACATTACTTACTTGGGCATGCGGCTCCCAGGTAAACTTTCAGACTTGTTTGATAAGAACTTTTCGCCAGAGTTGAAAGCCATACAGCAGGATATACGGAAGTGGGACTCCCCCACAATCTCTTGGTTCGGGCGAGCCGCTATCTTGAAAATGACGGTGCTTCCCAGAATGCTATATAAGCTACAGACAATTCCGATTTCCCTACCTTCTTCCTTCTTTTCAACATATGAAGGACAATGTAGAAAGTTTTTGTGGGGATCCAAAGCACCTAGAATAAGCTGGGCGAAACTGGTATTGCCAAAAGCGGAGGGGGGTATTGGTCTCCCGGACCTGCACAGATACTACTGGGCTACACATCTAGCGAGAGTGGTGGACTGGTGGGCCCATACACGCTGCAAGGGCTGGGTACGGCTGGAAAATTGGATCGCCGGGGCTGACCTCGGAAAAATACCTTGGACCTCCAAGAGACACTGGACGTCTAACGTCCAATCTCATCCACTAATAGGGGCAACTCTGCTGGCTTTCACGAAGGCTTGTCAGGCATACTCAATATCAAGGACGGAATGCAGACTAACCCCTCTTAGAGGTAACCCGGACTTCATACCGGGACAAGATGGGCTCTACTTGACAGACGAGTGGCCACATGCAGATATGTTGGCCAAACACTTCTTTTCTGGGAATAGATTCCTGACTATAAAAGAACTTGAGAAGATATCCCGTACCAAGAAATTTCCCTTATTCGCCTATTTCCAGGTGAAACACTTTCTTGATAACCCAAGGGTAAGGGGAAGCTTTACAAAATCGCCTACGGTGTTTGAATCGCTCTGTTCTAGTACGTCACCTCAGAGACATGTGATCTCGATGCTGTATGCGTCCATGTTCGAGGCACCCTTCGCGTCTCTGCAGACAGAAAAGGCTTTCTGGGAAGCTCGGTTAGACAGACCGATTGAGCCGAAGGCCTGGGAAAAGATCAACTGGTTTATCTTCAAAGGTTCACTGAGTGTGAACATTCAGGAGAACGGATACAAGATCAGGACACGGTGGTATAGGACACCGGACGTCGTCCATAAGTTCTCTCCCTCGGTACCTGACAGGTGCTGGAGGTGTGGACAAGACTTGGGCTCCTTCCTCCACATCTGGTGGGACTGCCCGCTGATTCAGCCATATTGGCAAAAAGTGCATGATGTGACAACAGCGGTCTCGGCACTTCCCCTGGAGTTTTCACCAGCACAGTACTTACTTCATCTTTCCAAAATTTCCAGGAAACGATATCGTAACTCGGTGGCGATACATACTGTATGATCAATGCAGCTAGACTATGTGTTCCTGTTCATTGGAGAGCCACAGTGCCACCAACGATAAAAGAATGGGTGGCACGCATTGACCATTTGGCAGCGATAGAGGAGCTGATATACACTGCACAAGACAGAATTCCCACCTTCACTTACGTTTGGAGCGAGTGGTTCGAATTCCGGAAAACAGCAGATTATCAAGCTCTGGTGCGACACGTGGGCTGATTGAAATCCGGTGACTTTAAGCCCGATTGGTGACTGGTTTGTGACATCACTAGTCTGTGTTTCTTCCAATATGATGTGGACGGCGAGGGCCTCTCTCTCTCTCTCTCTCTCTCTCTCTCTCTTTCTCTCTCTCTTTCCCTCGTCTTCTATATCTCTCTCTATCCCCCTCTATCTTCTCTATTCCCTCTTCCTCTTCTATCAATGATGGGAGGGCGGGTTGGTTTTGAACTGACCCACCCACCCATCCTGTTCGTTATAAGTAGACCTTAATGACAGATATAGGACTTGACTCTGTGATCAAGGAGCCATAATTGGGTATGAGGTTGAATTTGTGGAAGCATTCAGAGGCCCTTGAACACGAGCATCCTAATGTCTTCCCTCTTTACCACTTGGAGACACATCCTCCATTGGTGATATGAAAAAGATACGAGTGTTCATATGGATCGTGTGAAGATTACTTGAATTTTGTCATAGATATTCTGCTTGTACCTATATCTCATGTGTAGCTACACGTTGCAGCGCCTCTTGTATTCACTTGTCATATATGTTGCTGATGCTGTTTTATCTGTAAAGCTGTTCCTTTTCTCTCAATAAAATCTTTATGGATAAAAAAAAAAAGAAAAAAACAATGTTTTTTCAACCCGATCATTAAACTGGCCTTGCCTACACACGATCATGAAAAAAAAAAAATGCTCTAGCAAAGCGCGGTGATGTACAACACGTACAACGGCACCATAAAGGGGAAGTTCCATTTGGATGGTGCCACCCTTGGGGCTGCTTTTGCTGATTTTGTGTAAGTAAAAGAAGATTTTCGCTTTTCAGTCTGTTACAGCGTGATGAGTGTGCCATCTCCATTACGAACGCTAGTTTTACCAGAACGAGCGCTCCCGTCTCATAACTTGCTTCTGAGCATGCGCGTTTTTTTCACGTCGTTAAAGCCTACACACGACCATTTTTTACGACGTTAAAAACGACGTGAAAAAATATAGGCAGAGTATGTGACAAGGTGACAATGTTGCAGATTAAAGTTGGGAAACATGTTTGAAAATATTGAAAACCACTTTATTAATGACATTAAGATGTTAAAACTTTAAGATTTGAATGTCCAAGTTTACATGTACTTCAAGTTTCATTTTCCAACAGGAAAAAAAAAAAAAATAAGCCCATTTAACAAAACAACATTTATTATGCATATTAACAAATGTGAACATTTCTTCGGTGCAAATAAATTAGTTTACTGAATATGTGAAATATATATTTACTCAAATGAAAGCCTATGTAAAAAGAATTTTGATTTGCCTGTAAATTTCATATCTTTGAGTACAATACAGGACATGGACTGAATAGTCATAGACCCTGGATTATAGGCTGCTACCCTCAGATGACCAGACACTGGCAAAGCTTTCCTAAACACTCCCGCTTTGATAACCCTATAACTTTATCCTATTCATTAAGGCTGCATTCACACCTGAGCGACAAAACGCCCGACGCCGGACGCTTCTGCCACTAGAGGGGAGAATTCCCATTGCTGTCTATGGAGATGGTTCACATCTCATAGACGCCGAACGCCTGTCGCCTGAAAAAAAGTCCCGGACCCTTTTTTTCAGGCGACATTGGCGTTTTCCCATTGACAGCAATGGGAAGACTTTTGGGGAAAAAAAATTGAAAGTTTCACACCCGCGGCAAAATACGCCGCTACCGCCGATCGCGGCTGTCGCTCAGGTGTGAATGGGGTCTAAGACCTCAGTTTTTTTAGCAAGCAAATCAGAGTAACAGGAACAGAGGAGGGGGGTGACCTGTCTCGTGTACTGTACTCCAAGGTATGGAATTTACAGGTAAACCAAAATTCCTTTTATCTTAAATTGTACAGTACGGGACAAATTGATAAATGGATAAATTGATAGTAGCTCAGCCATTGGCTCCCGCTGCTGTCAATCAAATTCCATGATGCAGGGGCGGGGCCGAGTCCTGCTGTCTGTGTCAATAGACGCAGCAGCAGAACACAGGAGTGCACCTGCACGGGTGTCCCGAAAGAGAGCGATTCTTTGACGGGGCAGTAACCCTTTAAGATGGATATTACAGTAGAAAGGTAAGTGTTGGGCACAGGATAACTTTATCCTTGTAAAGGATAAAGAATGTCTCCATACAAAAGACAAATGCTAGTTCAGAGACATGTCTAACAGGAGAGGTCATTCAAAGAGAGTTCCCTGATGGATTCAAAGGGTGATTTCAGCAACCAGAGATCCCAAAGGTGCTGCAAGTGTGGTCTACTCTGAGAAACACTTTAAATAAAAGATTTTAACAAGCTAAAATCACGATCACAAGAAATGTCTTAGCTGTATGTTGGTTCCCTTAAGCGGGATAGCAGGCGCGATGACCGCCGGCCACGTGCAATCGCGGGCACGAGAGGCAGAACAAGGACGTGTATGTGTAAACACACACATCCCAGTTCTGTGTGGAGAGGAGAGATTGTGAGTTCCTACGAGCTGGGAACCATGATCTCTCATCTCCTATAGTCAGTCCCATCCCCCACAGTTAGAACACAGACATAGGGAACACAGTTAACCCCTTGATTGCCCCCTAGTGTTAACCCCTTCCCTGCCAGTGACATTTACACAGTAATCAGTGCATTTTTATTGCACTAATCGCTGTATAAATGGCAATGGTCCCAAAAAAAATTCAAAAGCGTCCAATATGTCCACCATAATGACGCAGACCTAATAAACATTTCTGATCACCGCCATTAATAGTAAAAAATAAATAAATGCCATAAATCTATCCCCTATTTTGGAGACGCTATAACTTTGGTGCAAACCAATTAATATACGCTTTTTGTTATTTTTATTACCAAAAATATGTAGAAGAATACATATCAGAATAAACTGAGGAAAAAAAATATAAAAAAAAAATTGGGGCTATTAATTACAGCAAAAGGTACAAAATATTGTGTTTTTATAAAATTTTCGCTCTTTTTCTGTTTATAGCGCAAAAAAATAAGCTCCATCTGTGGGAAAAAAGGACATAAATGTTGTTTGGTTAAAACGTCGCACAACCGCGCAATTGTCAGTTAAAGCGACGCAGTGCCGTATCGCAAAAAATGGCCTGGTCATTGAGCAGCCAATTCTTCCACGGCTGAAGTGGTTAAGAGTTCTTAAGGCCAAATTCTGGCAAAATCAAAGTCCTGATTGTAGGAAGGCCAGAATAATCTCTGGGATGGAAATTCCTGTGTTTACACCAAGCAAAAAGATGACTTTTCTTGCTTTGAGTCACAGAGACCTTGCGGGGACGAGGGCGCTTTAAAATTATTATTTTTTCTTATTTATTTAAGTATTTTTTTTATTTAACACAGTCCCTTTAAAAAAAAAAATCTGATCACTTTTATTGCTATCACAAGGAATGTAAACATACCTTGTGACAGTAATAGGCAGTGACAGGTACGCTTTATGGAGGGATCAGGGGTCTTTTAGACCCCAATCCCTCCTTTGCACTTCAAAGTATTTAAAACGCCAAAATCGTAGTTTCGGAATACTGTTTTTTTTTTAATTTGCGCCATTGGCAGTCGAGTAAACCAGAAGTGATGACGTGTTTTTTATTTGTTTGGGACTCCACACAGCCGGCAGACGTGGCGGATGGTCGCTCCATTGTCCCAGAGGGACGGGAGACCTGGGCAGACAGCTAAAGGTGGCAGGAGAAGGGGGATGTCCCCTTCTGCTCCTTATGACGGTCGAGGGGCTCATTAGCCGCATCAGTTATCATGAGAGAGCCAACCGATAGCTCTAAAAAAACGGTTGCAGGCATCACCCCAGTACAACCACTTCAACCAAATGACGTACAGGTACCTGATTTAGCATTAAGTGGTTAATGAAAGACTTAATTTTGGTTTTGATGATAAAGCCTGAGCAGGGCATTGGGGTACCCTTATTTTTGAGGAGGCAAAAACGCAGCCCAAAGAGAGGGGTTTTGGAATCTTCCTGTCAGGACCTGGATTTGAACCTGGGACCTCAGCTATGTCTGGCAGTGAACCTTCTCACTGAGCTATCTGGGATGCTGGACAGCTCCCTGTCTGATCTGCTGGACAAACCCATCTGATCCATTGAACATTCCTGCCTTGTGTCTTGATTGTCTTGAACCTTGAACCCCTTGCTCCTCCCACAAACTTCCTGATATAAGCCATGTCTCTGCACTTCCTCCTTGCCAGAATATTGTGCTATCTCCAGCCTATATCTCGCTCCTGTCTTCCCTGCTGCCGTCCATATTTGCTACTGCTCGTTACCGACCACTTGGCTTGTTATCGACTACGCTTCTGCCTGATCCCAACCTACAAATACTTATTACCGACCCCTTGGCTTGTTATCGACTACGCTTCTGTTTGATCCTCACCTGCTTATCTGCTATTGTACCCCGGCTTTCTCACCTCCTGGTGGGGCAATCCTGAGGACCGCGACCTGGCGCTAACACGCAGCAAAATCCATCTTCACCTTCAGAAGCTCTGGTGAATACCGGTTAGCGCTTAGATTCCGCACCTCAGGTGACCCCGTGTCATCAGCCAGGGTGACCTGTTCTGCTGCTATAGCTACTGGCCTCTGAGCCTGACTCCAGATCGTGACAGAATATTCTGGCCCAAATCATGGAGGCCGTTGTAGCAGCTGCTGTAGCTCCTCTCAGGGTGCAAATCGCTGAGTTGCAGACGTTTGCTGTTAACTACCAGGAAAAATGTTCTGAGTTACAAATTGAAGTGAAAGCACTACAAGAGGAAATCCTTGATATGAATAAACAATTGCGTGACTTTCGTGCTCGAGACACTGCTGCCGTAGATACTAATACACGAATGCCCCTACCACTTAAGTTTAACGGAGACCGCCGCCATTATAGAGGGTTCCTTAATCAATGTCGCATATACTTTCAGATGCAACCTGCTGCATTTACTTTGGACAGGAAAAAGGTGCTGTTTATTATCAACCTCCTGACTGAGGAAGCTTTAGCCTGGGCCTCCCCTTATGTGGAGAAAGATGATGTCGTCCTGGATGATTTCAATTCTTTTGTGACTGCGATGAACCAAGTTTTCGATGATCCTAACCGCTGCACTACTGCTGAGGCAAAATTGCACAATTTACGGCAGGGTAGACGCTCTGTTGCAGAGTACACAACTGAATTTCGACGCTGGATCTCAGATACCAATTGGAATCCAGCAGCACAAAAGAGTCAGTTCCGTCAAGGACTCGCGGAACAAGTAAAAGATGAGCTTGCCAGAGTAGAAAGTCCTGACGACCTTGAGGCTTTTATTAAATTATGTATTCGAATTGATCAAAGACTTACTGAAAGGAGAAAGGAGAGACTGGGAATCTTAGGCAGTAATGGTGGCATGCGTTTTTCTACTACTCAGTATCCTCCTAAGGTTTCAAGATTTACTCCTGATTCTGACACTCCTGAACCTATGCAGGTGGATGCTCTTAAAAGATCTATTACTACTCAGGAGAAAGAAAGACGACGTTCAGAGAACTTATGTCTTTATTGTGGAGACTCCGGACATTATGCAGTTAATTGTCCCAATAAATTTAAAAGAACAATTGCAGCAACAGATATTACAGTATCTGAACAAATAAACTCAATTTCTCAGTCCGTCTCTCCTTTGATTCAGGAAGCAAATAAGGTTAATTCTTTATTAACTCATTTTGTCATGCCCATTAAGCTAATTTCTGAGGGCCGTGAAATCCCCAGCTCTGCTATGCTGGACTCTGGGGCTGGAGGAAACTTTATGGATATAGAGTTTGCCCACCACAATAACATTCAAGCCATAAATACATCTTCTCCTATTGAGATGGAGACAGTTGATGGTTCACCCTTATCCTCAGGACCTGTTACCCATAAAACCGTTCCTTTGGTAATCCAGTTTGAGGCGGATCATCGTGAGACCATCAGCTTTCAGTTGATCACATCACCCAAATTTCCCATCATTTTGGGCATTCCGTGGTTCTCCACTCACAATCCCTCTATCAACTGGGGAGCACGGACCATAGATTTCACATCCTCCCACTGCAAGGAACACTGTAGGGAATCTTATCAAACAAGTTCTCCGCTGGTCAAGGAATTGCAAGTTGGTGTGGTAACTACCCAGTCATATGACGACTTGCCTCCACAATACCATGCATTTCGGGATGTCTGTGATAAGAAAAATGCAGATCAATTACCTCCTCATCGCCCATACGATTGCCCCATTGAGCTGCTTCCAGGGGCCGAAATACCTTTTGGCCGCCTTTTTAATCTCTCAGAACCTGAATTAAAAGTGCTCAGGGAGTGGCTTGATGAAAATTTAGAAAAGGGTTTTATTAGACACTCAACATCTCCTGCAGGAGCAGCTCTATTCTTTGTTGAAAAGAAAGACTCCACCTTGCGTCCATGCATTGATTACAGGCACATGAATAAGGTCACAATTAAAAACCGTTATCCACTCCCCTTGATCTCGGAAATGTTGGAAAGACTTCGTTCTGCCAAAGTGTTTACAAAACTTGACCTACGGGGGGCATATAACCTGGTCCGTATTCGTTCAGGAGATGAATGGAAAACCGCCTTTAGAACCAGATATGGGCATTTTGAGTCCTTGGTCATGCCTTTTGGTCTCTGCAATGCCCCTGCGACCTTTCAGCACTTCATAAATGATGTTTTTCGAGATCTGTTGGACCAATTTGTCATAGCTTATCTGGATGACATCCTTATCTTTTCTGATAACCTGGAAGAGCACCGCAAGCATGTTTGCATTGTCTTTGAAAGATTAAGGCAGAATCGACTTTACATCAAATTGGAGAAATGTGAGTTTGAACAAACCCAGATCCAGTTCTTAGGGTATATTATTTCTCCAGATGGTGTGGGCATGGATCCTGAGAAGATTAAAGCAGTGGTAGATTGGCCTGCCCCCGGAAACATTAAGGAAATCCAACGATTTGTCGGGTTTGCCAACTTTTACCGAAAATTTATAAGGAACTTCTCTAAGGTGATAGCTCCAATTACCCAGCTAACAAAGAAAGGGGTGCCCTTTGTGTGGTCATCTGAGGCACAGGCTGCTTTTGGAAAGTTAAAAACTCTTTTTACTTCTGCACCAGTATTGGTACATCCCAATCCTGAATTACCTTTTATAGTGGAAGTGGATGCTTCAAACTCTGCCGTGGGAGCTATCCTCTCCCAACGACATGGTGAAAAGATGCAGCTACATCCTTGTGCTTACTTTTCTCGTGTAATGTCTTCAGCCGAAAGAAATTATGACATTGGGAATAAGGAGTTGCTAGCAATTAAAGAAGCATTTTCTGAATGGAGGCATTTGCTGGAAGGCGCTAAGCATCCTGTAACCGTTCTCACTGATCATAAGAATCTGGAATTCATTCGTTCTGCCAAGAGATTGTCTTCTAGACAAGCACGTTGGTCATTATTCTTTTCCAGGTTCAATTTTATTATCTCATATCGACCTGGGTCAAGGAATGGTAAGGCTGATGCCTTATCACGAATGTTGTCTGGGCCTCTCCAGGAAGACAACTCTGAATACACAGTCCTGCCTCAAAAGAACTTTCTAGGTGTCACAAGTTCTAAAGCATTCTTGAGTCTTCTCAAGGAAGGGTATGAGAATGACCCACTCCTCAAAGATCCTCCTATGAACATCATCCTTGATTACAAGAATGGCTTCTGGACTCAAGCACATCGCCTCTATGTACCTGAAGTTGCTCGGGTTGAAGTCCTCAAGTTGGTTCATGACTCCAAACTTGCTGGACATTTTGGAGTTTCTAAGACGGAGGAACTTTTATCCCGTTCCTTTTGGTGGCCTGGGTACAAAAGAGATGTCAAAAGTTATGTAGCCTCGTGCCTGGTCTGTGCTCGCAATAAGACACCCCGAGCTTCTCCTTTGGGGTTGCTCCAGCCACTCCCTGTCCCATCAAGACCATGGGGATCAATTTCTATGGACTTTGTGGTTGATTTACCCCCCTCTAAAGAAATGACCACTATCTTGGTTGTTATTGACCGCTTCACTAAGATGGCTCACTTCATACCAGTGAAGGGGGTACCCTCTGCAGAACAAACTGCAGAGTTGATGGTTCGAGAAGTCTTTAGACTACATGGAATTCCAGAAGATGTAGTTTCTGACCGAGGAGTACAGTTCACTTCAAAATTTTGGAAAAGCTTTTGCTCAGCTTTAGGAGTAACAATTAATCTATCTTCTGCTTTTCATCCTCAGTCTAATGGTCAGACCGAGAGGACCAATCAAACGTTAGAGCAGTACCTCCGATGTTTTGTTAGTTATCTTCAGGATGACTGGGTGGACTATCTTCCTACAGCGGAGTTTGCTTATAACAATTCTAAACATAGCTCCACCTCTCAGACCCCTTTTTTCCTAAATACCGGGCTTCATCCAGCTTTTATCCCCGATCTCCCTATCTCAACTCCAATTCCTGCTGTTACCAACAGATTAACTGCTTTACAGGAGATCCAGGGAAAATTGATCGAGACTTTGAGGGAAGCTCAGGAAAGTTACAAGAAGGCTGCAGATAGACATCGCAGAGCACTTCCTACCTTTCATGTGGGTGATCAAGTTTGGTTATCTACTAAAAATCTGAAGGTTCATGTTCCATCTGCAAAGTTGGGACAAAAGTTTGTGGGACCTTTCCAGATCTTGGCCCAGATCAACCCAGTTGCCTTTCGCCTAAAACTTCCAGCAAGTATGAAGATTCACCCTGTGTTTCACATTTCGCTACTTAAACCTTTTCACGAAAATACTTTTTCTGGAAGAACACTTCCACCCCCTCCACCTGTTGAGGTACAGGGTGAGGAAGAATATGTGGTGGAGAAAATTCTTGATTCCAGGATCTATAGGAACAAATTGCAATATCTGGTTCAATGGGAAGGATACGGGACAGAAGAAAATTCTTGGGAGCCTGAGCAGAACGTTCATGCTCCTAGATTAACAAGAGAATTCCACCAGAGGTTCCCTCACAAACCAGGCCCTAAGACGTCCAGTGGACGTCCTGGGAGGAGGGGAGTACTGTCAGGACCTGGATTTGAACCTGGGACCTCAGCTATGTCTGGCAGTGAACCTTCTCACTGAGCTATCTGGGATGCTGGACAGCTCCCTGTCTGATCTGCTGGACAAACCCATCTGATCCATTGAACATTCCTGCCTTGTGTCTTGATTGTCTTGAACCTTGAACCCCTTGCTCCTCCCACGAACTTCCTGATATAAGCCATGTCTCTGCACTTCCTCCTTGCCAGAATATTGTGCTATCTCCAGCCTATATCTCGCTCCTGTCTTCCCTGCTGCCGTCCATATTTGCTACTGCTCGTTACCGACCACTTGGCTTGTTATCGACTACGCTTCTGCCTGATCCCAACCTACAAATACTTATTACCGACCCCTTGGCTTGTTATCGACTACGCTTCTGTTTGATCCTCACCTGCTTATCTGCTATTGTACCCCGGCTTTCTCACCTCCTGGTGGGGCAATCCTGAGGACCGCGACCTGGCGCTAACACGCAGCAAAATCCATCTTCACCTTCAGAAGCTCTGGTGAATACCGGTTAGCGCTTAGATTCCGCACCTCAGGTGACCCCGTGTCATCAGCCAGGGTGACCTGTTCTGCTGCTATAGCTACTGGCCTCTGAGCCTGACTCCAGATCGTGACACTTCCTTTGTTGAAGGACCCTTCTTCCTGTGACATAGTTGATGAACTTGTCAAGCACCTCACCAAACAGATGTCCTACATGTGTGGGGCATTGTTTAAAAGCAACTTGTGTCATGACTTGTTCTAGTGCATCAACGCAAAATAGTAAAGCAGAGGACAGAGTCTGCCAGTGTTCTGCCAAGGGTCATTGACGACAGGATCCTGTTGGTTGTTTAGTGCCCTAGTCCAATTACAGTAGCTGCAGTTTGACAAGAAGAAATTGTAGCAATGGCCGGTTGCAGAGCTGGGCTTATGAGGTTAAAGAGAGCCTTTAAAGGCCTTTCCAATTTTCTAACCAGAGGCACTAACCCCTGCAGGGGTAAAGTGCAAGAAGTATGCCTCCAACGGCTCTAGAATCTCCCACGGTTCCTCTGTTGTCCTTGGTGTCTCCTTTCCTCCTTACTGATGGGAGTTCGGGTTCAGGAGTGGAGGTAGTGTTTATTGGTCCGCAGTCCTCCAACAAAACAAATAAACTAGCATAGCGTAGTATGTTTGATCAAACGCTGGTTTATTAACACTAGCAATGACATGCGCAGTGTATAAAATATAAAATAAAAAAATAAAAATAAAAATACCGGGCAATAAAAACAATAGAGCAAGGAAAATACTCTATGTAGGATAAAAACTAAAAGCAAAAGTTACAGGTGGAGTGGCTAACAGGTGCTAGCATAACTCCTAGCGCCGCACTGCGTGTACCAGGAAGTGTCGGCAATAGCCTGGAAACGGCGTGCGTTCCACCAACGACCAGCTGGAAACCGGAAGTGCGTGCGTGTGTGCGTGTATCCGCTTTACGCACGTTTCGTTCAAATACGTCTTCAGAAGCGGGTGCACGCATACAGCAGAGGGTTGCCTATATAGCCGACTTCATTATGCAAACCCCTCCCACTAGCGGCAGTAGCCAATCGTGTTTATTTGCATTCGTTTCCCATCGAATCGTATATGGACGGGGTGGACCCTTGGGTTGTTCTATTTGCATATTTATGCCTCGGCGTCCCAAATGAGGCCAGTAGTGTGAAATGAGATGTCAGCAATATAGGCGCAGGTCAATATGCATTACTATTATCACAGTATATCAATAGGCAACCTGCTCTGCTAAAATATGCCCTGTGTGGACAATCATAGGCAGGTATAGATATACAAACTAAATGAAATTAGACAAAAGAAATTGTATATAAAGGGTAAATAGGAAAAATACAAACACGTACTTTGCTCTAGGGAGATTAGTAGTCTTAGAGTCAGATACGTTAACCGGGGGCTAGCTGTCATAGGCTAATTATTGGAGAACGGGATATACCCGGTCGTGGGTGGCTACACTTAAAGATGGAAAAAGGTGTATATAGAAGATATGTGTTAAAGCCACCATACTCACATGGCAGTGCAAATACTAAATATGCCTATGGTAAGAAAAATGCTAAATAATAATTGATTAGCAAACATAGGTAGGTGTTATCTAGCAATATGGGGAGAAGCTCCCGAAATGATCTTGCTAGTGGTCCCTGCTATATAATATGAGTATTAATAATTACTTCGAAGAGGTAAGTGCCTAAGGATCATCTTATTGAGAACTATTCTCTTATTGGAGTAAAAACCTTCTAGGTAATGGGCAGAGATGTAGTTATGGTACATGGTCTAACTGGCCTACTGGCAACATATGTGGTGGAAGTAGACGAAAATATGATTCGCCCCATATCCGCTAAGTGGTCATCAATCAAATAAAGTTTGGAATAAGGGGGACAAAACATCAGCAGATGGTATAATATATGACCCGGCTAGCATAAACTCCTGTATCACCCCAAAAAATGGGGATGTACAGAGTGGGTAAAATACCCATTGGATATGTCTAAGTATAGGAGGCGACGAGATATGTGAAAGGTGGGGATCTCGCCTGGCAAAGGAATAGTTGTCAAAATTGGTCAGATTGGTACATGATGGTATATATGTCATGTTCTAGATGGTCAAATTCAGGGGTTGGCCAAGAAACAATTTAAGTCTATGTCCTTGTTTAACCCATGAGGCGCCAATGTTCCCAGACGGTAGATCCAACTGGTTTCATTCTGGGAAATGGCGGTAGTTTTATTGCCACCTCTCCAGTTGTCTTTTACAAGATCTATACCATAGAAAATCAGGCCACTAGGGTCTTTGTGGTGGACCTCTTTAAAGTGGCGTGAGAGGTAATGTTCATCATATCCTGTTTTGATCCTATTTATATGCTCACGAATTCTCACTTTGAGAGGTCTGGTGGTTCTTCCCACGTATTGTAGGTGGCAGGGACATTCGATGATATACGTCACATGGGTAGTGCTGCAGGTGATGAGTTCTTTGATCTTATATTCTTTAAAATCAGTTCTTGATTTAAAACTCATTTTTCGTCTCGGTTGATTTTTACTCACTCTGCAGGGCAGGCATTTCTGGCATTTATAAAAGCCTTTAAGTTCAGGGCATATATTGACTGATTTTGGTGGGTCTATGACGTTGTGCACAAGGAGATGGCGGAGAGAGGGGGCACGCCTATAGATAAAGTTGGGTTTTTTCCCCAATATTTTAGTAAGGGCATGATCTTCTTGTAGGATTGGCCAGTATTTTTTGATTATATGCTCAAAATCCTTATATTGAGAGTTAAAACCTGTGATGAATGCTAGTTCTCGCTTATTCTGCTTGTTCTTTATTTTAGGTGCCAGCATGTTGTTCCTATCCATGTTAAGAACTTCTTCTTTCAATTTTAACAGGTTTTGCTCCTTATACCCCTTTTCCTTGAATCTATTTACAATGATGTCGGCTTGAATTTTGTAATCTGCAATCGAACTACAATTTCTCCGGAGCCGCATCATTTGTCCTTTAGGTATATTGGACTTCCACCTGGGGTGGTGGCAGCTGGCTGATGGAATGTATCCATTGCGGTCCGTTAATTTGAAATGTGTTCTGGTCTGTAATGTTGAGCCGTCTTTGAAGATCTGAAGATCAAGGAAATCTATACATTCTCTATCGCATTTTCCCGTGAAAGTGAGGCCATATCTGTTGGAATTTAGCTCCTCTAGGAATTCCTGGAAGCTGTCAACCGTCCCATCCCACAGGATGATGACGTCATCGATATACCGACGGTATAGTTTGATATGGGGAATGTTTCTATTGTAAACGTATTCCTCTTCCCAACAGTCCATTAATAAGTTTGCCACACTGGGAGCATAACGTGCCCCCATCGCCACGCCTCTGGTTTGAACGTAGTAGTTTCTATTGTACCAGAAATAATTGCATTTCATGGCCATTTCAAGTCCTTCTACAATGAAATTAATCTGTTGTTGCTTTAGCCCTGTATTTTGATGTAACGCTTTTTCCACCCCCATAATGCCATCTTTCTGTGATATACTGGTGTACAGTGAGTTAACATCTATAGTGGCTAATAGTAGATCTTGTACTTCGCCAGTATGTTGCAATTCGTTGATAAGTTGCAGGCTGTCCCGAAGATGTGATCACCCCTCTTTAACAATCGGTTGTAGGTAAGTGTCCAGGTATTCCCCCAGACGGGAGAAAATGGAATTTATCCCGCTTATAATGGGGCGGCCTGGGGGTTTAAGCAGTCTCTTGTGGATCTTCGGAGTGTAATAGATCACTGGTGTTTTAGTAGAGTTGGACACCAAGTACTCTGCCTCCTTCTTATTGAGTATCCCCATGGTGGCACCCTTTTTGACAAATGTAATCAGTTTTTTAATATATCGCGCTTTCGGGTTGCCTTTGAGTTTTTTATAGGTGTTTTCAACTCTCAATAGGTTCTCCATTTCTTCCTCATAATCTGCTTTATTTAGGATTACCAGTCCACCCCCCTTATCAGCTGGTCTGATAATAACCTCATTTTTGTTGCCAATCTCCTTAATGGTTTTCCACACATTTTTATTTTTATTTTTAAATGTTTTCTGTAGTTTCCTTAAATCCCCCTCCACCATCTTTTTAAACGCTCCTATACACTGGTTGCCCGGTGTGTTGGGGTTAAAAGTGGAGTTATTCTTCAGGTTAGTTTGAATATACTCTGAAACTTCCATACCACCCTCCTCTGTGTTATTCAGAAAGAATTTTTGTAGGTTAAGTTTTCTGAGGAATTTCTGGAGGTCGATGAAGACCTCGAATTGGTCTAAGGTTTTTTCTGGGGCATATTTCAGGCCTAAATCTAAAATGTGTAGCTCTTCTTGGGTTAGTTGGATGTTACTGAGGTTAAATATACCTTTCCCTAATGTTGCCTTTGGCGTTTTCTTCTGCCCTCCCCTACACCCTCTGGTGCGTTTTCTCTTTGGGTTTGCTCCAATTCCTGATTGTAGGATCTGTTGTTCCATGGGTTGGGATAGGGTCCCTGGCCTTGGTACGGTTGATTTCTTTGGCTTTCTCCTCTTCCTGATGGTCGTGTCTGGGTAGCCCCTCGGTTGCCATTCCCCCCTCTCCATCCGGGGTTGCCATAGCCTGTCCTTGGCCTCCATCTTCCTGGTGGGCGGGTGTTGTGGCCACCTCTGGGAAAATCCCCGTAGTCCCTCGTGACTCTTCCTTGGTTATAGTAGGGATCATATGGGTACTGGTTTCTTCCTGGGGAATTTCTATTGCGACTCTGTGACCTCCACCTAGGGGGGTTTCTGTTACGGCTCTGTGACCTCCATCTGGGGGGGTTAGGGCTCCTTTGATATTCATCATCATGGTATCTAACCCTTCTATTATCAGGCCTCACCTGTTGACCCCTAGGTGTATGACCAGTATTCTGTATGAATTCCCTGGGTCTATCGGGTACTATTAGGTCAGTGATATCTCTCAATGAGCTGTCTTCTGGGTTGTTCACCAGGTTAAGTTCATTTTCATCCAAGAGTGTGTCGTCAAGATTTTCACTAGGTTCCTCCATGGAGGCTTGCCATTTGTAGACTTGCGCGTTTTTATAATCTAGGGCATCTCTTTTGAATTTCTTTTGTTTTTTAGTCTGTATATCGCTATCATATTTTTTAATCACATCCTGCAATTCTTTAGTTTTATCTTTATAATCCTGCTGGTTTGCAAATGGTAGCAATAGATTTTGGATTTCTTTTATACTTTGTTCTATTGCCTTAAGTTTAAATTTCCTCCTCTTAACAATTTTGTGTAAGAGCTCATTTTCACATGTATTAAAAAAATGATACCACTCATTCATAAGTTCTGCATCATTAATATTGTCATTGGGATGGACATCCCATCGTAGTCTCCTGGGGGTCATCTTTTCCTTGATATAGGTTTCTAAGGTGGCAACATCCCACCATACTCTGAGTTGTTTTTCCATGGTATGTCTTAGCTGTTTGACCAGCCCCTGCATATCCTGTCTATTGGTGGTGCCATCTTGACTAAAGATACCCCCAAGGTCTATGTTTCTACTGTTCATGTAGCCAAAAAGGTCCATAGCAGCAGTAGACATACACCAAAGGTGTAGGAAATATTGTAAAAAGGGAAATGAACCGCGCTTAGGACCCACCAAGGCTGGTACAAGTACAGAAAACTGTAGTGTGGGACCAATAGGTACCAATGAGGTAGGTATATAAAAGATGTAAGGTAAAATAAATAAAGTGTTTAGGCTGCAGCCCCCCAGAAACGATTCCCCAAGGGGAAAGGATGGAAGAAAATAGAAAGTGGGATGGGGTAGTGGCGCTGCCCTACTTTTAAACTGTGTCAAATAATATAGTAAACAGTGACCCCAAGGGGTGCGTAAATAAGTAAATAAGTGAAATATTAATAGACCGTGAAAACCAACAAATGTGAACCTGCTGGGTACTAGGTGTAATGGCAGTAACCAGAAACTGGTATAAAAAACTGGAACATTGGCGCCTCATGGGTTAAACAAGGACATAGACTTAAATTGTTTCTTGGCCAACCCCTGAATTTGACCATCTAGAACATGACATATATACCATCATGTACCAATCTGACCAATTTTGACAACTATTCCTTTGCCAGGCGAGATCCCCACCTTTCACATATCTCGTCGCCTCCTATACTTAGACATATCCAATGGGTATTTTACCCACTCTGTACATCCCCATTTTTTGGGGTGATACAGGAGTTTATGCTAGCCGGGTCATATATTATACCATCTGCTGATGTTTTGTCCCCCTTATTCCAAACTTTATTTGATTGATGACCACTTAGCGGATATGGGGCGAATCATATTTTCGTCTACTTCCACCACATATGTTGCCAGTAGGCCAGTTAGACCATGTACCATAACTACATCTCTGCCCATTACCTAGAAGGTTTTTACTCCAATAAGAGAATAGTTCTCAATAAGATGATCCTTAGGCACTTACCTCTTCGAAGTAATTATTAATACTCATATTATATAGCAGGGACCACTAGCAAGATCATTTCGGGAGCTTCTCCCCATATTGCTAGATAACACCTACCTATGTTTGCTAATCAATTATTATTTAGCATTTTTCTTACCATAGGCATATTTAGTATTTGCACTGCCATGTGAGTATGGTGGCTTTAACACATATCTTCTATATACACCTTTTTCCATCTTTAAGTGTAGCCACCCACGACCGGGTATATCCCGTTCTCCAATAATTAGCCTATGACAGCTAGCCCCCGGTTAACGTATCTGACTCTAAGACTACTAATCTCCCTAGAGCAAAGTACGTGTTTGTATTTTTCCTATTTACCCTTTATATACAATTTCTTTTGTCTAATTTCATTTAGTTTGTATATCTATACCTGCCTATGATTGTCCACACAGGGCATATTTTAGCAGAGCAGGTTGCCTATTGATATACTGTGATAATAGTAATGCATATTGACCTGCGCCTATATTGCTGACATCTCATTTCACACTACTGGCCTCATTTGGGACGCCGAGGCATAAATATGCAAATAGAACAACCCAAGGGTCCACCCCGTCCATATACGATTCGATGGGAAACGAATGCAAATAAACACGATTGGCTACTGCCGCTAGTGGGAGGGGTTTGCATAATGAAGTCGGCTATATAGGCAACCCTCTGCTGTATGCGTGCACCCGCTTCTGAAGACATATTTGAACGAAACGTGCGTAAAGCGGATACACGCACACACGCACGCACGCACTTCCGGTTTCCAGCTGGTCGTTGGTGGAACGCACGCCGTTTCCAGGCTATTGCCGACACTTCCTGGTACACGCAGTGCGGCGCTAGGAGTTATGCTAGCACCTGTTAGCCACTCCACCTGTAACTTTTGCTTTTAGTTTTTATCCTACATAGAGTATTTTCCTTGCTCTATTGTTTTTATTGCCCGGTATTTTTATTTTTTTTTTTTATTTTATATTTTATACACTGCGCATGTCATTGCTAGTGTTAATAAACCAGCGTTTGATCAAACATACTACGCTATGCTAGTTTATTTGTTTTGTTGGAGGACTGCGGACCAATAAACACTACCTCCACTCCTGAACCCGAACTCCCATCAGTAAGGAGGAAAGGAGACACCAAGGACAACAGAGGAACCGTGGGAGATTCTAGAGCCGTTGGAGGCATACTTCTTGCACTTTACCCCTGCAGGGGTTAGTGCCTCTGGTGAGTGGGGACCCAAAAGGGGGAGCACCGTGATCACTGCGTGGAATTGTCACCAATGTTCATTTGAGCACTCACCTTTTTAGGTGCACCTTTACAAGCACGGATTCCTCTAATCCCTGGATGGACTTTATCCCTTGCTAACTCATTCAATTATTTTTTATGAAGACTGTCTTCCATATTGCATCACAGTTTTGGACTATTTCTATTTTTATATTCTATATTTATCATCCTTTATATATTCAATACTCTATGAAGATTGGCTGTTTCACTGCACTTTAATAATTGATCTATTGTTTGCATTTATTATATTATATCTCCCATATGCTTATGGGTCCTATGAGCATATTGCACCCACTCAGTGGAAACACACACACAGGCTAGTCTATAGCCTACCAGTGACAGCACAGTTTGCTTTATCCACTTAGTGTTTCACTTTCTGGTTAAGTTCAGTTTTTTATACCAGTTTCTGGTTACTGCCATTACACCTAGTACCCAGCAGGTTCACATTTGTTGGTTTTCACGGTCTATTAATATTTCACTTATTTACTTATTTACGCACCCCTTGGGGTCACTGTTTACTATATTATTTGACACAGTTTATAAGTAGGGCAGCGCCACTACCCCATCCCACTTTCTATTTTCTTCCATCCTTTCCCCTTGGGGAATCGTTTCTGGGGGGCTGCAGCCTAAACACTTTATTTATTTTACCTTACATCTTTTATATACCTACCTCATTGGTACCTATTGGTCCCACACTACAGTTTTCTGTACTTGTACCAGCCTTGGTGGGTCCTAAGCGCGGTTCATTTCCCTTTTTACAATCTTTCCAATTTTCTGTCAGCAGAATCTTTCAATGAACAAACATCTTCTATAGATACAGTAAGATGTTTAAGACCGAGATGGCAGGGTCTACTACTGGAAAATAACACTTTTTAGTGAACTTTATCCACTGATTGCCAGAGGATAATCTTTCCAGGGCTAATCCAATCATCATAAATTGCATACTCTTTGTCCATGAATAGAAATGTTCTTTTTAGACTTAGCAGGTCTCTTAGTACCCGGTGGGGTATGGCAAGACAGAGAAGAATCAAGTGCAACAATGCCAAGGTTTTTGAACACTGTAGAAGTGAGCATATCTACGTTGGTAAGCATATTGCGTGAAGACATGACATTAGGTGTATAGGAACCTGGGAGGGAAATCTTAAGCGGCCTCCTAGAATATAACTTCCAGGTTCTCTTCATTCCCTTCAATGTCTATGTCGCCTAGGAGGAGGCATTTTAGTTACGACTCTAGTAGAGATGGCAGGGGTAGATAGGGAACATGGCGTTTTTGAGCTATAGCTGAGTGATAGCTGTATTAAAGCCATTAGTAGTTCAAGAAAGTCTGACATAGTTGCAAAAAAGTCTTCCTTGGTCAAATAGACTGCTGTTGCGTGCCTGGGAGAGAGCTAGAACCAGATGCTCAAATAGGGTCCTGCTCCATTGCAAGGGAAGCAACATCACTCTGAGCTGTTTGAGTGTTTTGCATGCCTCCAGCAGAGCAAATGTTTGCCTGAGCTTTTGCAGGGGTTCCCTTGTGCCTGGTTTCTACAATTTATATCCGTGAGTGTATTCCCCTGGGGTGTGATGTAACACTTAGGCATTCACTTAATATAGTTTATCTGAGGTTTTAAGTCAACTGTATTTTCATAACTTTAACCACTTGCCGGCCACGCTATAGCAAAATGACGGCTACAGGGCAGTCGGCCAGTTCTGAGAGGGCATCATATGACATCCACTCTTGATCGTACCTGCTACAATGTGCTCTGTGACACAGCTGATCACAGGTAAGGGTAAAGAGCTGATCACGGTGAAAACGCACTTGCCGGTTTTGGGAATTCCTTTTCTCGCGTGACAGCGTGAGGAGAGACCAGGTAACGGCTAGTGTAAAAGTGGACATATGCACTAATCAGGGCACTGATCATCAGTGTCCTGATTATAAGTGCAGCCACAACAGTGCCCATCAGTGATGACAATCAATGCTGCGAAACAGTGCCAATCAGTGCTGCCTATCAGTGTCACAGATCAGTGCAGCATCATCAGTGCCTCTTTATCAGTGCCCACCAGTGCAGCCTATCAGTGCCCATTAGTGCTGCCTATTAGTGTCCATCAGTGCAGCCTCATCAGCGCACAAGCGTGATTGATGATGGATCTACATTAGGGGACATCATGTGTTGTGTTTTTTTTTTTTAATATGTGACACTTTTTTTGGTGAATGAGTAGGGGTACAATATACCCCTACTCATTCACCAAAAAAAGTGTCACATATAAAAATAAAAATGGCATCTCCTCGCAGGGGACAACAAAAAATGTAATCAGGGCACTGATCATCAGTGCCCTGATTACAATATAGTACCACCAGTGTCACCAATCTGTGCCAGCAATCAGTACCCATTAGTGATGCCAGTCAGTGCTGGCCATCAGTGGCGCCTATCAGTGCTGCCTATCAATGCCCATAACTTCTGTCCATTAATGCCGCCTATCAGTGCCACCTATCAGTGTCCATAAGTGTGGCATATTAGTGCCACCTAATCAGTGCCCAGCAGTGATTAAATACCACCATAAGAAAGCTCTATTTGTGTGAATAAAATTATACAAATTTCATTTGGGTACAGTGCAGAATGACCGCACAATTATCATTCAAAGTGCGACAGTGCTGAAAGCTGAAAAATAGCCTGGGTAGGAAGGGGGTTAAGTGCCCTTTACGAAAATGGTTAAAGGGGAACCCCCCCTACAAACGCATCAAAATCGTAACACTTTTGTCATGTGACATCCACAGCTGACAACACGCCGCTGTGGATGTCACGTGACTGAATCAGACCAATCGGGTTTTGGAGAGGGGTTTAAAAGGACGCCAAGGTGAATACATGGTGGCATTCCCTCTCCGCAGCTGGATAGCTGTTAGGAGCATTGTTTAGGTCTGCAGATCTCATAGGTGGAACTGTTGGGATGGCACTTTGAGAATTTCTCTTGAAGCTGTGGGAACCTGCCTTTTTCATTTAGGAGTGAAATTTCTCCTCTATATCATTGTATGGGTAAGTTTTCCAGCTATAGCCTTCTCTTATACTTCAGTATTGAAGGCGATTACTTGTATAATATCAGCCTCCCCTTTCTTATGTTTTGGTTCAGCACACCTAATCCATTGTTTAAGTGCCATGTGATTGGATAGTCATCCACTTCTCCTATAGGAAGTGAGGGGTCTAAGGCACACAGAGGAACCAAAAAGAGAAACCTATTGCAGCACTACAACCTCGATGGAAAATGCATTTGTTTCTTGAAGAATTTAAAGAAGTGAGTCACAATTTACCTACACTTCTGGGGATGTGGGAGATGTGAATCAATATTTGTTGTGACTAAATGATTGTTTTGATTTATAATAGACAAAAGATACAAACGAATATCCCTGAACAAGAAATGTTTAATTGTTTGAAACGCGTTGGGAGAAGCTGCCTTTCTTCTGTCTCCGGTTGATCTGGAGGTTTTTGAATTCCGGCTACTGTATCATTTGTATCTATTTTCTTTGATTAACTTCATGTTTTAAAATGTTTCGACAAGACATACGTGATATAGAATATGATGCTTTGTGTACAAATAAATACATTTTTTCTATATAATTTGTTGTTTGTTGCCTATAAAATCCCAATATTAGAGGTTT
The DNA here is from genome assembly GCF_905171775.1 of Rana temporaria. Lineage (NCBI taxonomy): Eukaryota > Metazoa > Chordata > Amphibia > Anura > Ranidae > Rana > Rana temporaria. The sequence continues at coordinate 73,600,360 of NC_053498.1, forward strand.
ATATATAATTTTTAACTCATGTGAAAGTTTACCTCCCTAACAAGTCAAGTATGAGAGGGTTTGCAGCTGCACTTAAATACTGTTTAGGGTACAACTTTCAGAAGAGTTTGGGTTGGGTGGAACTCTGTTTTGACTATGTGAAGTACAAATGACGTATGAACAGAAGTGCAGGTATGTTACTTGTTGACTGTTGTTACTCTTGTACAAGGACTATATGCATAATGAGAACCTACAAAAGGTGGCTAAACAAGCTGTTCGGATTGCCGTTTTTTTATTAAAGGTAAACTCTAGTATCCATATAACAATGCGTGAGCAGGGTGTGTTGCACACAGATGCCTACACAAGGAACTTAGAGCCGAATCCTTGTTTTCGGTTAGTTATTGAGAAAATGTTTCAGCCTCCATTAATACTATATTTGCACGTATCTATTTCTGGATTTAAACATTTAAAGGGATTGTTTATATACAAGTGCTATATGTCATGGAAATTTGACCTTTATAAGTTGCAAAGAAGGTCTATTTTTCTATGTATGGATAGTGAATTGGACCTTTTGACTCACTGTTGCAATTGCAAGAAAGTTGAACAAAATTAAAACGTTAAACATTTTTAATACACGTGGGCAATTTGTCACTAGATTATTCAAAACATACCACAACATGAATATATAAAAGCATAACTTTATTACAGGGAAAAAACAAAACAAAAAAATAACACATGTAAAAACCATTTCAGCTCAAACCAAAGTAAAACATGTAGTGGTTGATTGTTGATGGATCTTCCATAAGACCTTTCAGTGGTTAAATCTTCTGGCCACCATCTTGTACCTGAGGCTCATCTTTAAAAAAAGATTAATTATGTATGGTCAGAAGAAACTATTGACACCCATGGGACTTGAGGTTCATCACCAATATATCACAATGTCCATATGAATAAAAATGTATACACTACGTATGACAGATACACAGGGTTGGTGGCTGATATTGTATAGTCACGATGTATCACAAATTATCACATTATATCCTTGTTTATACAGAGGTCACATTACATAATATGGGATTTGATTTAGCTCAAAATTACTTTTACTGAATTGGCTGTAGAATGATTTTCACACAGATCCTTCAGATAAGTAAGTTTTCCTCAGAAATTCAAATAATTCATCAGCAGCAGACACTCATTGACACTACATCTATAAAAATAATAATGCAATGTAAATAAAGTGCTTATGGAAGTATGTATACACATTTAATATATATTCATAATGTAGGTAAACCGCAGAAGCACAATAAAAAAAAGGTATGACTTACAATCAGCGAAATTGAAACTTTTAACCATATAGAAGTTGTGATGTACCGCTTATATCTTTTTATGTGACAACACTGAAGAAATTACACTTTGCTACAATGTAAAGTAGTGAGTGTACAGCTTGTATAATGGTGTACATTTGCTGTCCCCTCAAAATAACTCAAAACACAGCCATGAATGTCTAAACCGCTTTCCAACAAAAGCGAGTACACCCTTAAGTAAAAATGTCCAAATTGAGCTCTCACTCTCTCATACTGGTCACTGGAAGTTCAACATGGCACCTCATGGCAAAGAACTCTGAGGATCTGAAAACATAGGATTTTTATAACAGCTTACCTGTAAAATCCTTTTCTTGGAGTACACCACGGGACACAGAGCCTTAAACCATTACATAATGGGTTGTATGGTCACCAGAAGTGATTGGACACTGGCACAACCATTCAAAGACAGTTCCCCTCCATATAACCCCTCCCATCAGGGAAGAACCTTAGTTTTGTAGCAAGCAATAAGGTTCCCATAAGAAGGGGGGGGACCTCTGTGTCTCATGGTGTACTCCAAGAAAAGGATTTTACAGGTAAGCTGTTATAAAAAATCTTTATCGTACACCACGGGACACAGAGCCTTAAATCATTACATAATGGGACATCCCAGAGCAATGCTCAATATGAAGGGGGGGAGACCCAGATCTGAGTCGGCCGTAAACAGACAAGAAGCCCTAGACTGCTGCCTGCAGTACACTACGCCCAAAGGCAGAATCCTCATGTCCTCTTACATCTATTTGATAGAATTTGGTGAATGTATGTACAGAAGACCAAGTTGCAGCTTTACAGATCTGAGCCATCGGAGGCTGGTGATGCACTGCCCATGAAGCACTCATACCTCTGGGTGAGTGCGCCTTAACAAAAGGCGGAATCTTGTTCCTTAAACCATAAGCTTGAATAATTACTTGCCGTATCCACTGCGCAATGGTGGATTTTGATGCCGCTTGTCCCTTCTTGGGACCATCTGGCAAAATAAACATAACATCAGTTTTACATATCTGAGCGGTTGCCTGCAGATACGCCTTTACTGCTCTCACTACATCTAGAGAGTATAATAACTTTTCCTCCGCTGTGGATTCGGAAAAAAGGAAAACAAAATAATATCTTTATTCAAATGAAATGTTGACACCACCTTTTGGTAAAAAGGTTGGATGGGGTCGTAGAACAATCTTGTCCTTGTGACAAATTAAATAAGGCTTTTTACAAGAATCCGCTGCTAATTCAGATACTCTTCTAGCCGAAGAGATAGCAATCAAAAAGGCCAATTTCCTGCTTAAAAGAATCAACGGAATATGGCGAATAGGTTCAAAAGGTTGCTTCTGCAACACTGACAATACTAAATTCAGATCCCATGGGCACAAGGGAGACTTGACTGGCGGATTGATCCGCAGTACCCCCTGAATGAAATCCCGAACTAGGGAATGAGGTGATTTCGGCGTACCAGGATCTTCTGGGCCAATTTGGGGCCACTAAGATTACAGGAATCCTTTCCTTTTTGATCCTACAAAGTAGCCTTTGTAAGAGAGCGATCGGCAGAAACGCATAGATCAGTGAAAACTGATTCCACAGAATTATTAGAGCATCCGATCCGTAGGCAACTTCTTGTTGAACCTGGAGGCTAGCAGGTCTACATCCGGGATCCCCCATCTCTGGCATATGGCCTGAAAGATATCGGGGTGGAGAGACCATTCTCCTGGTAATAGTTGCTGGCGACTCAGATAGTCCGCTTGCCAGTTTTCTACCCCTGGAATGAAGATTGCAGAGAGACAAGGAACATGTTCCTCTGCCCATGCCAAAATCCGATTCACCTCTTTCTGGGCGCCCTGACTGCGGGTGCCTCCCTGGTGATTGATGTAAGCTACTGCAGTAGCATTGTTGGATTGAATCCGCACCGGGTGGCCCTGTAACCTGAGGTTCTGAGGGCCAAGTATACTGCCCGCATCTCCAGTATATTGATGGGCAGGCTCCTTTCAGTCTTGGCCCAGGTTCCCTGGGCTGAAGCTTCTTATAAGACCGCTCCCCAGCCCCTTAGGCTGGCATCCATAGACACCACCTTCCAGGTGACTGGGAGAAAGGATTTTCCCTTCCGCAAGTTCTTGGTTTTTAACCAACTGAAGCTTTGGTGCACTTGTGGCGACAGGTGCATGGGTAGATCCAGAGCTTGGATCTTCCTGTTCCAGGCAGCCAAGATACTGCTTTTAAGTAGTCTCGAATGAAACTGGGTGTAAGGGACAGCCTCGAAGGTGGCTACCAACTTCCCTAGTAGCCTCATGCAAAGGCGAATAGATGGCTTTTTCTTTGCCTTGACCTTGGGGATCAGGTCCTTTAGCGACTTGATCTTTGGTTCTGGCAGGAATACCCTGCCTTGGGCTGTGTCTATGATCATGCCCAAATATTCTACCCTTCATTGGGTTTGTAGAGAGGATTTTTGTAGGTTTACAATCCAGCTTCCTGAGGACGCAATATAACTTGCAAAACGCGTAGAGGCTGCTGACATCTACTGAACCACGCGCTGATCGCGAGATAGGCGTAGGGGGAACACGAAAAAAACAGCTTTTATCCTACAACTGTTTTTGAATATACGGCTGGAGAAGCTTGGTTGCCGGCATACGGGAACAACCAAATGTGAGTGTAACACTTACTTTTATTTAAGAAATCAATACATTTTTTACGTACTACACCATGAGGGGCATTCCTCTTTTTTGTGAGCCTTTGTACGAAAAAAAAGAGACCCCACTAGTACATCCAAGGCACCTGGCAGTTGGTGGAAATACGTATAAAGGAGTGGTTATCCTGGGAATGAGCCAAAGGCATTTATTAAATGAAATCTGGTGAGTGGCCATTTTTAACGGTGACAGGAATATCACTGAAGTGGTGAAATTACGTTGTGGTTTAACACCCCACGGGATAAATATTGATCGGCTTATAAGCACTTGGACAGTCATTGGGACTTTAATGAGAAGATAACTAATTTAGAAATCCTCTATCTAATTGTCATATGCATATCTTTCACATATATATTTCAACATTTTTGTGTGGGTATTATAATATTTGTTTGTTTCTGTGGTAGCAATTCTTTGAATCTGACATAGGGGAATGCATGCTTTCTAAGAGCACTATTTGATACGTGATATGTTTTTTTTGCAATTTTTCTGAGAAGGATATTTGTATATAAGCACTTTCATACACATTTATACATATTTGGTGTATTGTCAACGGAGGTAATATGTATTGGGGTTAAAAATCTAAAATATTACCCAGAAGTAGGTGGCGATAGATTAACCACCAGGGGAGCGCAATTCACATATCACATTACAATCCATCCTAACTGTTCCATGTATTTTATTGTGGTGAGCACAGCGTGATCTAATCTTGCCACTGACTGATCTATCACAAGTAGATCATCTAGATAGGCTGTTACCGCTTTGCCCTGTACCCTCAGATTTGCCAATAGAGGGGCTAGTACCTTTGTGAATACCCGGGGTGCGGTAGCCACAACAAAAAGGTAGAGCCACAAACTGAAAGTGGCGATGTTCTACCGCGAACCTTAAGAATCTTTGGTGCACGGGATGGATAGGTACATGTAAATATGCGTCCTTGATGTCTATCGATGCCATGAATTCTCCGCCTTGCAGGGAGGTGACCACTGATCGAATAGTTTTCATTCGGAAATGGCGAATGTTCAGAAACGGATTTAGAGATCTTAGATCCAGGATGGGTCTGACATCTCCATTTGGTTTTGGAATCAAAAAGAGGTTTGAATAAAAACCTGAACCTTGCTCCTTTAGGGGTACTTCTGTGATCACCCCTTGGGACAGCAAGTGATCCAATCCCTTGAAGGACGCTCTTTTTAGTGGATCTTTGGAGAGCCTTGAGCTTCCGAACTACAATGATGGGATCTCTCGAAATTCCAGTTTGTATCCTAGGGACACTGTGAATACTACCCACCTGTCCTGGATCTCTGTTTGCCGGCCAAGCGGGGGGGGCCCCCTTCATGAAGAGGCTTTGGGGTCTTGCTTGTTAGCCTTTGAACCCCATTGCTTCTTGTTTTTCTGGGCTTGGTCTTCCTTAGCTTTTGTGGCTGGCTGAAATTGCAGTCGCCACTGGCTGGAGCTAGATCTACCAGGAGAGGGGGGAGAGAACGCTTAAAACAAGGACACTTGTTTTTCTTTTTCTCTGGTAAAAGGGTAGTTTTACTGCTCGATATCTTTTGGATATATTTGTCTTCCCCAAAAAGGTGTTCACCATGGAAGGGGAAGCTGGCCAAAAGCTTCTTGCATGGAGCTTCTGCTGACCAATGCTTTAGCCAAAAAATTCTGCGCATAAGCACCAGCTGCAGCGTGAGGCGGGATGCCTGTTGGATAGAATCTCTAATGGCATCCACTGTAAAACATAAGGCCCTAGGCATATTCTCCCAAAATTTGATCTGTTCAGCAGTCAGATCTTTCATCCCGTTTCACCTGGTCTTTTAAGACCCGACACATACCCACCGCTGCTACAGCAGGTTGGGTTACTGCGCCTGCCAGGAGGAAGGATGATTTTAGTAAAGATTCCAACTTTTTTTCAGAAGGATCATTAAATACCTGGGCATTGTCCACTGGACAAGTTAGGCTTTTGTTTACAGAAGAAATCGCTGCATCCACAGAAGGCAGCCTCCACTTCTTGGTAAACTTCTCCTCCATGGGATAAAGCACTTCAAGATTGGCATCTGCCTGGCAGAGAACCTTTTTCTGCAGAGTGAAAGTGCTGGACCCCAGAGCCCAGTCCTCCGAAGAGAGACATTACAGGCGACACCTCGTTCATGAGGTCCAGATACCATCCAGTTTTGGCGTAATATAAATTAAGCATCTTGGATGGACCCACAGTGTAGCTCTCTACCCTCATAGGGCTTCTTAGGCAGAGCTTTCTTCAGCACATTTTCCTTGCGTCCAACACCTTAGACACTGGCCAAAAATGTAGGTACTTCCCTCATGGGAGGGGTTATATGGAGGGGAACTGTCTTTGATTGGTTGTGCCAGTGTCCAATCACCTCTGGTGACCATACAACCCATTATGTAATGATTTAAGGCTCTGTATCCCATGGTGTATGATAAAGAAAAAGGAATTGTTGCTCTACATAAAGATGGCCTAGGCTACAAGAAGAATACCAAGAACCTAAAACTGAGCTGCAGCACGGTGGCCAAGACCCAACAGCGTTTAACAGGACAGGTTCCACTCAGAACAGGCCTCGCCATGGTTGACTAAGGAAGTTGAGTGCATGTGCTCAGCGTCATATCCAGGAGGTTACCTTTGGGAAATAGACGTATGAGTGCTGCCAGCATTGCTGCAGAGGTTGAAGGGGTGGGGGTCCAGCCTGTTGGTGCTCAGACCATATGCCGCATATTGCATGGCTGTCATCCCAGAAGGAAGCCTCTTCTTAAGATGATGCACAAAAAAACCTGCAAACAGTATGCTGAAGACAAGCAGACTAAGGACATGGATTACTGGAACCTTTTTCGGTTCAGATGGTGTCAAGTGTGTGTGGCGGCAACCAGGTGAGGAGTATAAAGACAAGTGTGTCTTGCCTACAATCAAGCATGGCGGTGGGAGTGTCATGGTTTGGGGCTGCATGAGTGCTGCCAGCACTGGGGAGCTACAGTTCATTGAGGGAACCATGAATGCCAACATGTACTGTGACATACTGAAGAAGAGCATGATCCCCTCCCTATTGGAGACTGGGCCGCGGGGCAGTATTTCAACATGATAACGACCACAAACACACCCCTGAGACGACCACTGCCTTGCTAAAGTAGCTGAGGGTAAAAGTGATGGACTGGCCAAGCATGTCTCCCGACCTAAACCCTATTGAGCATCTGTGGGGCTTATTCAAACGGAAGGTGGAGGAGCGCAAGGTCTCTAACATCCACCAGCTCCGTGATGTCATCATGGAGGAGTGGAAGAGGACTCCAGTGGCAACCTGTGAAGCTCTGGTGAACTTCATGCCCAAGAGGGTTAAGGCAGTGATGGAAAATAATGTTGGCCACACCAAAAATTTACACTTTAGGCCTAAGTTAGACATTAATCACTGTACGTTGAGTTATTTTGAGGGGACAGAACATTTACAATGTTATACAAGCTGTACACTCACTACACAACATTGTAGCAAAGTGTAATTTCTTCAGTGTTGTCACATTAAAGGATATAATAAAATATTTACAAAAATGTGAGGGTGTACTCACTTTTGTGAGATTATATATATATATTATATATATAAATAAAACGTGTGAACTCAAAAATTTAAGATTTAGATGCATTTTTCTGCACACCACCTCACATGCAAGTTATGAACGGGGGCACACACAAAACATCTGGTGGTGGTTTGCAGAAAAACACGGATATGGTGTAAAAAGGGTGTTAAAGTGACACTAAATGCTTGTTAAAAGAAACAACTACAAAGTATGTATCCATAAAGTGGTTGTAAACATCTCACATGAAATATGAACAAAGCATATTTCTCTAAAAAGTGTACTTGTCTCAGTCCAGAGCACCAAGTGTAATTTAAGTCTGCTCTCTTGTTTCTCTGCTATCTGTACGAGTCACGTCTGACAAGTTTTCCTGACACCAAGTGAGAAAAGGGTGACAGGGGAGGGAGCCGATTGACAGCCATAGATCTGTACATGTGTGCTGTGTGAAGGGGAGTATGTCCCTACCATCCAATCAGCTCTAAGAGCTCTCTTCACTGAGCTCTGCAAAGTGTAACTTCAGCCATCGCTTCTGTTTTCTGAAATCTCAGACAAGATTTATAAATCCTGCACTTTAACAGCTGTAGAGAAGAGAGGGCTGCAGATAAACAGGCACAGCACATGTGAGAAGATTTATTTAATCTCTGTGTATTACATGAGGCTATTTACTTCATAAGGTATTTGTAAGGTTTTACAACCATGCTAACTCAAAAAGGTACTTTGTAGTGCTCTCAGCCTCCTCCAAATCTCCAAATTCCTTTTTTCTCTGCTGTGGTCTGACTTCCTGTTAGAGGAAGGCTATGTTTGTTCTACATGGTTCCACTGTTTGTAGGAACATAGCCATCCTCTCTTGCTCGCTCCTGAGAATGACTAGGGACTATGGAATATGTGGTTTGAATTGTGCTCAGAGCAGTGCACAAGCCCACACTTAACAAGTGTTGTTCATTCTAAACAAATGGAAGTGAGGGGCAAAGTAGAGGTTCTGGAGCTCACGGAGCACATTACACAGAGGCAGAAAAACACAGTAAGAAACAATTTTATGAAAAATAGATTACAGGTTCATTTAGTAGTAGATGTGTATGGATTATTTTTGGAAAATAAGCATATTATTTAGTGTCACTTTAAAGCGGGAGAATAAAGCTTGGAAGGCAAATTCAAACACAAGCAATATGACCTTAATCACATTGTGTACCATAATAAAGAATATAAAATTCCAGCAAAGTCAGATTTTTATATCTACAATAAAGACATCATAACACTGTTTAGAAATTACAAAGAATACAAAAAAGTATGCTGAGAAACAAAAAGATATTTGGAGTTTGCATAGGATCACTGAGGGCAAAGTAGCAGGTTGGTTGGATAGACTGCCCAATTTACTGCTCTTACTTTCTATTCTCTCCATTACCCCTTTCACATGTCATATACATAGTGCATCAGGGTATGACTCTCTTCTTATCTGAACAGCCAATTACCACGCCTGAATGCTGTTATGTGGCAGAAGAAATCCTGTGTAAGCTCTAATTTTAAAAAGGAGGCTCAACGGGGCCACAGGGGAGCTAATCAGGAGTACTTGGTTGCAGAGAAGAGGACAGGCTATCCGGAAAACCATTTACTTGCCGCTAAATAAGAAAATTACAGGTTTACGCTAAGGCTAGTCATACGTAGTATAACTTTTTTAAATCATTTATTCAAAACTCAATATATTTGCATTTCTGGAAAGATCATTGGAGAATCAATAGCTTTACACCCACAACGCAACGCTAAAGCACATATCTGTCAATACAGAAATATGGGAGTTAATCAAGTATGGTTATCCTCATCCTTGCTTCATTAGTTGAAGACTTAAATAATGTAAGCAGATCAGGACATATGGTTTCATAGTTCTGTATACAGTTGTGCTCATAAGTTTACATACCCTGACATAATTTATGATTTCTTGGCCATTTTTCAGAGAATATGAATAACACAAACACATTTCTTTCACTCATGGTTAGTGTTTGGCTGGAGACATTAATTATCAATCAACTGTGTTTATTCTTTTTAAAGCATAATAAAAAACAGAAACTACCCAAATGGCCCTCATCAAAAGTTTACATACCCTGGTGATTTTGGCCTGATAAAATGCACACAAGTTGACACAAAAGGGGTTTGAATGGCTATTAAAGGTAACCATCCTCACCTGTGATCTGTCTGCTTGTAATTAGTGTGTGTGTATAAAAGGTCAATGCGTTTCTGGACTCCTGACTGACCCTTACATCTTTCATCCAGTGCTGCACTGGCGTCTCTGGATTCTGAGTCATGGGGAAAGCAAAAGAATTGTCAAAGAATCTGTGGGAAAGGGTAGTTGAACTGTATAAAACAGGAAAGGGATATAAAAAGATATACAAGGAATTGAGAATGCCAATCAGCAGTGTTCAAACTTTATTCAAGAAGTGGAAAATTATGGGTTCCGTTGAAACCAAACCACGGTCAGGTAGACCAACTATAATTTCAGCCACAGCTGCCAGGAAAATTGTTCGGGTGCAAAGAAAAAAAAAAAACACAAAATTACTTCAGGTGATATACAGGACTCTGAAAACATGTGGTGTGGCCGTTTCAAGATTCACAATAAGGAGGCAAGAAAACAAGGAGAGAGGCGCCTCTGGGTGCAGACGTTTTAAACAAGCTTTAATGAACATAAATTAGTCAAACTCACATTTCAGTAGAAAGTGACAGGCATAGAGGTATAAACGTGGGAATGTCAAGGTGGCGATCCGGAGTCTTTTTGTTCCTCTGTCGAAACAATCTGGTCAAAGAGGTGTCCGCCACAAGATGGATATGCTGGCTACGGATGACGATCTCAAGACTAAGCGTGAGGCACAGGGGACAGCAGGCTGCAGAGGATGACATCACCAGTAGTGGACGTGTTTCTGGAGCATGCGCGCTGCGATATAGTGGCAAGCTGCGCTCCTTTATCAACAGACACCTCTTCAACCAGATTATTTCGACAGAGGATTAAAAAGGCACAGGACTCAGGATCGCCACCTTGACATCGCCACGTTTATACCTCTATGCCTGTCACTTTCTACTGAAATGTGAGTTTGACTAATTTATGTTCAATAAAGCTTGTTTAAAACGTCTGCACACAGAGGCGCCTCTCTGCTTGTTTTCTTGCAGCTCCCTGGAACGTGGTTTCTGTTCTAATATGATGGTAGCCCTGCTTGCTCTGGACTTTTAACGCCCTTTTACTATCTGCACATAGACTTATACAGACTGTGCATATAATACGGATTGATCACAGATCCATTACAGATCTTTCTACAGTTTTATTGCAGATTTTTATTGGATCAAGTATGGTTTTAAGTTGTTGCGTCTCCACTTGCTATATATAACAATAAGGAGGCACTTGAGGAAAGATGGGCTGCATGGTCGAGTCGCCAGAAGAAAGCCATTTCTACTCAAATGTCACAAAGTATCCCACTTACAGAACACCAAACAGCACAGAAACAAGCCTCAAACCTGCTGGCACAAAGGCATTTGTAGTGATGAGACCAAAATTTAGCTTTTTGGCCACAACCATAAATGCTACATTTGGAGAAGAGTCAACAAGGACCATGAAGAAAGGTACACCATTCCTACTGTGAAACACGGAGATGGATCGCTGACAACATGACAATGATCCAAAACACAAGGCCAAATCGACCTGTCATTGGCTACAGCAGAATAAAGTGAAGGTTCTGGAGTGGCCATCTCAGTCTCCTGACCTCAATATGATTGAGCCACTGTGGGGAGATCTCAAAACATGCAGTTCATGCAAGACAGCCCAAGAATTTACAGGAACTGGAGGCTTTTTGCCAAGAGGAATGGGCAGCTTTACCATCTGAGAAGATAAATAGCCTAATCCACAAATACCACAAAAGACTTCAAGCTGTCATTGATGTTAAAGGAGGCAAGACACAGTATTAAGAACTGGGGTATGTACATTTTTGATGAGGGTCATTTGGGTAGTTTATGTTTTCAACATGATTTAAAAAGAGTAAACACAGTTGATTGATAATAAATGGCTATAGTCAAACACGAACAGTGAGTGAAAGAAAAGTTTTTGTGTTATCATTCATATTCTCTGAAAATGGCCAAGTCGTCATAAATTCTGGCAGGGTATGTAAACTTATGAGCACAACTGTAAAGGGGATCTGTGATTCATGAGGAATATAGTAATAAGGCAAGGATGGGAATACCAGTCCTAGAATTGGTACAGTCAACAAAAAAGTCAGCAGTTTTTACATCAGAGCAACAGGTCATGAAAGCTCCCAACAAGGAAGCTACCCATGGCCATGTCCTAACAACTCTTTAATAGGAAATATTCAGCCAATGCAAAATCATTTTACATATGACACATACATACATACTTTCTTATCACACAAACAGGCATGGTTCCTGACTTTAATCTCACAATAGGAAAAAAGCAGAACATTTCCACTGGTTCAATTGGTGATCTAAGTTTCTCTTTTGAAGTTGCTGGTAACCCACATTCATAAACAGAACACACTCACAATATAGTTAAAACAAAACTGTAGTCATCTAATATCTTTGAGTAGTTAACTTTACCATTAAACAAGCTCCAATGAGTTACAATAAAGTTGTGCACACATTTTCCTTCCTTGGAGACTACTCCAAAAGTACTGTGCATTATATTCAGCAACAAGGCACAGTATAATAGTTTTAGGCACCATTGTATTGTGAAAAACTAAAAATATTGGACGTGATGCATGGAAAGTTTCTGGCGAAATATAAGTCATATAGCTCAAAGCAACAGTTAGTGGGCAACACGTTGCCTCTTTTGTTATATCCCTTCATTTCGCTGGCGGAAGAGCTGACTGTATTAATGTGTTTTATAATAAACACTGAATGGACCGAAAAAGCAACACACGTGCAAATGCACAGCATGCAGAACCTTACTAGATGTAATTTGCACTCATAGGTACACTTAGCTGCATTCATTTGTCATCAATTAGAACAAAGCAAAGAATCGATCTAAACAATACAAATAAACAGCCATGTATTGGACCCTTTGGATTGTATTTAGCTGATAACTGAGATTTTTTGGGGGATTTGACCACAGTACACATGCTAACATTACCTCCATTTTATATATAATAAAAAGTAAAAGCAATATGTTATATATAAATATACATGTTGTGTAGAAAATTACATATCTACAGCAATGTGCATAAACATTTACAGTAGATACATGTAAAGCTTAGGAATACTATATTTGCATAAGTCTTATATCACAGTGCAACATTTCTATTTTCTGAGCAGAGAAATCAACCATGTTTAGCTGTTAGGGCACTACCATCAGACTAATAACTGTTGAATTTAAAACCCTTCTAAACCTTCTTGTGACAACACATGCACCTTAACAAGTAACCTTCTGAAAATAAAAATGGTTAATGAGCATTTATCACTGTGTAAAATACCATCATGTTAATTAATCAGAATCATCTGTCAATGTTAATCTCTACAGAGCCAACTTTGTGGAATAGTTCAAAATCTTTCAATAATTTTTCACACAGCATTATAGTAGTTCTACAGATAGAAAAGTTGTGGCAAAGAGTGCTGGAAATCAGTACTAGAAAGAGGTCAGCCACCCCTAAAAACATTAAAGCGGAGTTCCAACCACAATTAGCATTTTTTAAATGTATGTCCTTTCATCCTGCGTTTTTATAATATAAATCCGGTCACTTATTATTTTACAATCCGCCACCGATCCGCTTAGATATTCAAAAAAGATAGTTTATAAAACTATGTCTACACCGTTGTCATTTTGCTTGTGGGCATTGTGAAGCCTACAAGCACTTACTTCCTGGAAGTCTTGGATGGGGAGTGATAATTGGACAGTGCACTGCATCCTGGGAAATGATGACACACATTTCCCAGGAGCATTAGAGGGAGATGATGTCAGAATCCTAGGTGGTTTCAAAGGCAGATTTCGTGGGACCGCATAGCAACAGGCATTTTCCAGATGAGTAAAAAAACAATATATATATATATTTTTTAACTTTTTTAGTTCTAATGAGCACAATAATGAAAAAAAAATTTTGGGATGGAAACTCCACTTTAACACTCTTGTTACCATCCTGCTAAAACCAACTGCAACCATTACTTCCTACAACTAATATGCCAAAAATAAGGATAAATATTGTCTTTAAAGTGACCCTTCAGCCTCTTCAGTGACTTTATGTAATCTTCCTCCTCTTCCCAATTACATAAGCGAACATTACAATTTTTTTATTTTTAAATATCTTTTCTTGTGGGACCCAGACCTGTACTTCCTGCTTTCTCACCTAGACGAGAATGAGGTTTCCTCCCCAGCCTGAAGCCCACTGGGATATCAATGTGGCACATTTCCAGGAGGCTTTGGGGCAATATCTACCATACTGGGCATGGACCACTGTGTGTCATCAGAAAGTCATCTGCAAGAACCAGATGTATACAGCCGACTCCTAATGACATCATCAAAGAAGATAGTAACATGTGGCGAAGGAGCAGCGGATTACAACAGAGAATGTTGAATTCACTGGGCATGTTAGTATATTTTTGAGGATAACCCAGTGGACAGAGTAAGAGGGAAAAAAATAAATTAGAGGGGGAATGAAGTTTCCTCTTTACCACGAAAGTCAATGAGAACACACAACATTAGTAAAGGGAGCTTCAGCAATCAGTCTGACATCAGGATTAAGACTGATTGCTGAAGCCCTATAATGATCATATGTATTCTCATGGGCTGTTATGTTAGAGACATTTATTAGCAATAGCTTAGGCACTTAATTGTAGGAAGTCGTTTTTTGCAATTAAATTTAATGCAGTGTTAATCATATAGTGATTCTTATGTACAGACCAATAATCCTTTACAAGCGTCAGCTATTTACACTTATTGCACTTTCCAATGTGGCGGCCATAATCACCAAGCACAAAAGTTTGACCAAAGCTTTATATCTTCTTACTCCTTTTTGGGATTCCTTAATGTATTGGGTGGATTGTGTGAACAGTAGCCAAAACTTCTTTGTGGTGGATTGCTCTGATGACGCAAATCAATTTTGTTCTCTACTAGTACTGGTATACTCGGATTTGGTTATTTTCATCTAGACCGAGCTGTACAAGTCCTGCTCCTGTGGAAGATCTGGATGAGCCTAGTGGCCTGTTCATTCAGTTAAGGAAAAGAAAAGCAGGTAAACAATGTAAAACTACTGAGCAAAAAGGGGGGGGGGGGGGGAGGAACAAACCTGAGGACTTTTTAGGTGTCAATTCAATAAATGGATTACAAATTGATAAAATGTAATACATTTTATTACAACAATAAAACATGATAAAAAAATTCCTTGTAATATCATTTGTTATATTAACCAGTTCCCGACCACCGCATGTACATATACGTCCACAATATGGCACGTACAGGCACATGGGCGTATAGGTACGTCCCCGCCTTACCTCGGTTCGGGGGTCCGATCGGGACCCCCTCCGGTACATGCGACGGCCGGGAACGGTGTACGGGAGGTCCGGGAGGAGGGGGCGGCTATTGGTTTCCAGCCGTCCCCTCTCGATCTCCCTCGGCGAATCGGATTCCAGCTGAGCCCTCCCTGCCCGTGTAACTGTAAACACAGGCAGGGAGGAAGTGACGTTTTCTCCCCTCTGGCGGTCTTTTCGTTTGATTCCAGAGGAGAGAAGACGTCAGTACTGTGAGTTGCACCAACAGCACACTGACACAGCACACATAGGCACATAACCCCCCCCGATCACCCCCCCAGCACCCCCTGTCACAGTGTCACTGATTGCAGTGATCATTTATTTTCTGATCACTGCTTTTAGTGTCAGTGTGACAGAAAAAAGTGTCAGGGCAGTTAGGTTTAGGCCCCTTTAGGTCCAGGGTAGCCCCCTACCCCCCCCCCCCCAATAAAGGTTTAACCCCTGATTGCCCCTAAAGTTAACCCTTTCACCCCTATTGCCAGTGTCACTAAGCGATCGGTTTCTGATCGCTGTATTAGTGTCACTGTTGCCGCTAGGCAGTTAGTTTTTTTTGAGGTTCGCCGCCAGGTTTATATAGCGTTAGGTACCCCCATAAATAAAGGTTTTAACCCCTGATTGCCCCTAGAGTTAACCCTTTCACCCCTATTGCCAGTGTCACTAAGCGATCGGTTTCTGATCGCTGTATTAGTGTCACTGTTGCCGCTAGGCAGTTAGTTTTTTTTGAGGTTCGCCGCCAGGTTTATATAGCGTTAGGTACCCCCATAAATAAAGGTTTTAACCCCTGATTGCCCCTAGAGTTAACCCTTTCACCCCTATTGCCAGTGTCACTAAGCGATCGGTTTCTGATCGCTGTATTAGTGTCACTGTTGCCGCTAGGCAGTTAGTTTTTTTTGAGGTTCGCCGCCAGGTTTATATAGCGTTAGGTACCCCCATAAATAAAGGTTTTAACCCCTGATTGCCCCTAGAGTTAACCCTTTCACCACTGATCACTGTATAAGTGTCACTGGTAAAGTGGTTAGCCAGTTAGTTATTTAGTTATTTTAGGTTCGCCACCAGGTTTTTAGAAAGCGTTAGGTACCCCCATATATTACCGAATAAAGGTTTTAACCCCCTGATTGCCCCCTAGTTAACCCTTTCACCAGTGATCACCGTATAAGTGTTACGGTTGACGCTGGTTGGTTAGTTTGCTGTTTATAGCATCAGAGCACCCGCCGTATATAACCCAATAGGTTTAACCCCCTGATCACCCGGCGGGTGATCTAAATTTAATTTTAGCGCCAGTCAGGGTCTGCGTCGCCCCAGGCAGCGTTAGGTTAGAGCCAGTACCGCTTACACCCAATCGCTAAGCATACACCCCCCTTAGTGGTATAGGATCTGAACGGATCGATACCTGATCTGATCAGATCTATACTAGCGTACCCAGCAGTTTAGGGTACCCAAAAACGCATTGTTAGCGGAATCAGCCCAGATACCCGCTAGCACCTGCGTTTTCCCCCTCTGCCCAGCCCAACCCACCCAAGTGCAGTATCGATCGATCACTGTCACTTACAAAACACAAGACACATAACTGCAGCGTTCGCAGAGACAGGCCTGATCCCTGCGATCGCTTACAGTTTTTTTTGAAGCGTTTTCTACATTTGCTTTTCTATAGTCAGGTGCTTTTTTTACCTGTGAATCCTTACCATTGTACCACTAAATTTAGAGTCCAAAATGGCAAACCGAAGGTACAATGATAAGCAGGCCTTGGAGTTCATGTGCATGTCAGATAGTGAAGAGGAGGAGGTCACGCATCTGACAGATTCTGGCTCAGAATATGAACCCATTTACGACAGCGGCTCCATGTCAGATAGCTCGCACGACGAAGTTGAGGTCCCTGCTAAGGCCAGGCGTACCCGATCCCATTCTGATGTTGTTGAGCAGCAAGAACCGCAGGACCCTCGTATGGAGCAGAGATCCAGTACTAGCGCCGCTATTCCTTCTGGTGAATTGGCAAGCACCAGCGGCCTAGTACACCCTGGTCGTTTATCCAGCACTGCAGTAACACTTGGTGACGTGGCGAGTCCCATAAGTGCAGTTGAAGCTGGCGATGTGGCAAGCACAAGTAGTGTCCCGCTGCCACCAAGAAGAAGACAGAGACAGGCCCGTCGTGCCCATAGTGCCCTTCCTGTAGAATTTGCCTATCCTGATTGGGTCCCCACCACTTCTACAGCACCTGTACTTCCCCCATTCACTGGCCAACCCGGTATTCAGGTGGATACAGCGAACTTTACGTCACTTGATTTTTATTCGCTGTATTTCACGGAAGATCTCTATAGATCTATTGTGGACCAGACTAATTTATATGCTGGTACTTACATCGCCGCTAACCCCCAGTCTCGCCTTGCCAAAGAATGGAAACCTCTCGAGGTTTCCGAATTTAAGACCTTTCTGGGCCTTACCCTCAACATGGGCATACACAAATTTCCGTCATTGCGGATGTATTGGTCCACACATCCCATTGACCATATGTACATTTTCTCTGCTCACATGGCCAGGAGACGATACGAGGCGATCCTGCGGTTCCTGCATTTCAGTGACAATGCACTTTGTCGTCCACGTGGAGACCCTGAATTTGACCGGCTCTACAAAATTCGGCCCCTCGTAAACCATTTCAACGAACGTTTTGCAGCCTTGTTTAATCCCCAGCAGGTTGTATGCGTTGATGAGTCCCTGATTAAATTTGCTGGCCGTTTGTCTTTCAAACAGTTCCTTCCCAGCAAGCGTGCCAGATATGGGGTCAAGCTCTATAAGCTCTGTGACAGGGCCACAGGCTACACATGGAGCTTTAGGGTTTACGAGGGAAAAGATAGTCAGGTAGAGCCGGAAGGATGCCCAGATTACATGGGGAGCGCTGGCAAGATTGTTTGGGACTTGGTGTCACCCTTATTCGGAAAGGGGTACCATTTGTATGTGGACAATTTTTACAGCAGCGTGCCACTTTTTAGCCACTTATTTGATCAACAGATTGGAGCATGTGGCACCGTGCGACCTAATCGCCGGGGCTTCCCCCAGCGGCTTGTAGATGCCCGTGTTAGGCCGGGGGCGAGAGCCTGCTGCAGATGTAAAAATTTGCTCGCTGTGAAGTGGCGGGACAATAGGAATGTTTTCGTTCTTACCACCCTTCACGCAGACACGACAGTCCAAATTCGTACGGCGACTGGTGTTGTGGAGAAACCCCTCTGTGTCCACGAATATAACCAAAACATGGGAGGGGTGGACCTCAACGACCAGTTAATGGCGCCGTATCATATTGCCCGTAAGACGAGACGCTGGTACAAAAAAGTGTCTCTACATTTATTTCAATTGGCTCTACTGAATGCTCATGTCGTATACAGAGCTTCAGGACGGAATGAATCCTTCCTTCAATTCCAGAGGGATATCATCACAGAACTCCTGTATCCAGGCGGTATTGTACCTCACCATCTCCTACCAAATGCAGTAAGCCGACTGCATGAGAGGCATTTTTCTTATGTCCTCCCGAGTACCCCTACCCAACGAGCCCCCCAAAGAAAATGTCGTGTCTGTACCAAGCGCGGATTTAGGCGTGACACCCGTTATTTTTGTCCCAAATGTCCTGGCAATCCTGGTCTTTGTATTGGTGAATGTTTTGAACGCTTCCACACACACGTTAATTATTAGTGTAGGGTGAAACATTTCACAGGCTAGGCACACTCACACAGGGTCTCCCAAGATGCCATCGCATTTTGAGAGACCCAAACCTGGAACCGAAAAGTTGAAGTTACAGTTCACAGTTACAAAAAAAAGTGTTAAAAAAAAAAAAAAAAAAAGTAAAAAATAAAAACACACAAAAAAATATAAAATAAAAAAAACAAAAATAGTTGTCGTTTTATTGTTCTCTCCCTCTCTATTCTCTCTCTATTGTTCTGCTCTTTTTTACTGTATTCTATTCTGCAAAGTTTTATTGTTGTTATGTTTTTTCATGCTTGCTTTTCAGGTATGTAATTTATTTTACTGTTTTCAGGTACGCCATTCAGCTGTTGCGCGGACTTATTTATCTTGACAGCAACAGCGTTTGCTCCCACGATATATAAAGCCGCGACTCCAGTGCTGTAGGAGGTGATTTCACCACCACAGTTAAAAAAAAGAGCATATATGCCGAAGCATGCGGGCAGCAGGGGCGGAGGAGCGATTTTGCTCCTAATGCCGCGTACATACGGTTGACATTCCTACGGAGGCTTTCCCGTGGAAAAGTCTGACCATGTGTACACGGCATAGAAAAGTCCGACCGTGTGTACGCGGCATAGAAAAGTCCGACCGTACGCGGCATAACTTTTTTGCGGGAGGATGCCCCCATGCTTTGGCATATATATATTTTAGGCACAGGTTGCGTTAAAAAATGTTTTATTTTTTACTATGTTTTTTTATAGGTATTTGCTTTGCAGGTATGGTATGATCTTACTGTTATACTGGAATGTTACTTTGTTTTAATGTTAACCATCATTTGCTTAGCAGGTACGCCATTCAGTTGCAGTGCGGATTTATTTAGCGTGACAGCAACAGCGTTTGCTCCCACGATATATAAAGCCGCGACTCCAATGCTGTAGGAGGTGATTTCACCACTACAGTTCAAAAAAGAGCATATATGCCGGAGCATGGGGGCATTAGGGGCGGAGGAGCGATTTTGCTCCTAATGCCGCGTACATACGGTTGACATTCCTACGGAGGCTTTCCTGTGGAAAAGTCTGACCATGTGTACACGGCATAGAAAAGTCCGACCGTGTGTACGCGGCATAGAAAAGTCCGACCGTACGCGGCATAACTTTTTTGCGGGAGGATGCCCCCATGCTTCGGCATATATAAATGGTGCATGTATGCCCATCATTAGAAGTGGGTGGATGAAGGGAGGTATTCTAATGGTGGGCATACCCACCGATCAATCTTTTTTTTGTTCAGCCAACAGACTGCATGAAAAAAAAAAAAGATTACAATACATGTCCAACAAGAACCATCAACGTACTGGTATGTTGCAGGACTTTGAATGGTTATACCAGAATGATGCCTGCGGGTTTAGGCATCATCTTGGTATCATTCTTTTCAGCCAGCGGTCGGCTTTCATGTAAAAGCAGTCCTAGCGGCTAATTAGCCTCTAGACTGCTTTTACATTCAGTGGGAGGGAATGTCCCCCCCCCCCAGATATAAACGGCGCCATTGAGAATATGGGAAAGCATTTTATCACACCGATCTTGGTGTGGTCAGATGCTTTGAGGGCAGAGGAAAGATCTAGGGTCTAATAGACCCCATTTAAAAAAAAAAAAAGAGTACCTGTCACTAACTATTGCTATCATAAGGGATATTTACATTCCCTGAGATAACAATAAAAATGGTAAAAAAATAAATAAATGGAAGGAACAGTTAACAAATAAAATAAAAAAAGCGAAATAAATATATAAAAAAATAAAAAAAAGCATCCCTGTCCCCCCCTGCTCTTGCGCAAAGACGAACGCAAGCGTCGGTCTGGAGTCATATGTAAACAGCAATTGCACCATGCATGTGAGGTATCACCGCGAAGGGCAGATCGAGGGCAGTCATTTTAGCAGTAGACCTACTCTGTAAATCTAATGTGGTAACCTGTAAAGGCTTTTAAAGGCTTTTAAAAATGTATGTAGTTTGTCGCCACTGCGCGTTTGTGCGCAATTTTAAAGTATGTCGTGTTTGGTATCCATGTACTCGGCCTAAGATCATAATTTTTATTTCATCAATAATTTGGGCAATATAGTGTGTTTTAGTGCTTTAAAATAAAAAAAAGTGTATTTTTTCCCCAAAAAATGCGTTTGAAAAAACGCTGCGCAAATACTGTGTGGAAATTTTTTTTGCAACACCCACCATTTTAATCTGTAGGGCCTTTGCTTTAAAAAAATATATAATGTTTGGGGGTTCAACTTTACTTTCTTGCAAAAAAATAATATGTTTTTATGTAAACAAACAGTGTCAGAAAGGGCTTTTTCTTCAAGTGGTTAGAAGAGTGGGTGATGTGTGACATAAGCTTCTAATTGTTGTGCATAAAATGCCAGGACAATTGAAAACCCCCCCAAATGACCCCATTTTGGAAAGTAGACACCCCAAGCTATTTGCTGAGAGGCATCTTAAGTCCATGGAATATTTTAGATTTTGACCCAAGTTGCGGGAAATATAAATATATATATATATATATATATTTTTTTTTGCGCAAAGTTGTCACTAAATGATATATTGCTCAAACATGCCATGGGCATATGTGGAATTACACCCCAAAATGCATTCTGCTGCTTCTCCTGAGTACGGGGATACCACATGTGTGAGACTTTTTGGGAGCCTAGCCGCGTACGGGACCCCAAAAACCAATCACCGCCTTCAGGCTTTCTAAGGGTGTAAATTTTTGATTTCACTCCTCACTACCTATCACAGTTTCGAAGGCCATAAAATGCCAAAATAGCACAAAAAAAACCCAAATGACCCCATTTTGGAAAGAAGACACCCCAAGGAAACTGCTGAGAGGCATGTTGAGTCCATTGATTTTTTTTTTTTTTGTCCAAAGTGATTGAATAATGAGAAAAAAAAGAAAAAAAAAAGAAAAATGTGTCACTAAATGATATATTGCTCACACATGCCATGGTTATATGTGGAGTTGCACCCTAAAATACATTCTGCTGCTTCTCCTGAGTACGGGGATACCACATGTTTGGGACTTTTTGGGAGCCTAGCCGCGTACGGGACCCCGAAAACCAAGCACCGCCTTCAGCATTTCTAAGGGCGCAAATTTTTGATTTCACTCCTCACTACCTATCACAGTTTTGAAGGCCATAAAATGCCAAAATAGCACAAAAAACCCCCAAATGACCCCATTTTGGAAAGTAGACACCCCAAGCTATTTGCTGAGAGGCATGTTGAGTCCATGGAATATTAAATTTTTTTGCCCCAAGTGATTGAATCACGACCAAAAAAAATTAAAATAAAAAAATGTACAAAACATTGTCACTAAATGATATATTTCTCACACATGCCATGGTTATATGTGGAATTGCACCCCAAAATACATTCTGCTACTTCTCCTGAGTACGGGGATACCACATGTGTGGGACTTTTTGGGAGCCTAGCCGCGTATGAGACCCCGAAAACCAAGCACCGCCTTCAAGATTTCTAAGGACATAAATTTTTGATTTCACTCACACAAATCTTGAAGGCAGTGCTTGGTTTTCGGGGCCCCGTACGCGGCTAGGCTCCCAAAAAGTCCCACACATGTGGTATCCCCGTACTCAGGAGAAGCAGCAGAATGTATTTTGGGGTGCAATTCCACATATAACCGTGGCATGTGTGAGAAATATATCATTTAGTGACAACGTTTTGTATTTTTTTTTTTTTGGTCATTATTCAGTGACTTGGGGCAAAAAAATTAAATATTCCATGGACTCAACATGCCTCTCAGCAAATAGCTTGGGGTGTCTACTTTCCAAAATGGGGTCATTTGGGGGGGTTTTGTGCTGTTTTGGCATTTTATTGCCTTCGAAACTGTGATAGGTAGTGAGGAGTGAAATCAAAAATTTATGCCCTTAGAAATCCTGAAGGCGGTGATTGGTTTTCGGGGTCCCGTACGCGGCTAGGCTCCCAAAAAGTCCCACACATGTGGTATCCCCGTACTCAGGAGAAGCAGCAGAATGTATTTTGGGGTGCAATTCCACATATAACTATGGCATGTGTGAGCAATATATCATTTAGTGACAACTTTGTGCAAAAAAAAATCAGTTTGTCATATTCCCGCAACTTGTGTCAAAATATAAAATATTCCATGGACTCGACATGCCTCTCAGCAAATAGCTTAGGGTGTCTACTTTCCAAAATGGGGTCATTTGTTTTTTTTTTTTGCTATTTTGGCATTTTATGGCCTTCGAAACCTTGATAGGTAGTGAGGAGTGAAATCAAAAATTTGTGCCCTTAGAAATGCTGAAGGCGGTGCTTGGGTTTTGGGGCCCCGTATGCGGCTAGGCTCCCAAAAAGTCCCACACATGTGGTATCCCCGTACTCAGAAGAAGCAGCAGAATGTATTTTGGGGTGCAATTCCACATATAACCATGGCATGTGTGAGCAATATATCATTTAGTGACAACTTTTTGTAAACATTTTTTTTTTTTTTTTTTTCGTCATTATTCAATCACTTGGGACAAAAAAATTAAATATTCAATGGACTCAACATGCCTCTCAGCAGTTTCCTTGGGGTGTCTACTTTCCAAAATGGGGTCATTTGGGGGGGGTTTGTACTGCCCTGCCATTTTAGCACCTCAAGAAATGAGATAGGCAGTCATAAAATAAAAGCTGTGTAAATTCCAGAAAATGTACCCTAGTTTGTAGACGCTATAACTTTTGCGAAAACCAATAAATATACGCTTATTGCGATTTTTTTTACTAAAGACATGTGGCTGAATACATTTTGGCCTAAATGTTTGACTAAAATTTAGTTTATTCGATTTTTTTTACTTTTTGTTATAAGAAAAATCATTTTTTTTCAAAATTTACGGTCTTTTTGCGTTTATATCGCAAAAAATAAAAATCGCAGAGGCGATCAAATACCATCAAAATAAAGCTCTATTTGTGGGAAGAAAAGGACGCAAGTTTCGTTTCGGTACAACATTGCATGACCGCGCAATTACCAGTTAAAGCAGCGCATTGCCAAATTGCAAAAACACCTTTGGTCTTTAGACAGCGTATTGGTCCGGGGCTTAAGTGGTTAAAGGCATACACAGACACTACCACTCCACATGTTTCAAAAAGCTTCATCAGGAGCTCAGGTGTGTATTATATGCTAAAAATGACATAGAGACAGGAATGAGTTACATGACGTTTTTGACAGAGTATAGCAATAGTATACATATTTCGTTTTACAAAATATCAGTGTTAACATAATAATATATTATGTTAACACTAATATTTTGTAAAATTAAATATGTATACTATTGTATGCCAATAATGTGACAGATGCAATACTCTGTCAAAAACATCATGTAACTCATTCCTGTCTCTGTCATTTTTAGCATATAATACAGCACACCTAAACACTCCTGATGAAGCTTTTTGAAGCGAAACATGTAGAGTGGTAGTGTCTGTGTATGCCTTTAATATAACAAATGATATTACAAGGAATTTTTATCATGTTTTATTGTTGTAAAAAAAAAATATATGATATTTTATCAATTGTAATCCATTTATTGAATTGACACCTAAAAAGACCCCAGGTTTGTTCCTTCTCCCCTTTTTTCTCACGATATATTGGGATGTGGTGTCTTTTCTGATCTTTTTGCCCTCTATTAAAACTACTCATTACAAACAAGTATACATGTAAATAGGACAAAACTGGGTTTTTAATATATTAACATTTTTTAATAAAATTACTTACACTACTTAATACACATAGTACATTTCTTAAAGTTACCACCAAAAGCAATCAAACACAGGTTTTCTAACCTTAGCTTTTACTAAACACACCGAAATATACAGTGTTTTCTTGAGAATATATTCTACATTATTATTTGCACTCACAAAAGTACCGACATCTGTGCTCTGTATCTGTATTCTGCTTCTAAGAGCGGTCTCCTAGTTGGTATAGACGTAGAATCCTTATACACCTCCATACTAATTTTGTATGGTGCCCCTTTAAAGATTATACTGTTAACTTTGCCTTCTTGTTACAAATATCCAGTATCTGGGGAGAGTCTAAGTGGTCAGCCCACAAGGGAATGATGTGAATCTGACATGGCTTTTAGGAGCATGCAGGTTTATGCTACATTCTTCTAAAGTAAAAAAATTGGAAACATTTATTAGCCATAAGCAGCATTTACAGATAGATGGGAGAAGAGCGAACTTTACCTTTACCTAATCTAATAAAAATTCAGTCTACATTGCTGCAAATACTATGGGCCAGATTCATGTACAATTCCGGTGGCGTAACGTATCCCATTTACGTTACACCGCCGCAAGTTTTCAGCGCAAGTGCTTAATTCACAAAGCACTTGCCTGTAAACTTGTGGCGGCGTAGCGTAAATCCGTCCAGCGCAAGCCCGCCTAATTCAAATGGGGCGTGTATCATTTAAATTTTTGAACGGCGACGTGCGTTACGTCCTTTCCTATTCCCGGACGACTTACGCAAAAAAAAAAAAATTCTAAATTCGACGCGGGAACGACGGCCATACTTTAACATGGCTAGTCTAAATATAAGCCATTGAAATAGCATCCGTAACTTTACGACGGGAAAAGCCGTCGTATCTTGGTTTGAGGATTCAAACTAAAGATACGACGCAGGAAATTTTAAAATACGCCGGCGTATCAGTAGATACGCCGGCGTATTTCATCTGTGAATCTGGCCCTATATACCTTAAAGTGATAGTAAAGTCCAAGAGTTTTTTTTATCTTTATGCCTTCTATGCATGAAGGCAAAAAACATTCCGTGTGCAGCAGCTCATCCAGCTCCCCCTGATACTTACCTGAGTCAGCAATGTGCCCAAGAGCAGCCGCTCTCTGGGTTGTCTGAGACAGCAGTGGGAGCCATTGGCTCCTGCTATGGTCAATCACAGCCAGCAAGCCAATGAGGAGAGAGCAGGGGTGGGGCCAAGCTGCGCTCTGTGTCTGAATAGACAGACAGAGCAGCGGCTCAGGAGTGAGCCTGCTTGGGTGTCCCCATAGCATGCTGCTTTCTACAAGGGCACTCAGTAGGAGGGAGGGGCCAGGAGCACTGGTGAGGGGCTCAAGAAGAGGAGGATCAGGGTTGCTCTGTGCAAAACCACTGCACAGAGCAGGCAAGTATGACATATTTGTTATTTAAAAAATAAAAAAACTTTAAAATCAGCCTTTTACCTTTAGTTGCTCATTAACAAAAAAAGGATACACTTTGGGGTCATGCTTGAAGTTTTGCAGCCATTTCTTGTTGTTGTCAATCATTGCCTGAATGTTGTGTTTATCTGTGTACTTGGAATGGAGTGATGCACTCTGCATCTCTCTAAGCTGTTCCCTGTGAGAGAAGAGGATTAAGTAATTAGGCAAAACACATAATATTGTATATTTGGACTACCTCATGCACACTGGATGTTTTTTGCAGCTGCTTTTTAGGGGCGCCAGGTGTTTTTTTTTTTCTGCCTCTAAACCCCTCTACATGTTGGCCCATGTGTGCACACATAGGGCCAGATTCTCGTAGATCGGCGTATCTTTGCACGGGCGTAACGTATCCGATTTATGTTGGGCCTCCGCAACTTAGACGGACAAGTGCTGTATTCTCAAAGCACTTGCTCTGTAGGTTGCGGCCGCGTAGCGTAAATTGGCCCGGCGTAAGCCCGCCTAATTCAAATTTGGAACAGGGGGGCATGTGTTATGTAAAATAACCATGACCCAACGTGATTGACGTTTTTCACGAACGGCGCATGCGACGTCCGTGGACATATGCCAGTGTGCATTGCGCCAAATACGCCGCAAGGACGTATTGGTTTTGACGTGAACGTAAATGATGTCCAGCCCCATTCACGGACGACTTACGCAAACGACGTAAAATATTAAAAATTCGACCGTTTGTATGCTCCATCGGTCAATTGTTGTTGGATTTTCTGCCAACAATGCATGCTTTAAAATTTCCCGACAATAAATATGTGTTGTCGAATTATCCGATCGGGTGTACAAGAGTCCTTCGGAACAAAATCCAAAGTACAAACACGCATAACACAACATTAGCAGAAGGTGCCCAAAAGGTGGCGCTAAAGAGCTGAAAAACCATGTAGTTTTGCGTTTGCTGGCTGACAATTCTCTCGTTTGTATGCAAGATAAATTCATGGCCAACGCCCTTCGGACAAAAGTCCTACACTTTGTCCACGGAAAATCTGATCGTGTGTACTAGGCTTTAGACCATCACAAACAAAACTTGGTCAGGAATGTAAAGCAAAACAGTCCAGTGGCTAAAAAATATACATGCAGAAAGTTCCTCATTTTGTTATAGTTCAATGTACAATTTCTACAGCCGCTTTCAGAAATAAATCATTCATGTGTGAAAAAATGTGCTTGATCTTACTCACCCTGCAGAAACATATCCAAATGTATTTTCTGAGTTTACAGACTGGTCACCGAGAAAAGTAGAACACCCTGAAAAATAGCATAACAATTAGAGAAATGACTGAAAGGGCAACTTCTTTTTATGTTATCACTGTGTAAAAAAAAAAAAAAAAAGTAAAAGACAGAAAAAAAAAAACAAGAACGCTGAAATTTCTAGCAAGACTTTTATTAGTGAATGCTGCTATTGCACATTTATGCCAGTGTAATAGGCTACAGATATTCTATAGAATCTCAATTCACAATGGCTGGCTGCACTACAGAATGAAACAGAGGTATGGTCGTCTATGACATAATAAAAATCATTATAACATAAAAATGGTATTACCTTGGGGAAATAATGTATATTTGTTTTTTTTTGGTTTTTTTTCAAAGCACTTGACTTAGCAAAGTGGAAACTGTAGTTTTCTTATTATACAAATAAAAGGTAAGATAATAAAACGGTACTTTGAAATTGACTGTACTATCCTTTATCAAAAGCAAGCGCAGAAACAAGATGCTAAAGCTGCAGCCTTTACTTCAGATATAATGATGTGGGCTTTTGATTATGATCCGGTGCTTACAAGACAAGGATGTATTAGTACGGAAAGCACAAAGATCATTACTGCCATCTAAGTGGTAATATTTCACTTTTTACCCATATACATCTGTACTTAATGTCTGAGTGCTAAGGTCTGGTTGCTATAGACAACTGAACATGATGGCTTTTTGCAATACCCATCAACCACAGCTATTCCTGCAGGACTGAATGTAATTTAAATCAAGTAAAAGGAACATCATAAGTCAGTTACCTTTCTAAAAATAAAATAAACATTTGAATGATTATACTTCACTGGATTTGGTGAAACCGAGTTGTTCTTCATTATATACACAACTCCCTTATAGTAGTTACCAGAAAGCAATCCATCACATCATTGGAGACTTTAAAACTGATCATCTGGGTATCATTGTCCCCCTGATTTCACCTAGGAGTGGTATCTGACTTATTCTCTACATTATTAGAAATCTGGAATAGCACTTTATTTACATTTTTGGAAACACTTCATTTATTATTATTTAGTGTAGGTTCACTGGATATTAATTGCTTATGTAGTATATATTGGATCACTGTGCAATATTATAAGGTTGATGATAGCGCTTTATTAACCCTTAATTCAGTTACCAGAATATGCCTTTCAAATTAGCTTGACAATTGGACACTAATGTGTACTTAAAAAGTATCTTTTGCATTGCTTGTTAGAATGTGAACTTCTACAACATCCCTCAAAGATCATAATCTCTCACACTGAACTTATGGAATATTGGATTTCATTTAATGCCATATTCATTATCCTCTAATATGCAAAACAAACTTTTAATAGCTGGTTGACCACTGCAGGGAAAACCACCCTTTGTTTGTAGGGAGACAAGTCCAGCACTCATATTTGTGGCATAAGAAAAAAAATTATATATTCAACTTTAAAAGTTTACTTACTGTTTCATTTTTCGTTTCAATAATTTTTATTAAAGGTTTTAAATACAAAGAAGTAGATAATCTCAGCTTCTCTTCGTACAACATTGATCAAACATTTTGTGATAACTGAATCATAGTCCAGTCTATTACACTAAGGCCCCGTACACACGAGAGGATCGATCCGCTGAAATTGATCCGCGGATCGGTTTCAGCGGATAGATCCGCTGGTGTGTACGATCCAGCGGATATTTATCCGCGGATATATTTCGGGCCGACCGATTTCCAGCGGATAAAAATTTCTTAGCATGCTAAGAAATCTATCCGCTGGAATCGGCTCCAGCGGATCGATCCGGTGGTCTGTACAGACTCACCGGATCGATCCGTCCGAACCCATCCCTCGCATGCGTCGTAATGATTCGACGCATGCGTGGAATTCCTTATATGACAGCGTCGCGCACGTCGCCGCGTCATCATCGCGGCAACGGCGCGACAAGTCATCGCGATGGGAATTCGGCGCGGATTTCGATCCGATGGTGTGTACACTTCATCGGATCAAAATCCTCAGAGGATCTATCCTCCGGACCGTTTCCGCGGATAAATCCTATCGTGTGTAGTAGGCATAAGAGAACAATAAGACAAATAAAAACAAACTAGTGCAAAAGCTGACCAGGGTTTACCAGTGTGGTAATAACGCTTACTCTGGCCCATTACACCAAGGGTCCACATCGAACGCTAAACCCCAACCCCCGCAGGAGGCCCGCCCATCTATAAGAGCCACCCCCCACCAACACATCAGGGGGGAGCGAGGCCCCCAGGCCGCATGGGCCCCCAAACAGCCAGCACGATCTTGCACTAATGCCATCAACCTTTCATTCAACATTAACCAGGTAAGTTTACCTTTAAACTGTTCGAATGGCAGAGCAGCTAAACTCCAATTTCTGGCTATGGTAATCTTTGCTGAGATGAATATAAAAGTAAGAAGCCGCCTACAAGACTTGGAGGCCCCATCCACCCTACCACCCAGTAAAGCTTGCTTTGCCGATTTCCTTAAATTAATCTGAGTGAGTGTGTAAAGAAAATTATAAATTCGAATCCAAAACCTTCTAACCTTGGGGCATGTCCACCATATATGGTAGGCCGTACCAATTTGGCCACAACCTCTGAAACACCTGGTAGATGCTTCTGATACAAAGGTGGCCAACCTAGCTGGCACCATATACCATCGAAATAGGACCTTATAATTTGCTTCTATTATCAAGGTTTTATTGAGTGATCGAGAAGCCGTCTCCGCTAACGTGTGCCATTCATTCAGATCTAAAGTTTCCTGGAGATCTTTCTCTCATTAAATCATATAGTTCAGCTTCGTCGACTCCCCCATCAACATCATATAAATAGAAGATATATGACCCTTCATCTTATCCTATTGGGTGCACAAACGTTCCATAGGTGTCAGTTTCGCTAGGTCAGTCTTACGGGCCAGGGTTCGTATATAATGAGAAATCTGAGTATACCTATAGCTCTCTATTAAAGGCATATCATACTTCTCAATCATAGTCTGTTCAGACAACACACCCTTATGGTTATAGAAGTCAGCTATACGCAGTAGACCCTTATTAGTCCACCAGTCAAACGCAAGGGGAGTAAGGCCCGGGGTGAATGCTCTATTTTTCAATAATGGTGCCAGAGGAGAATGGGGAGATTTCAGACTCTGAAGTCTCGAGACTCTATCCCATAATTCCCGTGAGAAAGATAATGAAGGGCATATACTGTTTCATTTTTCAAAAAAGAAAGCATTTAAGAAGACCTTTAAAAAAAAGAAAGGGCACACATGCAACATAATAAAATGTATTGCCTCACCTGGAAAATACTTCTGCCACTTCTCCATCATAAGAGCATTTACTGACTGAGTCGCAGAGGAGGAGGCTGAAACACTGGAGGGGACCGGAGCCTTCCAGGCCCATGGAGAAGCTGGGTGGAGGCCCATTTGACGGTCCATTTTGGACATGGATATATAAGCAGATAAAGGGATGCTTGGAGTTGAAGAAAGCTTGTTCTCTGAATAAAGCCCTGACCTATGTTCAGACATGGCTGGATTCAGTGATGACAAAACACTATTAAGCTCAGCTGTGATATGATGCAATGACTGAGTAAGATGCTTCACTTTCATTGGAAGAGAGTCCTGAGACGTCCCGAACATCTCACCTGCAGAGATTAGAGAAGGATAGAAAAGAAGACAAAGTAAAAAAGAAAAAAAAGAAGAAGATCAATTACGTTTATAGTAACTTTAAGAGAAGCTGTACAGTATGTTTTGAATAAACTGGATCAGTACATGCATGACATCTGCTCTAAAATGTTAAAGTGGAATTCCAGTTAAAAATTAAAAACCGCCCTTTATTTCTATGTATATTATATAACATTTTTATATTATGCAATTGTGGAATTGCTAAACGTATGATTAGAAACAGTCTAATCTAGACATTCAGCAGTTCTCTTCTGCTTCACCAACATCAGTGTCCAAGTCTAAGCAGTATAAGGCTTTTTGTAGGTAAATCAGTTTATATACTGTAAGGGATCAGAGGGGTGAACAGCCAGCTGGGAGACAGTTTAGTCAACTTAAAAGGCTTTATTCAGCAAAAAGCAACAGAAAATTGTCTTCATAGGTAGTGTGAGGACCCCCGTACTCAAGAGGAGTCTGTCCGCCGTATCGCTCCTCTGTCCAGTACCGCACAATTCAAGACCCCTTAGCTTTCCCATTCACTTGTCGTAGCTCAGTGTAGGGTAAAACATCAGACCATTTATTAGAACCAGAATACAAGTCTTATATACAGTTAACCAATTTGCATCCAGGCCAATTCTGACACTTCACTCTTACATGTAAAAATCATAATTTTTTTTGCTAGAAAATTACATAGAACCTCCAAACACTATTTATGTTTTTTAGCAGAGACCCTAGAGAATACAGTGGCGGTCATTGCAACTTTTTATCTTGCACGGTATTTGCGCAGCAATTTTTCAAACGTGTTTTTTTGGGGGGGAAAAAACAGTTTCATGCTTTAAAAAAAAAAAACAGTAAAGTTAGCCAAACTTTTTTGCATAATGTGAAAGATGAAGTTACGCCGAGTAAATAGATACCCAACATGTCACGCTTCAAAACTGCACACATCGCAGCGACACCTCACATTGTTGTTTGAACACCATTTTCATATGTGGGCGGGAATTAGTGGGTCCTAACCTGTTAATAGAATGAAAGAACCTAGGCCCGGATTCAGAAATAACATACGACGGCGTATCTCCAGATACGCCGTCGTATGTCCGAATGAGCGCCGTCGTATCTATGCGACTGATTCTTAGAATCAGTTGCGCTTGAATTCGACCAAGATACGACTGAAGTAAGTCTCCTACGCCGTCGTGCATATTTCCGCTGGCCGCTAGGGGCGCTTCCGTATATTTCCGCGTCGAATATGCAAATGAGGTAGATACGTCGATTCAGAAACGTACTTGCGCCCGTCGGATTTAGCTATGCGGTTTATGTAAGGCGTCGGTCCGGCGTAACTTTACCCCTCATAAAGCAGGGGTAAGTCATGTTAAGGTATGGACGTCGGAAAAGCGTCATATTTTACATCGTTTGCGTAAGTCGTACGTGAATGGGGATGGGCGTAGGTTACGTTCACGTCGACTAAGCATTGAGCCGGCGTAACTTATGGAGAAAATTCAACGTGATACTGAGCATGCGCGCGCATGTGCCGTTGGTTAGGCGCGTCATTTACGTGGGGTCACGATTCATTTCCATACAACACGCCCCCTACCAGCCTACTTTGAATTACGCGGGCTTACGCCGGCCCATTTACGCTACGCCGCCCTAACTTAGGGCGCAAGTTCTTTGTGAATAAGGTACTCGCCTCTCTAAGTTACGGCGGCGTAGCGTATATGAGATGCGCTACGCCCGCCTAAACTTAAGCCATTCTTTCTGAATCTGGCCCCTAGTGTCTCAACCTTGGGAGATAAACTCCTCTATATGGGAGAACTGAAGGGATTTACCTGTTCAGGTGTTTATAACTAGCCTTGCAGGATAAATGTCATTTTTGCATGTGTGCGCTATAATCTGTTTTGTACTGTCTTTGGTCTTATAGCAGCACCATCTTCTTAGATGTATAGCATTTTTAGTGTGTGCCCCCCAAGTATGTTTTTGTATAGACTAGACCAGGTCTCTTGGGCTGGAGCACCCCTCCCCCTCTTCATTACCTCACATTAGTGGCCACCAGTGTATAGGAAGAATCCCTTCAGTTCTCCCATATAGGAGGAGTTTATCTCCCAAGGTTGAGACACTAGGTTCTTTTTAACAGGTTAGGACCCACTAAGGTACTTTGTCGCAGTAAGTGGGCTTAGCACTATATGACCATATAGTGTGACCAAACCCCAGTATTTTTGAATATGTTCAGGTGTTTTTAACTAGCCTTGCAGGATAAATGTCATTTTTGCATGTGTGCACTATAATCTGTTTTGTATTTTCAGCATCAAGCTCTCTTCAGCTCTGATAGCAACACTGCCAGTCCTCTCTGACCAGGTGCCTAATAAGCAGGCCTGAAAGGGAGGTACCGTACTTGCCCTGTTTTATTAACCTTCTCTAGGTTGACTCTCCACATACACACACACCCCCCCTTCAGGCTCGGGGCTGGACAAAATATACCACAGTGGCCATAGGCCTGGGAAAGGGCATTCTTTTTTTACTTCAATATAGTTCTGATACTTTTTATGTCAATTTTAGAACACTGATTAAGAGGTTATACAGTATTAAAACCCAAAACATGTTAGCTATGATAACAAACATCAAATAAAGCCTCTGAATGAGAATCATTTGTACATTGTTTTCTGCAATGCCTCTACAAGTTAGACTAGAATGCTCATCTTTTTTTTTTTTTGCTGAACCAGTTTTCATTTACTGCTTGCTAAAAATATGTAAACCTTTGCATGTTCATACCTGGCCACAGATTCAGTTTGCTAGTGCCACATGGATAGCACCTGGTTGTGACATAGAATGTGACATAAAGTGAGAGAACGTTCTACCTTAGAAAGTGCGAGGGCTGAGGATGCAGAAAACCGCAATTGGCCTAATAACCTCCATGTCACGGTCAGCTGTCAGATTCAGAGATCAGCAGCTATAGGAGGAGAGAGGCTTCCACGGACCAGCTGGATACGTAAACAAGCAAGTCACCCTGGCAGCTGACGCGGCTCTCCTTCCTTCACCTTTCACTTTTGTCTCCTCTTCCTTCTTTTTAGGACCCTGTAGACTGGGAATGGCTTGTTCAACTACTCAGTAACCCAGAAGCTATATGCACATTTCAGATTGTTACTGTAGCATATAAGGGTTTCTCCTTGGCTATAACTGTTAATTTTCCTTTGTGTGATACACATGTTGATGTGTTACACCACACTGATGGGAGGCTGTACTTCTCCACATGGTGCATGTATTGCTTTTATGTCTGTGCAATGTTTGCAAACTTCAATAAAACATGTTATACCTGTAAAATGTAATAATGGATTATAAAAAGGTTTTAAAAATGCATTGAAACTCACATCTGTGCTTGTCTATACTCATTACACTGCTAGTGTCATCAGAGTCACTGACGTCAAATGTCACAAGCTTTTTATTTCTTCTGCCTTTTAGGACCTCCTCTTCAGACACCTGCATGGGGTTAAGAAGTGAACGAGTTAGACTGCTCTAAAGACTTTCACAAAAAATGAATTTTGATATATTCTTATACAAATTCATATCACAGTTTTGTAGTGCTCACGTAAAGCGGGAATACAGTAGGACAATGACCCTAAGCATCAAAGTAAATCCAACACAGAATGGCTTCAGAAAAAGAAACTATGCTTTCTGGAGTGGCCCAGTCAAAGTCCTGACCCCAACCCCCTAGAGATGATGTGGAATGACCTCAAGAGAGTCATTCACACAGACATCCTACAAATGTGTCTGAGCTGAAGCACTTACTTTTTCCTCCAGTACTGTGAATGTTTAACCACTTCGTTACTGGCCCATAGTCAAATGACGTCCTGTTTTTAAAGATGGATATCTCAGTAACGGCAGCAGCTGCTGCCACAACTGAGGTATCCATCTTTAGTGCCGACGGTCCTGTACACGATAACGGCGGTCTCCGCGGCGAATTCGCCGCGAGATCGCCGTTATCGGTGGCGGGAGAGGGGCCCCCCCCCTCCCGCCGCTGTCCCGCGCCCTCCGCCGCTTACCGGAGCCGTCGGTAGCGGCGGAGGGGATCGCGACCATCCGGCAGCTGAGCGGGGACGAGACTGAAGGAAAAATCTCCTTCGCCCGTCCCCCATAGCTCTGCTGGGCGGAAGTGACGTCAAAACGTCAGTCCCGCCCAGCCTCTTAAAGAGACATTTTTTTTTTTTGTCATTTGAAAAAATGACATTTCCAAATTTTTTATTTTTTTTTGCATTTAAGCCCAAATATGAGATCTGAGGTCTTTTTGACCCCAGATCTCATATTTAAGAGGACCTGTCATGCTTTTTTCTATTACAAGGGATGTTTACATTCCTTGTAATAGGAATAAAAGTGATAATTTTTTTATTTTTTTTTTATTTCAGTGTTAAAAATTGTAAAATAATTAAAAATAAATGCGAAAAGCAAAAAAAAATTTTTTTAAAGCGCCCCGTCCCGACGAGCTCGCGCGTAGAAGCGAACGTATACGCGAGTAGCGCCGACATATGAAAACGGTATTCAAACCACACAAGTGAGGTATCGCCGCGATCGTTAGAGCGAGAGCAATAATTTTAGCCTTAGGCCTACTCTGTAACTCAAAAAATGCAGCCTGTAGAATTTTTTAAACGTCGCCTATCAAGATTTTTAAGGGTAAAAGTTTGACGCCATGCCACGAGCGGGCGCAATTTTTAAGCGTGACATGTTGGGTATCATTTTACTCGGCGTAACATTATCTTTCACAATATATAAAAAAATTGGGCCAAATTTATTGTTGTGTTATTTTTTAATTTAAAAAAGTGAATTTTTTCCAAAAAAAGTGCGCTTGTAAGACCGCTGCGCAAATACGGTGTGACAAAAAGTATTGCAATGACTGCCATTTTATTCTCTAGGGTGTTAGAAAAAAATATATATATAATGTTTGGGGGTTTTAAGTAATATTCTAGCAAAAAAAAACTGTTTTAGTCTCGTAAACACTGAATCTGAAAAACAGGCTCTGTAACGAAGTGGTTTAATGGGTGTACAGGCATACCCCACTTTTAAGTACACAACGGGACCAGAGCATGTATGTAAAATGAAAATGTACTTAAAGTGAAACAATACCCTTTTTCACTTCTAGGGCGTAGTGGGGGGTCAGGGACTGTAGTGGGGGTGTCAAGAGCTGTAGTTGAGGTGTCAGGGGCACACTGGAACAGGGTGGGGTATGCTCTCGGAGCTTCAGCTCCTTCTACTGCAGCTGCAAAATGTCCGTACAGTACTTGTAAGGCACTTTACATACCTCAGGGTTTACCCCGGGCGAAGTTGTGAGCATATGCAGGTATGTCCTTACTCGCGAGTGTATGTAAAGTGAGTGTACTTAAAGCGGGGTATGCCTGTATTCAATAAAGACATGAGAAATTACAATTAATCTTAAGCACACTGGGCCAGATTCACAAAAGAGATACGACGGCGTATCTCCTGATACGCCGTCGTATCTCTGTGATCCGCCCGTCCTAACTATGCGGCTGATTCATAGAATCAGTTACGCATAGCTAGCCCTAAGATCGGACAGGTGCAATTGACTTACACTGTCGGATCTTAGGATGCAATTCTATGCCGGCCGCTAGGTGGCGAGGCCATTGCGGTCGGCGTAGAATATGCAAATGACTAGTTACGGCGATCCACGAACGTCCGCGTTACCCGTCGCTCTAACTTTACGTTGTTTCCGTCGAGATACGCGTCGTAAAATTAGGGCTGAGCCCTAGGTGTTCTAAGCAATGTTAAGTATGGCCGTCGTTCCCGCGTCGAAATTTAAAAAATCACGTTGTTTGCGTAAGTCGTCCGTGAATGCCGCTGGATGCCATTTACGTTAACGTCTAAACAAATGACGTCCGTGCGACGTCATTTAGCGCAATGCACGTCGGGTAATCCGACGGAGCATGCGCAGTACGATCGGCGCGGGAACGCGCCTAATTTAAATGGTGCCCGCCCCATTTGAATTAGGCAGGCTTGCGCCGAGCGAATTTACGTTACACCGCCGCAAGTTTACAGGTAAGAGCTTTGTGAATCAGGCACTTACGCTGTAAACCTGCGGCGGTATAACGTAAATGGGATACGTTACGCTGCCGTGGAGCAACGTAAATGTATCTGAATCTGGCCCACTGTGACTATCTATTGTTGTGACTAAGACAAGGATCAGATCACATTTTATTACTGCAGAAAACCAGTTAAATCCAATGGATTCACATACTTTTTATTGCCAGTGTGTGTGTGTATATATTACATACATACACACATACACATACACACAGTATATAGATATGCAAGGAGGCTTGCACATTTTTTTAACCACTTCAATACCAGCCTCTCCCCCCTCCTGCCCAGGACAATTTTCAGCTTTCAGCGCTGTCGCATTTTGAATGACAATTGGGTAGTCATACAACACCACACCCAAACTACATTTTTATATTTTCTTCCCACAAATAGAGCTTTCTTTTGGTGGTATTTGATCACCTCTGGGGTTTTTATTTTTTGCTAAACAAACTAAAAAAGACCAACGTTTTTGAAAAAAACAAAAAACGTTTTTCTTAGTTTCTGTCATAAAATGTTGTTTTCTCCTTCACTGATGGCCACTTCTAGAACTTGTGGACAGCCTTCCCAGAAGAGTTGAAGATATTATAGCTGCAAAGGGTGGGCCAACTCAATATTGAACCCCACGGACTAAGACAGGGATGCCATTAAAGTTTATGTGCGTGTAAAGGCAGGCGTACCAATACTTTTGGCAATATAGTGTATATTTAGAAGGGAGAGTTTAACCGCTTTAGCCGCAGACCATTTCGGTGGTCAAAGACCAGGCCACTTTTTGCGTTTCGGCACTGCGCCGCTTTAACTGACAATTGCTCGGCTGTGCGACATGGCTCCCAAACAAAATAGACGTCCTTTTTTCCCACAAATAGAGCTTTCTTTTGGTGGTATTTGATCACCTCTGCGATTTTTTTTTTTGCACTATAAACAAAAAGATGGACAATTTTGAAAAAAATGTAATATTTTTAACTTTTTGCTATAATAAATATCCCCAAAAAATATATATAATTTTTTTTTTCCCCACAGTTTAGGCCGATACGTATTCTTCTAAATATTTTTGGTAGAAAAAAATCATCGATTTTTATCGTGGCTGCGACATTATGGCGGACACATCGGACACTTTTGACACCATATTGGGACCATTGTCATTTTTACAGCGATTAGTGCTATAAAAATGCACTTATTACTGTAAAAATTACACTGGCATCGAAGGGGTTAACCACTAGGTGGCACTGTAGGGGTTAAGTGTTCCCTATGGAGTGATTCTTACTATTAGGGGGCGTGGCTACACGTGACACATCACTGATGACCGTTCCCGATCATGGGGAACGGTCATCAGTGACAGTGTCACTAGGCAGAATAGGAGAATGCCCTGTTCTGCTCTTGCCGACCGCAATCGCTGGCCTCGCGAGGCACTCGGCGTGCGCGCTGGGCGGCAAATTTAAATGGACGTACCTGTACGCCAATCTGCCTGCCCGTGCCAAGTTGTCGACGTACATAGTCGTACAGCGGTCAGCAAGTGGTTAAAATGTCCCCAGAAGTTGGCAAAAAAAAAAATTCTCATTACGGATAGATATTGTACCTCCTCTAGAAGAGAGTTCTCTAGTTCCTGCAGACACTGTTCCTTCTGCTGCAGCAGAACTTGCCCTTTTTCCATTGTGTCATGAATGTCTTTTAGATTGCGAGCCTCCTGTGGGAAAACAACGCATGCATTAGTAACTATGCTTTTCTGTAAACATACTAACACATAAATAATGAACACTGTGCTACGGATTATTCCGAAGAGAATGCATAATGTCCATGAGTAATTAATGTTATGCATTTTAGAGTGCCCAAAGACTTGCAATGCAATGTAGTAACATGTCCCTACTATACATAAATACATTCACAATGGACAAGGTGCTTTTTTTTATAGGGATGTAACAGAACAATGTTATCAGTGTTAACATGCTGTCCTTTGTAATGATATAGTGTATTTATACCACAGAAATAAATAGAACACAGACTCCACAATGGGCTTTAGTATTAACATAACAATAGCAAACATGCTGCTTGATGTAATAATGTAGACTAATAAATAAAATGCTGTTATTGTGGCTTACCTACTCCTCTCGTATTCCTTTAGCTGGCCTCTTCCCTCCGTCTGCCTGTGGTGCCTGAAAACTGGCAGATATATTTTGGGAAGAGGGAGAGGAGATTGGGCCCTGAAAGCCTCCCATAACATAACAGGATGATTTTTAACAGCCTCTTGTCATTTGTGTGTGCTGTGCATGGTATAAAAAAAACATCTAAACCAATAATGAGGGTTTCCTCATTTATAAACAAACTATATATACAGTATATATACCATGTTTCCTCGAAAATAAGCCCGGGTCTTATATTAATTTTGGCAATAAAAGACACAGTAGGGGTTATTTTCGGGGTAGGTCTTACCATGTAATGTGCTGTCTTCTCTCGCCCTCTCTCTCCCTGCCTGACAGGAATCCCCATGTGTGAACCAAGTAAAAATGCTTGTAAAATCCTATAATCCACTCTATTGCTGTAGTATATAATGTACAATGTGTGTGTTTCTGTAATATAATTGTGCCAAATACCTTCGTTATATCGCTTCTGTGACACGCCGGAGCTCTCTTGCCTGCAATTACATTATAAAAACACACACATTGCACATTGTATACTACTGTAATATAGTGGATTATAGGATTTTACAAGCTATATAAACTAGGGCTGATTTATGGGGTAGGGCTTATATTGCAACCCTCCTGGAAAATAACATTAGGTCTTATTTTCAGGGGAATCACGGTATGTATGTAGACATAGGAGAAGATAAAACCATACTGCTCTGAAAAACACTGTTAGGTGATGTCCTTAGGGCCTCATGCACACTGGATGTTATAAAGTCCCCAGTAGCTTTAGAATGCTGAATTAAAAAAACACAATTTTTTTTTAGCGTTTTGCATTAACTTATTTAGCATTTGAATTTTTATTTATTTTTTTAGCAAAGCTATACTCCCACAAAAGCTTATGGCTCAAAAATGCTGAATAGCCGTGTTTTTCAGCGGTTTTCAGAGTTTTACAGCTGAAAAGACTCCTCTTCGGGGGCGCATGTGCGGATGCCTGAGGGAGCAGTCGTGCTTCCTTAGAGCTCCACTCCTTAGCTAGTCACACCGGAGGACTGAAAGCTACAGCAGCTTCTGAAACCATTTCCGATACTGCTGCTTACGTCCAGGAACACGTCTGAGCCGGTAATATGGTCCTGCGGGGCCCCAAACTAAAACCAAAATAAAATCTGTCTCTTTGCGGACGATATACTTATTTTTCTAACTCATCGCCACGTCTCAGCCCCAAACCTACTAGACATTTTAGGAAAATTCTCTCATATTTCAGGGCTATATATCAACCACTCTAAATCCAATGCACTTAACATATGAGAAGATGTCCGTGATAGGCGGAAAACATAACAGAGGCGCTGCTGGGAAGATTTTTGTTCCTCCTATCACAGAACACTCTGCAGTGAAGGCGCGGCTTTGAAATCATTCACGCTCGCGATCGTAGCATGTTAGACTGTCAGCGCTGGGGAAAAAAAGTGAGTGTTATTGCACTGGGGGGGGGGGGGGGGGGGGGGGGGGCAACAAGTTCAGGCACAGTGGGGGCAAGTGATGGCAATGTGGGGGCATGTAATGGCACAGTGGCAATGTGGGGGCATGTAATGGCACAATAGCAATGTGGGGGCATGTAATGGCACAATGGCAATGTGGGGGCATGTAATGGCACAGTGGCAATGTGGGGGCATGTAATGGCACAATGGCACAGTCTGGGCATGTAATGTAATGGCACAGTGAGTAATGTAATGGCACAGTGAGTAATGTAATGGCACAGTGAGTAATGTAATGGCACAGTGAGATTTGAAAAAGCCTGTTTCTGTCAGCGGTTCTGGCTCCCCCTTAGCTTCCAGAAAGACAGTAAGAAGGGGGTAGTCTTATACAGTGAGTATATCCCAAAATCACATTTTTTCCTGGAAAATTAGGGGGTCGTCTTATACGCCG
Source organism: Rana temporaria (assembly GCF_905171775.1). Taxonomy (NCBI): domain Eukaryota; kingdom Metazoa; phylum Chordata; class Amphibia; order Anura; family Ranidae; genus Rana; species Rana temporaria. The sequence goes on from NC_053498.1 coordinate 73,641,324, forward strand.
GAAAATACGGTATGTCCTTTATATGGGGTAATACAAAATCACGTATTTCCAAAGCTTCACTTTTTCTCGATAAATCTAAAGGTGGACTAGGCCTTCCTAACTTTACTTCATATTATCATGCAGCGCAAATAGCACAATTGTCCAAGTCCAAGTACCATGCGACATTTGAATCTCCTCTATGGGTTGCAATAGAATCCAAAGACATAGATCCAATATCAGTGGCCAATTTGCTATGTTATCCATCCAATGGAAATAAAATCTAACTTTTTTTGACATATTATGAGAATGTCTAATCTGTAATTTGATGCTCTTTGGAGATTTTTCCATCTTTCCTTGGCTTCGTTATGCAGATTAATACAAATTTTTACCTGGGGTGCCCAAACTTTCGATCCCCACTGTACATCATTAAGCACAATGCTGGATCTATAGCCCTGTATTGAATGTGAGGATACTGGAGGTCAGTTCACAAACCAGATTGCAGGTGAGTAGAGGTGAATACTGACTGCCGAGTAGGGATCAGGTAAGTAAAGCTGCTTTTTCCAGTGCCCAAGACACATACAAACATTTAAGTTATGGAATGCGGGGGCAGCCCCACTACAAGGGAGGATTTTTGTATTCTCCCTAGATAGGCTTAAACCCTGTGCTGCTGAGGAGGGGGTAAACTGCATGGACAAAACACAGGATGATTTTAAACACACGACTTTCAGAAATAGCCTTGTGAAGCCGAAGCCGCAAGTAAAGAATGAAAAAGCAAATATTGGCCTCATTACAGATGAGCTTCCTAGATAAGCTATCTAGTAAATAAATGCTAACATGACTTCATAGTATTGGAAGAAAAAAAAAGTGTAATTTATGATTGCAATACCATGTATGTGTCTGCCAGTTCTGACTAACTATGTGTAAAGAATAAAGAAGACTACCAGGTCAAATAAAGACAACTACAGCTAGTACTGCTGCTTGAATGAGGGATCATGAGGATATTATGCACATACTGTAGATAAAGATGGCTTTGTGTATGGTATGGTAGATGAATAGGCAACAGAAAACAAATACACTGGGAAATAGAAGCACAGTTCATTTTAGCTAAATGAGTTTGAATTAACCTGGGCTGTACAGGGAAATATACAATATCCTGTCCAAAAGATGCTGAACAGCAAAACTAGTGCAAATACAGCATCAGTCCTAGCAAGCATTTTTTTCATTTTCTAAACTGCAACTTAAGATGTTATAACCAACATCACCACCACTTCCCCTCTGCACTAGATTTCATAAATCAGAGTCAGAACTGTCCATATGAATGAGTAAGTGTACTTATTTACAAGTTACCTCCTCTAGATTCTTTCTGATGCCTTCTAGTTGGTGAACTTGGTCTGGATCTGGAGTCTCATGCATGTTGTGACGCCACTGTTGTTTAGCTGCCTTAAGCAAAGTCTGCCGTCGGCACATAGAATGGGTTTGGAGCCGTAAAATATCTTTAGCCTTATCTATAGATGCTCCATGGGAGGAAAGGTAATAACGCAAGCTATTAAAAAGAAAAAAACAAACATTAGGTAATTATAACAAAGCAAACTAAAATGGATTAAGTGGAATAAAGATGGAAGCATGGCATGTACAATTTCAATCTACAAGAAAGGCTAGAGATCAAAAATCAACTACTTAAAGAGGGAGACAAAGTCTAACATTTACTGTAACTGATCTCTGCTATGCTATTCTGTACCCTGTAGGCTTCTCCTTTATGTTCAAATTCACTATAAACCAGTGGTTCTCAACCCCGGGGTCGGGACCCCCTCGGGGGTCAAATGGCAATTTGCCAGGGGTCACCAAATCATGGACTGTTCCTGAAGCCCACACCACTCTCCTAGCCTTTTTGCGAACGAGCCAGAAACACAGTGAGTAACACTACCTGTGATTATAGTTGCCATTAAAAGTCCCCACTACAGTTCTCAGGTCAGCAGATGACCTTGATCAAGAGCACCTAAGTTGGCTGATCAGAACTCACCACAGCATTGCAACTGATCCCAACTCCCCGCCAGCACTGCCACTGATCCCACCCCCCACCAGCACTGCCACTGATCCCACCCCTCTCACCAGCACTGCCACTGATCCCACCCCTCTCACCAGCACTGCCAATGATCCCACCCCCACCAGCACTGCCACTGATCCCACCCCCCACCAGCACTGCCACTGATCCCACCCCTCACCAACACTTCCACTGATCCCACCCCCCACCAGCACTGCCACTGATCCCACCCCTCTCACCAGCACTGCCAATGATCCCACCCCCACCAGCACTGCCACTGATCCCACCCCCCACCAGCACTGCCACTGATCCCACCCCTCACCAACACTTCCACTGATCCCACCCCCCACCAGCACTGCCACTGATCCCACCCCTCTCACCAGCACTGCCAATGATCCCACCCCCACCAGCACTGCCGCTTATCTCATTCCCTCCACCAAGGAGTAAGAGAAGGAATACAAATAGAGAATACATGGAAAGGAGAGAAAAATAGGGGGAGGAACAAAGAAAAAATGGAGAGAAAGAATAGGATGGGGAGAAAAAAAACAAAAAATTAGGATATAGAGAGATAAAAGGGAAAGAAAGGAGAACAAGGAGAAAGAGTGGTACAGCCTAAAATGTACCATAAGGGTTTTAATATTGTACGAGTGGAAGGGACCAAGGGAGCGCTAAATGCCCGTGGGTTAGGGGCGCAAATTACTTGGCCTGCCTTGGGTGCTGACAACCCACACTACGAAAATAATTTTGCTGTTAGGGGTCCCCACAACTTTGGAAAATGTATCAAGGGGTCACGGCACTAGCACGGTTGAGAACCACTGCTATAAACAGTATGTTAAGGATAAGAAAGTAGTTGGTTTAGAGAAAAAAATGATAGAAACAAAAACGTAGTAACCTTTTTCATAGGTTATTACAACAAGTGAGGATAAGTATCCTTTAAACATATATGCAGCCCTGCAATAGGTATATCCTGAGCAGCAAATGTATGCCTCTACCAGAAAACATTGGCCCAGATTCAGGTAGATCGGAGCAATATTTGCGTGGGCAAAGAGCAAAGATTTTTCTCTGCGCCCACGCAAATATTTCGATTTGCCCAGCGATTCACGGAGCAGTAGCTCCGTAAATTGAGCGGGCGCTATGCTAATTAGCCCTGCGTAAGGGCGCCTAATGTAAATGATCCCGCCGGGGGCGGGAATCATTTAAATTAGGTGTGCTCCCGCGCCGAGCGAACAGCGCATGCTCCGTCGGGAAACTTTCCCGACGTGCATTGCGGCAAATGACGTTGCAAGGACGTCATTTGCTTCTAAGTGAACGTGAATGGCATCCAGCGCCATTCACGAATCACTTACGTAAACGACGTGAAATTTAAATTTCACAAGCGGGAAGCGCAGCTATACTTTAGCATTGGCTGCCCCTGCTATTAGCAGGAGCAACCTTGCGCTAAAGTCGCCGTACGGAAACTCCGTACCTTGCGTGCGCAGGGCCCGCGCAACTTTTGTGAATCGGTGGTAGTATGCAATTTGCATACTATACGCCAATCACAATGGCCGCGCCCCCTAGCGGCCAACGCAAGAATGCAGCCTGGGATGTGAAGGCATAAGGAGGCTTATGTCTGTCAGATCCTAGGCTGCAGTCGGTGTAACGAGGTTCCTGAATCAGGAGCACTCGTTACACCGGAGCAAGTAAGCACTTGCGCCGCGCAACCTATGGTTGCGCGGGCGCAAGTGCTTCTTGAATCTGGGCCATTGGCTGCAAACGCTAAGTGGTTGCTGGTTCTCCAGCATGTCCCTTTGACAAAAGCTGGTTGTTAGACCGACTTCTATCAGAAAGACAGCTGATCACGTTGACAGAATGTTGGCCAGTTTGTGTTGAACCGCCCGATACTGTCTGGTATTCAGCTGGAGTGTACCAGCCTTACTGGAATTCATTAGCACCTGTCAATGTAACAAAGCTAAAAGTAAAAAACAATAACATACCTTTAGCATATAATTGCTGATTATAAGCAGCAAAGCATTACTGCACATTTGATAATGCCTAGCCACCACTCTCCATTTTTCTAGATCTATAGGGGCCTATCAAGACTTTGACAACATCAGCGGCATGCTGCAGAAATAGAAAGCGATAGTCCAGCCACTGCACACTTCACCCACCCTGAGTGGTTAGAAGGTAACAGCAACCTCAGCTTAATTTATCCAAGATACGTCCCAAACATGTTTCACCCCGCCCCATGATTAAGCTCCAGGGAGGGGAAAAACCATGTTGGGGACGTGGTCTGGATGAATTGAGCTGAGGCTGCATTTAGCTGCTAACCACTTGGCTGGGTGAGGTGGCAGGGCTATCTCTTCCTATTTCTGCAGCATGCTTTAGGTATGGATGGACCCTCCCCTCAGGCCTGCACCCTCACCAGGTAGCGACATCCAACTCATAGGACCTTGATAGCCTGAGTGGGGACCCTTAAGCATTTAACATCAGATGCATATTCCATCTACTCCTGCTGCTGCTTACTGGATGACACCAATGATGTCATCTGGGCTGGGTCCAGGAACAGGCAAGAGCTGGAATATTTTGCACCAGGTTTTCTTAGCTGTCATACAACACTGCGGAATGGACGACAAAGTGGACCTGGGCAAGGATCAGCTGCAGAGTACATACTGTAAGCACCATGTCATTCACAGCTTACTTGTAGGAATGATCTAGTTGTATGCGCTTAGGTACACTTTAAGTCTTTCAAAATTGTTATAAAAAGGCAAATCAGCCTACTCAAAGAAAATTTGGATGAACCAGTTTTCCATTTAGGCTGGGTTCACACTGGTGCGAACACAGACATTGCATGTGATTCACACCACATTGCTGTGCAGATCACATGCGATGTCTGTGCAATGCAAATTCAGCCCTAGTTTGTAGGGCTGAATTTTCATTGTATTCGGACCAAAATGGTGCAGAACCTTTTTTTTTTGGTCTGCACTGGAATCAGATCGCATGGGTGTTCACACCCATGTAATCCGATTGCTGCACCATTCCACAGTTCGCACTGCGAACCAATATGGGGGTGTCAATAACTTTGTATTGACACCAGCTGCAATTCGCATAAGGCAGTGTGAACTGCCTGTGAGAGAGATGCAATGCAGGAACCCACACAGGAATTGTGCTGGTTCCCGTATCGCATATGTGTGAACCCAGCCTAATGTCAATTATGTATTAACCAATGTGAGAAATTTAATCTTGGAAATATCTAACTATCCTTACAAGAAGTTCAACGCCATTGGGCGAATGAGTGAATGTACATAAACTTTTGAAGGGATTCTTGATTAGCAACAATCTCTTCATGTAATCAACCTACCTAATCTTTTTTTATGCCTCGTAGTTTTCCCGACAGGAAAACAGCTGGAAATTAGATCATGTTCTTTTTTTTCCCACTGGGATTCCCGGCGTTTTTTAAGCCGGCAGTTCACCTATGGGGAAAACCTGCGGTGGAGCATACACACGGCCGGGTTTCCCAACCAAAGCTCTCATGGCAGTTTTCCTGCCGGGAAACCTGGCCGTGTGTATGGGGAAAAAACTACAGAGAAGGTTCTCAGTTTTCCCAGCAGACTTTTTACCGCCGGGAAAACCGATCGTGTGTAAAAGGCATTAGAAATACATAGCAGTGCATATCAAAACTGAATAAAAAACAAAAGCTAATCAGCGGCACTTACTCATCCACGGCAGAGGGTGTTTTTGGGATTGGTGTAGAAAACAGAGTTGGTTTCGGAATGTCTGTATGATACTGTAAAATCAGAGAAAAAAAAGGTCAAAAGTGGAAATATAAGTACAATATATACATATTTTCACATTTTTTCATGCTTCGTTGCTTCTCAATTCTACTGGTCTCCTCCAGCCTGTTTGTAGCCACTTCCTGTCTATACGCACCCACTGCAAAAATGACTGAATAGCATTTCTCATGGCCAATTTCCTGATGGTGAAAACGGTGGACCATACCTCTGTAATGTGAACCAGCATGGCTGACTAAAGTTTCCACTGGAAGCTTGTTCAACAAAGGGACAACCCAGAAGCAACACTGAGAGACAGGGACTAATACTGGCACCCTATAAACAGGTGTCTGAACAAGAACGTTCAAAGGGAAGATCACCATGTAACGTTTTACAAAATATGCCAATAGAAATCTTAAAAATGCCTTTGAAATTACAAAAACATGGTAATGCTTATCAAATTGTGTTATCTATACAAAGGTTGGACAAAAATATGGAAACACTACACAATTTGCAGGTGTGAAAGTGATGAAATGTTTTGCGTTGAAAGCGGAAGTGTGCAACATTCTTTTGCTTCCGCTGTGTGGTATCTAACACGTGGGAAGCCTCACTTTTCGTCATTCACCAAGTACGCTGCTAGTAATACGCAGTCATGGCAGAGCTTAATGAGTTTCAAAGAGGGCAAATTGTTGGTGCCCACTTAGCTGGTGCCTCTGTGACTGATGTTACCAATTTATTTGCAGTGTGGTGAGGTACAGTATCAAACGTTATGATGGCATATCCAGTTTCCAAGAAAACGATGTCTGATAAACATAAGCGCGGTCAATATGGTCAACTGACCGAAAGAGACAAAAAGGACATTGGACAGGATTGTAACCCAGATTTTAGCATGAAGAGTGGTATCAGGTTCCATTATCCACAATCCAACACTTATATTTGTCAATTTACAGGAGAATTCAGACCGTCTTGCATGCCAAAGGCGGTTCAGCACTATATTAGGTACCAATTTTGTTATTTTACCATACTTGTTTCCATAATTTTGTCCAACCCCTTTATATTACCCACTTGCCGACCACGCTGTAGCCCTTCTCGTACACATCCAGAAGTGTCCGTGATGGCTGGGTCCACGGAACACAGCGTATCACTGATCGGGGTAAATGGCCAATTACAGCGGCCCTTTACCATGTGATCACTCCGTCAAATGACAACAAACTGGGATCGTGCCAGCTCAGCTCAAGCTGCTGCAGTGTTTCTCTCTCCTTTCCTCACACGCTCTATCGGTGTGAGAAGAGGAGAGGAGAGAGAGAAACACTGCAGCAGAGTGAGCTGGCATGATCCTGAGTGCTATCAGTTCCAAAAGTACTCATTAGTGCCACATCAGTGCCCCTACAGTGACATCAGTGCCCCTACAGTGCCAACAGTACTCATCAGTGACTACAGTGCTCCTACAGTGCTCATGAGTGCCAACAGTGCCACTATAGTGCCCACCAGTGCTCTATAGTGCCAACAGTGCAACTACAGTGCCCAACAGTGCAACTACAGTGCCCTACTGTGCCATTACAGTGCTCATCAGTGCCTCAGGGTGCCACTACAGTGTTCATCAGTGCCCTACAGTGCACATCAGTGACATTAGTGAGTGCCACTAAAGTGCCCTATCAGTGGATCCTCATCAGCATCGTCAGTGCCGTAAAAGTGTGTAAAAAATGCGTTTTCATTTTCTTTCCACATTTTCCAAAAACTTGTGGAAAAAATTAGATGTTCAAAAGACTCATTATGGCTCATAGAATATACAATGGCGTGTTTGCTTTCCAAAATGGGGTCATTTTGTAGCCATTTCCATTGTCCTGGTGCTCCAGAGCCTTCAAAAGTGTAATAGGTAGTCAAGAAGTTATATGTGTAATTTATGCTCCTAGAACACCTGATGGTGCTCCCTGCATATTGGGGCTCTATGTAGAGAAGCTGTGAAAAAGTCTCACACATGTGGTATCGCCATACTCAGGAGTAGAAGAATGTGTTTTGGGGTGTAGTTGCAAGTATGCATATGCCATGTGAGAGAAATAACCTGTAAAAATTAAAATTTTGTGAAAAAACAAACAAATTACAACTTCAATAAACTCATAATGCCTCTTACTAAATACCTTGGAATATCTACTTTCCAAATAGGGGTTATTTGGGGGTACTAGAATTGAGATATGGTGTCAGTACATCAGGTGTAATCAATTTTTAATGACTGGCACCATAGCTTGTAGACTCTATAACCTTCACAAAGACCAAATAATATACACCAATTTGGGTTATTTTTACAAAAGAATTGTAGCAGTATAAATTTTGAAGAAAAATTTATGAACAAAAATTACTAATTTGTTAATTTATAACAGAAATTAAGAAAACAAAACATTAATATGGGTACAGTGTTGCATGACTGAGTTTATCAGTGTATAACACGCACAGGCATATAACACGCACCCTAACTTTCAGAGGGAAGTTTCAGGAAAAAAAACTTACCACAGCCCCCTGCATATAACACGCAGGCACAGTTTACCCTCTAGTTTCAGGGTAAAAAAATGAGTGTTAATACGCCAATAAATACAGTAATTGTCATTCAAAGTGTGAGAGCGCTGAAAGCTAAAAATTGTCTGGGTTAGGTGCAGTGCACTTGTATTGCAAAGTGAATTTGCCTTTTGTAAATAACCCCCAATGTCTTGTTAAAACAGTGAAGAAGGCACATTCTAGTTCACAGTTAATAAAACATATTGTTCTCCTTTCAAACTACATATTAGGGTGGAATCATATTTAAAAAAAAAAACTAAGATATATTTACAGGAATGTTAGAGGTATGATTTGGGCTGTTCGCCTTCGTGAGATCCTCAAGGTGAAGTTCTGAATCCATTTTGTTCATCAATTCTTCTTTATTTAAATCTCTTAGTTTTTCATGCTGGCTTTTTATTTCACCTTCCAAGTCACTATAAATAAAAACAATTATTAGCTACAATGCCACATACATTTTGAGATATATTACTTATATTATGTGCACACAAGACCATTTGTTTATAGTTTTGGTTTGGTAAAGTTCAGCAGGGAAAAAATCCAATAAATGGAGGGCTACAGGTACTGTGCAGACACACCTGTCATAATACAGATACTGCAATTACAGCTAAACTTCAGGCAAATCACTAAATACACAAATGAAATGCATATAAAGGAAGCTGCTTTACCCACAAAAGGATTTGTATTTCTATTCATACAGTTGAAATACATAGCTCTGTTAAACAGCACAGACAGCCTTTTCTGCCTGGGCATAATGCCGCGTAAACACGATCATTTTTCAGCATGAAAAATACGTTGTTATTCAAAAACGTCATTTAAAATGATCGTGTGTGGGCTTCACATAATTTTTCAGGTTCTGAAAAAGGACAAAAAAAAAAATTTGAACATGCTGCATTTTTTAACGTTGTTTTAAACAATGTCGTTTTTCGGGTTGTAAAAAATGATTGTGTGTGGGCTAAAACGATGTAAAAAACCTGTGCATGCTCAGAAGCAAGTTATGAGACGGTAGCGCTCGTTCTGGTAAAACTAACGTTCATAATGGAGTAAGCACATTCATCACGCTGTAACAGACAAAAAAGCGCAAATCGTCTTTTACTAACACGGAATCAGCTAAATCAGCCCAAATGCGAATGGAACTTCCCCTTTATAGTGCCGTCATACGTGTTGTACGTCACCGCGCTTTGCTAGATCATTTTTTAAAAACGATGGTGTGTAGGCAACATCGTTTTAATGATGAAGTTGGGAAAACTTTGTTTTTTCGACATGCTGAAAAACAACGTTTTTTTTCATGTTGAAAAATGATCGTGTGTACGTGGCATCAGACCCAATTTTTTTCTCTGCTGCAGTTAAAGAACACCAACAGGCCTTGTTCCTCCGTCACACTGTGACTGGCCATCGAAAGGAGATGCAGCAGCCTGATGATCTCATATTTCTTTCACTTTACTCTCTCCTCCTATAGACATGCTCCTTGTTTACACATGAGAAGGGGAGCACAACATAATTTCATCATCCAAACATGTGCAAGAAAAATGCAGTTATTTTTTTCCTTGCACCCGATTGGGATTTCTTTACAAAGTGAAGTTTCACCACATTCACTTAACTCTTGAGAAAATAAGTGCTACTGTATTTGCAAAGTGCACAGACTATTTGCATTTAGTAATTCAACCTCGCTGTATATCAAGTAAATATTAAGGTACACCGCATCAAGTGAATGTTCATAAATATATTGCATGCCTTGAAGATATATCAAGTAAAGAGCCTAAATACTTTGTCGAACATTTTGATAGAGCTTTGTCCACCTTTTAAAGCAAAAACACATAAAAATGTGCAGAAATATAAAACCATAACCCCGCCTACCTGTATGACATCATACAGTGCAAAAGTAAAGATGACACGTTCGGGGCAAAGGTCAAATGATTGACTAAAAATCTAAAAAAAATTTACTCCATTTTAAATTTTGCTCTAGATGATCCATGTTCGTATTTATTGTTGCCTTGATTAAGATAGACGGAGCTTCATTGAAATCATTGGAAGAAATAAGCTCCTTACTCGATATATCAGTTTCAAGATCTGAAAATGCCTCCATAACTTTTCAGATATTAATTAATTTGTATTTTGTATATATCTTGATTGAAGGTCATCTTTAAAAAATAAATAAAAAAACTATGCAGAAAATATGTGCAGTGCAGAGTCCAGAGTGTTACCTTGCTGTCTCCTGGAGGCGAGTGTAGAGGCTCTGGAGTTGCTCCACTTTAGTTTCCAGCTCAGATTTGCGGTCCTGCATCACCTCTAATTCTCTGCGTGTTTGCTTTATTAAATCATTTAAGCGCCTTTGTTCTTTTACTGCACTCTCCCGCAAATTGGCATTCTTTGTAGGTGGAAAAAATAAAACAAATTATGTCGTGTTCTGTGGTTTTAAAAATAGGATTTTTATAACAGCTTACCTGTAAAACCCTTTTCTTGGAGTACGCCACGGGACACAGAGCCAAAGTCATTACATAATGGGTTGTATGGTCACCAGAGGTGATTAGACACTGGCACAACCAATCAGAGACAGTTCCCCCCCATATAGCCCCTCCCATCAGGGAAGTACCTCAGTTTTGTAGCAAAGCAATAAGGTTCCAATAAGAAGGGGGAGACCTCTGTGTCCCGTGGTGTACTCCAAGAAAATTTAGTAAGCTGTTATAAAAATCGTATTTTCTTTATCGTACACCACGGGACACAGAGCCATAGTCATTACATAATGGGAAGTCCCAGAGCAATGCCCTTATATGAAGGGGAGACACAGATCAAGCAGGCCGCTACAGACAAGAAGCTCTATACTGCACCCTGCAATACACTTCGCCCAAAGGCGGCATTCTCATGTCCTTTCACATCTATTTGATAACATTTGGAAAATGTGTGGACTGAAGACCAAGTTGCAGCTTTACAGATCTGAGTCACCGAAGCCTGGTGGTGCCCATGAAGCACTTATCGCCCTGGTAGAGTGCGCCCTAACAGAAAAAGGAGGAGTTCTGTTTGTCGAATCCACCTGGAGATAGTGGATTTTGATGCCCCTTGTCCCTTCTTGGGACCATCTGGCAAAATAAACAAAACGTCTGTTTTGCGTATATGAGAGGTTGCCTGCAGATACACCTTTACTGCTCTCACAAGATCTAGAGAGTGTTAAAAAATTTCCTCCACTGTCTGGAAAAAAAGAACGCAGGACAATGTCCCGATTTAAATGAAAAGCCGACACCACTTTTGGTAAAAAGGCAGGATGGGATCGTAGTACAATTTTGTCCTTATGACAAATTAAATAAGGTTTCTTACAAGACAGCGCTGCTAATTTAGATACTCTTCTAGCCAAAGAGATAGCAATCAAGAACGCCAATTTCCTGCTTAAAAGCATCAGCGGAATGTGGCGAATAGGTTCAAAAGGTTGCTTCTGCAAGACTGACAATACTAAATTCAGATCCCATGGGCATAAGGGAGTTCTAACTGGCGGATTGGTCCGCAGTACCCCTTGCATGAAAGCCCGAACTAGAGAATGAGATGCCAGTGGTCTTTGAAAGAAGACTGATAGAGCTGATATTTGACCCTTAAATGGTACTAAGGGCTAATTTCATATCCACTCCTAGCTGGCAAAAGGCGAGAATCCTACTTATGTCATATCTTTGAGGATTTCATCTGTTAGTTTCACACAATGAAACATATGTTTTCCAGACCCTGGAAGCTGGCTTTCTGCCATTAATAAGTGTGGAAAGGACCGGAACCGAGATCCCTCGCTCCTTTAGAATGTGGGTCTCAGCAGCTTTTGTAAGGAAGGATGGAACACTGGACCTTGAGACAGCAGATCATGCCGAAGTGGAAGCTTCCAAGGTGTTCCTACCGCCATCCTTATGATCTCGGCGTACCACGGTCTCCTGGGCCAATCTGGGGCCACTAAGATTACCGGAATTCTTTCCCTCTTGATCCTGCAAAGTAGCCTTTGTAATAGGGTGATTGGAGGAAACGCATAGATCAGTGAAAACTGATTTCACGGAATTATTAAAGCTTCTGATCCGTAGGCCAGAAAATCTCTCATCCTGGACACAAAGTTGTCCAACATCTTGTTGAACCTGGAAGCTAGCAAATCTACATCCGGGGTCCCCCATCTCTGGCAAATGGCCTGAAAGATTTCGGGGTGGAGAGAGCAATCTCCTGGTGATAGCTGCTGGCAAATCAAATAGTCCGCTTGCCAGTTCTCTACTCTACTATGAAAATTGCAGATAGACAAGGAACATGTTCTTCTGCCCATTTCAAAATGAGATTTACCTCCTTTTGGGCGCCCTGGCTGCGGGTGCCTCCTTGGTAATTGATATAAGCTACTGCTGTAGCATTGTCGGATTGAATCCGGACTGGGTGGCCCTGTAACCTGCTTGTCCAGGTGCTGAGGGATAAGTATACTGCCCGCATTTCTAGTAAATTGATGGGCAGGCTTCTCTCTGTCTTGGCCCAGGTTCCCTGGGCTGAAGCTTCTTCCAACACAGCTCCCCAGCCCCTTAGGTTTGCATCTGTAGACACCACCTTCCAGGTGATTGGGAAAAAGGATCTTTCCCAATAGCCTCATGCAAAGGCGAATAGACGGTCTCTTCTTTGCCCTGACCTTGTGGATCAGGTCTCCTAGCGACTTGATCTTTGACTCTGGTAGAAATACCGGCTTTGGGCTGTATCTATGATCATGCCCAGATACTCTACCCTTCTTTGGGCTTGTAGCGAGGATTTTAGTAAGTTTATACTCCATCCTAAATGTTCCAGGTATCTTATAGTGGTGGTCAAAGCGTGATCTAATCCTGCCACTGACTGATCTATCACAAGTAGATCGTCTAGATAGGCTGTTATAGCTATGCCCTGTGCTCTAAGATTTGCCAGCAGAGGGGCTAGCACTTTGTGAAAATGCCCGGGTTGCGGTAGCCACCCCAAACAGCAGAGCCACAAATTGAATGTGGCAATGCTCCACCACAAACCTTAAGAACCTTTAGTGAGCGGGATGGATAGGCACATGTAAATATGCGTCCCTGATGTCTATGGACGCCATGAATTCTCCGCCTTGTAGGGTGGCGACCACTGAACGAATAGTTTCCATTCGGAAATGGTGAATGTTCAGAAACTGATTTAGAGATCTTAGATCCAGAATTGGTCCAACGCCTCCGTTTGGTTTTGGGATCACAAAGAGGTTTGAATAAAAACCTGAACCTTGCACCTTTAAAGGTACTTCTGTAATCACCCCTTGGGACAACAAGTGACCCAATCCTTTGAAGAAGGATGCTCTTTTTAGAGGATCTTTGGAGAGCCTTGAGCTTCGGAACCGAGAAGATGGGATCTGTCCTGGATTTCTGTCTGCCATGCCGCTGAAAATTGACGAAGCCGAGAGGGGGCGACTCTTCATGCAGAGGCTTTGGGGTTTTGCTTGCTAGGCTTTGAACCCCACTGCTTCTTGTTCTTCTGGGCCTGGTCTTCTTTAGCTTTTGTGGCTGGCTGAAAATTCCCGTCGCCGCTGGCTGGAGTTAGTTTTACCAGGATCCGGGGAGAGAGAACGTTTAAAACAAGGTCGCTTGTTTTTCTTCTTCTCTGATAATAGCGTAGTCTTTGCACTTGATATCTTTTGGATATATTTCTCCAAATCTTCCCCAAGGAGGCATTCACCATGAAAGGGGAAGCTCGCTAGAAGCTTTTTGCATGGTGCCTCTACAGACCAATGTTTTAGCCAAAGGATTCTGCGCAGGTGCACCAGCTGGAGTGTAAGACGATATGTAAAACATAGGGCTTTAGGCAAATTTTCCCACAATTTGACCTGCTATGGAGAGAACTCCTTTAGCCCTTCTTTTACCTGGTCCTTAAGGACCTGACACATGCCCACTGCTGCTACAGCAGGTTGCGTAACTGCTCCTGCCAGCAGGAAGGAAGATTTCAATAAGGATTCCAGCTTCTTTTCTGAAGGGTCCTTAAACACCTGTACGTCATCCACTGGACAAGTCAGGTTCTTATTTATGGATGCATCTACCGCAGGCAAACTCCACTTCTTGGTAAATTCTTCCTCCATAGGATAAAGAATGTCAAACTTCTTTGGAGGGGAGAAACGCTTGTCTGGCTGCAACCAGTCTGCGTAGATTAGTTTCTTTAATGACGGATGAACTGGAAAAGAGCATGCGGAGATCTTAATGAAACCAGGGAGGAGACAGGTGATTCCGTTAACTTCAAAGGGGGCAACCTGAATGTAGTATGCACAGTTTCAGCATCTGGGAAGCAGAAAAGGGCTCCTCATCCCTGTCCTCTACTTCATCCTCATCCTTCTCCTCCTCAGATCTTTCTGAAAGAGGGTCTAAGGGTATCGAAGGAGATCTGCTTAGCTTTTTATCCTTTTGTGAGGATTTTGCGATTAAAGTCGTGATCTTTTCCTCCAATCTCTCCATGGCTGCAGTAAAAGTGTCCTCAGTGACATATGCAGTCCCACTGGAGAAACTCCAGATAGTGGCAAAGGTTCCTCCTGTACAGACAAATCAAGGCTTACAGGGGAGTAAGGCTAGAGCCTCCTGTCTCCGGCGGCGTTACTTTTTTGCTCTTAGCCCCTGAACCCTTTCTAAGGGAAGACATCTTTCCAAGCAACAAACCGAGGTACACAAATGCATATACTACTGTGCTTAGCTTAGCAATCTACATTAAGTATGCAACTTCAACACAGTTTCATGCCTAGAGTAGGTGTCTCTCTTTGGTAGTGCCTCACCAACCACATAGAGCTTACGTTTCTCCAAAGAACTGCTGCTGTGTCCCGTGGGAAGAGCTGCTGGTCTCTGGATGCTTTCTGATCCCTGTCTGGGCGCCATTTATAAACAAAGTAGCATGCGCGTGCCCGACCCTACCCCCCCCCCCCAACAAGGCGCACCCCTGTGTGTGCGCACGGCCTAAACCACAATGGCGGCTATCTGGGAGCATAGGGGGCATCCCCCTGCCTTGCTGGGTCTCTTACCGGCGTCTTTCAGGAGGTGAGGAGCGGTGGCCATCCATGCAGAGCTCTGCAGCTGGGGAAGTGTTCTTGTCCTGAGGATCTGACACTTGTACAGAGTGAGGTGAGACTAACTCAGCTCTTTACTCCCTCTAGTGGTTGAAAATGAGAAGACACCCACTCTAATTTTGAAAAAGGTCCTTTAGAAAAATCTTAGGCTCCTTTTCCACTTACCTTATCCCCGCCGCAGGTTTAACTGCTGAACTTTGCAGACAGTACCAATCTTCACCCATCTCGGCGGGTTTTGTGTGCCAACCTTTAGGGGTACGGGTTCCTATTTAAAGGATACCTCTTCCCTGGGCCTTGTAAAGGACTCTGACCAGGACTTTGTGTTGGACCTCGGTGCTCAGTCATCTGAAGAGAGACATTACAGGCGACGCCTCATAAGCGAGGCCTGGATCTCATGGACCCAAAGGCATAGCCCTTTTTTAGCCCCCAGGGGCCTTGGCGGAGCTTCCTTAGCACATTCTCCACGCGTCCACACCTTAGACACTTGCAAAAAAACTGAGGTACTTCCCTGATGGGAGGGGCTATATAGAGGGGAACTGTCTCTGATTGGTTGTGCTAGTGTCCAATCACCTCTGATGACCATACAACCCATTATGTAATGACTATGGCTCTGAGTCCCGTGGTGTACGATAAAGAAAATGAATATATATTCACACAATAGAGCTACTCACCTCTACCATTCTTTCTAGTTCCTTTTCTTTCTCTGAAAGTTCTTCCTTTCTTTTTCTTAATGTTTCTTCCTGTATATCAGACAATTCAAAACTGCTAAACCATCCAAGTACTGTTCACATTCATAGTTATGTTTCAAAACTATTTGAAACAAGTCCTACCCTTTTTCTTTAACAAACACAGAACATGTTGATGCTGTAACAAATAGAAAGGATGTTTATAGGTTTATTGTAAAATCCTAGGTTCCACTTACAAAGTACATTTCGGAACCTAATTTCTAGGATACTTTGATAGATTAATCTGCCATACTCTCATGTTTTGACCTTAACATAAATGAGCACAGTTGTGAGTGTTTTTATTTCTGCTAAAATGCCATCATTGCAACCCGAAAATAGGATTACTTGCCATAGCTCACTGCACCTCATCATTACTTTTTGTACTAACAGTCAGTGGCGCCTGGTGCTCTATTTTTTTTGGGGGGGAGGCAAAAAAGACCCTGCCAACCCCCCCTACACACAAACACTGTTCGGTCTATGCCCCCATCGCTCGCCCGGCCACCAGCCCTGCACTTACCCCATCTAGGCTGCGGGCAGCTTAGGCTGCTTCCTGCGTCTCCTGCTCCTCAGCGGCTTCCCCTGCGTCTCCTCCTCCTTGGCCAATACAGTCGCTTCTCCTCTTGGCCGATTGGGTCTTAAGACCCACTTCCTGATTGGCCGGGAGGAGAATAAGGAAGACGATAGCGAATATTAATTTGCTATTTTCACACAACTGGGTGTGAAAGGGCCCACCCTTTTTTGATGCCAATTACAGCGTACAGCGCCCTGCATGTAGATTAGGGGCTGGGTGCATAGCTTAGGGGGGCAGCATCCCTGCACCCCTTATGGATGGGCCGCCTCTACTAAAAAGTTTATATCAGATGATTTCAGACAGATAATTTTTACAAGAAATAGGAACACCAGCTGAAAATATTTTCATAATTCTGATCTGCCCTAGTTTCTTCACACTCTAATGTTTCATTTGTTCTAAGGGGATCTGAATTGTGGAAGCTGTGTAAAAAAAAAAAAAAAAAAAAATCAAACGGAGGGCAAAGGACTGGTCACCAGTATTGTCTATAGCAGGGTTTCTCAACCAGAGTTACGTGGAACCCTAAGGTTTCTCCAGAGGTTGCTGAAGGTTCATTGAGCAATGAACAATTTGTGCCTCTTAGATAAGTTTCCAGTGATACCAATGATCTTTTTAGTTAGCTGTAAGGTAGTCTCTCTAATGACCACAGGTGTAGGGAGTAGTGCTGAGACAAGGTCATCTAGTGCCCATGACGAAGATGCCAAATGGCGCCCACCGCCTTCAAAATGAGCATTATGTGTCAGCAAAAATCCCCTCCCCTTCCTCCCCTCCCAAAAATTCAAGCACTAATCTTCACCCCCCCATAATAAATTTCCTTTGCAAGCCAAAATTTACTCCAAACAAAAATCCCCCTTTTCCAGTACAAATCCCCCTCCCAGCTCAAATCCTTTCCTTCCCCAAAACCTCTATGCCTTAAATTTTCCCTCTGAGCATAAATCCTCCTACCCCCCCCAAAAAAAATTCCCCTCCTAGTATAAATCCCACTGTACCTGCCCACTCCTTGTCTTGGCCCTGGTAAGGAGCATTCTTCCCACTGACCATCACACAAATGTATGATAAGTTCAGGATAGGAATGTTTTGACCATCGGTCAAAATCTGTGTGTACATGAGAACTTATCTTTCCTAAAAACATCACACCCTCATTTCTTACCTCCTGGTGTAGTTGACTTCTCTTTACCATAAGTTGTTTTCTTCTAATTTCTTGATTTTGTTCCAAATCTTCCATAATTTTTTCCTACACACACAAAGGAGGAAACGTAAGTGACATTGTGCACTACATATTTACTGGATATTCTGGGTAAAACTTATGCACAATGGAAACCATCCCATATATACTGCAAAAAAAAAAAGCAGAAGTACCATCCAAAGCTCTGTCAAAACATAATTGTATAGATTTCCAAATGGAAATGGCTGCTTTGAGCAATGCCTCCACTTTGTGCACTCTTTTAAGGATGATGTATGGTATAATATCGGTTTACCTTTTCCCTGTAGCTATGCTGCCTTTCCTCCTGACGTTTTTCATGCTCCTTTCGTTGGATTTCAAGCTCCTTTTCATGCTGGCTCCCAAACTTTCCTAATTCATCTTGTAATGTTTCCAGCATCTGTGATCTCCTGGTCTGTTCCTGGGATAGAACAAATCTTGCATATTCATTTGTGACCATTGTCATACTTTGAAGACAAATTTTGTTTTTGTTTATAAGAGCAGGAAAAGGCTAGAAGTGACAGTGAATAGTTAGTGAGGCAAATGTCCATAACAGCTCCCCAGATGGCAGTTAAAAAAAAAAAAACACGAATAAAAAAGTTCTAATCTCTATCCTCAATTAAAAATGAAGAAAAACAGGGCTGGGAGGTAAAATGAAAAACTGGGTGACAGCGGTATACAATGGACCGACGGCGCGGGTGAGGGTCAATGGGATACTATCAGACTCGTTCCCCATAACCAACGGGACGAGACAGGGATGCCCCCTGTCACCCCTCTTGTTCGCTCTGTCACTAGAGCCCTTCCTGTGTCACGTCCGACTCAACCCTGCCATCAAAGGCATAATTACCACAACCGCACAGTACAAAGTCTCCGCTTACGCGGACGACCTGCTCTTTACCCTCACGGACCCCGACACCTCCCTCCCAGCCCTCTTCCGGGAATTCGATGTCTATGGCAGGCTATCCAATTTAAAAATCAACCTGACGAAGTCAGAGGCCATGGGCATAGGGATCCCGCAGCAACACCTTGCACAACTTAAAACAGGGTTCAACCTGAAGTGGACAGCAGTAGCGCTAAAATATTTAGGGACGTACATCCCCCCCACACTCACGCACCTATACAGACTGAACTTCCCCCCTCTTTTGACAGAAGTTCGGAAACTGTTGACTCAGTGGACCAGCGGACTGCACTCTTGGGTAGGCAGATGTAACATATTAAAAATGACAATCCTTCCCAAATTTTTGTACCTCCTACAGGCTCTCCCGATCCACATCCCTGGGGACTACTTTAAACAGGTACACTCCACGTTTATTCACTTCCTGTGGGCGGGGAAGAGGTCACGGGTACACAGAAAAATCCTCTCCCTTCCTAAACTACATGGAGGTTAGGCCCTGCCGGACATCCGGACATGTTATCATTCAATACACTTGGTGAGACTACTGGACTGGTGCCGTCACGGGCATAATAAGTTATGGACGCAAGTAGAGCAAGGTCAGGTTGAAACCCCCTTACAACGTGCCCCGTGGTGCTCAGCCTCGCTTTCTCCCGCAATCAGACGTCACCCCTTAGTGGGGAACACGATTAAGATATGTGCAGACCTTTTTGCTCGACTTTCCCTGGCCTCCAGAGACTCTCCTCTCAGACCTATCATTGGACACCCGCTCTTTGGGCCGGGCTTACAAGATAGGAGGTTCCTCGACCTCGTGAGAGATGGTCTCTATCAGGCGTCCCACTTTAGTTCGGGGGGGAGATGGAGATCGGCGGCGGAATTGACAGACCCTGACGGCGCGTTCCACCTTGATTTTTTGAGAGCGAATCAGCTGACCCACTTTTTAAGTAGCATCCCGGCCCCCCCAGCTGGACAGACACCATTGACGGAATTGGAGGGGTTGTGTGAGGAGACTGGAGTGCTCCCACATGCTCTCTCCCTGATGTACGCCATGCTGACGACCCCCCCCCCCCCCCCCGGGGATTATCAGATTCCAGCCCTGGCAAAATGGGAAAGAGACCTAAACACACAGTTCTCGCCCACCAAAAAACAGACCATACTCCGCTTCACACACAAATCATCTCTATGTGCAAAAACCCAGGAGACAAACTACAAGATTCTCTCTCGCTGGTACAGGACCCCAGACCTCCTGAATAGACTGTTTCCCAACACTGCCGACACTTGCTGGAGATGCCAGCAAGACAAGGGCACCCTGCTTCATGTACTCTGGACCTGCCCACGAATCAGGGGCTTCTGGGGAGAGGTGCGCCGGATCACCCAAAAATTTACAGGGTACACGGTACCGGACGACCCGGCTTACTTCCTCCTGCATGCAACCAACATACCATCAGGAGTCTATAAGAAGTCAGTGGTGCGCCACCTTCTGGACGCAGCCAAAGCCTGCGTACCTCTCCGTTGGAAGTCCCCTCACCCTCCGACTATTGCTCTCTGGCTGAATAAAGTGGATGAGATCAGCCGCATGGAAGACTTGATACTTTCCAGCCAACTACTCCGAGACGTGGCAGCTGTACAACCTTTTTAAATATTCGGACGAAGGGCAGAGACTCAGAGAGACCGATGACCCAACGTCAACCCAGTAACAGGTAGAACACCTGTTCTCTCTCATATGCCGACTGTTCATGAACGAAATAGACATACGTTACGCCCTTAGGGGCGCTTTACACCAGCCCTGCTCGTGCAGGAACCCCCCCCCTCTCCCCACCCTCCCTCTAATATACCCTTCTCTACCCCTTTCTACTATTCTCTCTAACCTTTACTCTATTTCATCTACCGAAAATGGAAAATGGATCGGGAGGTCGGTCCAACCGGGCCCCAATACCGGGGCTTCTGGGGATAGTCCTACTTCCTAATAGACACGCCCTGAGGGGGCTCAGTTACACCTTACTATCCCATTGAAATACTGTTTGTATGATCATAGGACTACGCTTATTCCCGTAACTGTAACTAAGTCATATTGCTTTAAACTGTAATTTTTGTATGTTGGTGGTCCGTGGGGACTGACTTTTTGATGATAAATAAAAAATTAAAAAAAAAAAAAAAAAAAAAAATGAAGAAAAACACATAATTAAAATAGTAACCCCATAAAAAAAAATAATGTACATTTAGAAGATAAAATATTATGCATGGCAGGCCTGTAAGCCAGGCCATAGATTATGCAATTGCCTTTCCTTCCATCACAGGAGAAAAGAAAGAAAATTGCTCAATTCCCCTATCAACCCAGTTGATCAGGAAATCCCTCCTGCAGCACTATTGTGTTCTGCAGGCAGAAAGTGCAGGAAATGTTCCCTGCCAGCAGCACATAATGATTAGTGTTGTAAGCTATAGCCGGCGGCACTAATCATTTGGGAAGAACCTAAAAGGTTGGTTGTACACAAATCGACTAGATCGATGGATCGACTTATGCACAACCAGGGTGCCCATATTTGGATGTAAATTTGGCCAGTTCAGCAGGGACCGGCTTAAGTGAATGACCTACTGTATTCACTGGGTCAGACACTCTTTGCTGGTGCCAACAAAACCTTAATTTTTACCATGGTTATGTATGCAAATAAAATGGCAGGCCATGTGTAATGGGGTACTCTCTACAAGTCCCTTCACCTTTGGTAGGGGTTTATTTACATAGGAATAGGTTATGCATAGGTAAAAAAAGCATTTCTTTACAAACTCCCTGTTGGCACAGTATTCTCCAGGGCAATAAACACATAATTAGTAAAGTCATTTCTATATACGGTACCTCCTCTTCAAATTGCTTCCGCACTTTTTCCATTTCTTGCCTGTGTTCTTCCTTCATACGCTCTAATTTCCTTTCATGTTCTCTCTGTACCTCATTACGTTTTTCCTGCAGGAGATCACTCATCTAGATATTGAGTCACAAATTAAGCCATTACATTTTTTTCTTTTTTTATAAATCAAAGGTCAGGTACAAAATTGTTATTGCTCATTTTAATACCACAATAAATTTAAAATCAAAGTGTATGGTTGTTGTGCAAAGTGACCACATTCAAAATTTCATTTTTTTCAATGCAAGATATAAGAGCTAGACACTTTTTAATATATTTAAAAAAAATGTCATGTATAAAGTCTACTTTAGCCATGTGTGCTACCAAGATTTCTGCCTGTTACTATTGCTGCACTAGGGAGATTGGGCCTAATCCACAAAAACCCGGCGCAACGTAATTTTTCCTATTTAAGTTACACCGCCGCAAAATCTCTACCTAAGTGCCCGATCCACAAAGCACTTACCTAGAAATTTTGAACGGTGTCGCTTAAATCCGTCCGGCGCAAGGCGTTCCTAATTTAATAGGGCGAGTCCCATTTAAATTAGGCGCGCTCCCGCGCCGGACGTACTGCGCATGCTCCCGACGTCATTTTCCCAACGTGCTTTGCGCGGTTTTACGTTGCGCCGGGTTTTGAGAATCGCGACGGGCGTAAAAAAAAAAACGAGTTGCGGCGGGAAAAAAAAAAATGACAGCGACGCGGGGTAGAAGGGTCTACTGTAAGTCCCTTACACATGTCGGATCTTCTGCCTATCTATGTGAAACTGATTCTGCGGGATCAGTTCCATAGATAGAAACAGGGATACGACGGCGTATCAGTAGATACGCCGGCGTATCCCTTTTGAGGATCAGGCCCATTGTTTTTATGATCTGTCACTCAGCATTATAAAAACAGGATAAGGGTCCATTCACACTATGTGCAGTTACTTGCACCCTTCCTCATGGGTAAATGCAGGTAACTCCAATGACACACGGAAAACAGTTTTCTGTGTATCATGTTCAAACTAGAATGCATGATTTCTCTGAATTCCAGAGTAGTGCGATATTATGCAACATTTTTGCATTATATTGCATAGCTCTGGATGGCCCTGCATCCCGCTGCTGTGACATCAATGAAGTGTCACTTTGTGCACTTCAAATAAAATTCACAAAAAAAAGGTGGAGTTGCGAAATGCAATAAAACGTGCATTACACCATCCCCTGCTTCACAGCTTTGCTGTTAAAAACACTGCTCCAGTATATTGTGCAGGCAGTGGCGTTTTGGGCTGGGGGTAGTGTAAAAGGGCCCTAAAGATGCAAACTAACCTTCCTCCAGTGATCATATACAAAAAGAGTGGAAATTAATGAAAAGGAGGTGTAGCTTATTAATAAAAAAAGAAATAGTTTACAAAGGTTATCAAAAAAGTGATCAAAAATAAAATAATTTACCCTGGAACAATATAGAAACATAGTTACCTCTTTTTCAAAGTCCAAGACATGAGACATTTTTTTATCAGCAAGGTGTAAATTACTTGGAGCTTGGGAAACTTCGGTCAGCTGCACTGAAGGTCTGGCATGCTGCAGATCAGACATTTCCTGTGCAAGAGTAATAACATGTGTGAGGAATTGTTTCACACCAATTTAATAAGACCTGCTTAAATAGCAACAATTACAGTGGTAGTTACCGTATATACTCGAGTATAAGCCAAGTTTTTCAGCCTTTTTTTAGGGCTGAAAATACCCCCCTCGGCTTATACTCGAGTCAGTGTACCTGAAGGGCCGCGAGCGTCTATTCTTTAAAAGTCGCGGCTTTCCCCTGGTCCCTTCCGTGATAGGCGTTTCCCAGCAGACACTGTGTTCAGTGTTCCGCCAATCACGGAAGTCTTTTCATCCTCGGACAAGAGAACGTCCGTGATAGGCGGAACACTGAGCACAGTGTCTCCTGGAAAACCGAGTCCGAGGATGAGAAGACGTCCATGATAGGTTACTGGGAAACGCCTATCACGGAACAGTGAGGTGGCAATGGGCACAGTGGCAATGAGCACAGTGAGGTGGCAATGGGCACAGTGAGGTGGCAATGGGGACAGTGAGGTTGGGCACAGTGAAGTGGCAATGGACACAGTGAGACGTGCAAACAGCATTGTTGACCCTCTTTTCCGCTTACAGTGGATGCTGTATTCTCACCCTAGGCTTATACTCCAGTCAATACGTTTTCCGAGTTTTTTGGGGTAAAATTAGGTACCTCGGCTTATACTCGAGTATATACGGTATATAGATAAGAAGGACAGAAAAAGTAAAAAAAGGAATATTAAAATAATGCCGTTCTCACCTTCTGATGCTTCTCTGTAGCTGCCGCTTTGAGTTTCTCTAGTTCCAGCGCATTGTTATTCTCCAATAACTCAAGGGCCTACATTTAACGAGTAGAAGAAAATTTGTGAACAGACAGCAGCAAGAATCACAGATATGCTGAACAGTTGAAATCTACAGAGGCACACAGATTATGGTCACTGAAAAGAAATGATCACACCCAAAATGATCACACACACCTAACATGCATATCAACTATTAAATGCTGGTCAATCTCCCGATGACTGCCAATACGGCTATACAGTGCAGTTTCTAGGTAAATTCTATTCAAAGTTTTAGATGAGCGTATAATAATTATAATCATTTTTTAAATCTGACATTTCAAAAACTGGGTAATCCGCATATCAATTGATGGATGTGGCCAACTGAGGTCTGTATATATACTTTTAATTATATCATGGTATAGCCCCCTTTGGATCTGTATCTCAGTAGCCCATTAAAACCAAATTTTCCCAATGGGACTATGCAGGCTGTGACACTGCAGCAAACAAGGCCACAAATTCAATATCAAATATCAAAAAGGGACTATATGGATCTAGATAGATCGGTACTGAAATTCAGAACTGAAATGGAACAATTAAAAAACACAAAAAAAAAATAAAAAAATCACACTAATCAATGTTAAATAAAGTTAACACCAAAACGTTATTTTTAAAAGAGTAGAAAATGGTTAAAACTGTTGTCAATTAAAAAATGTTTTGCCATTTATGTCCAATTGAGGATATTTCCCTTCACTTCCTGACTTGTAAACACAAAAGGAAGTGAGAGGAGATCTCTCCAAAACAAAGCAATTCCCCTTATAGCAGCTAAAAAATACCGTACATCCTCAATTCCTGTTCTGGTGACAATGTAAGCTTTGTTTTTCCCTTTCAGTCCCAATGGCAATGGTCACAAGGACAAACAGACAGAAATAGAAACCTGACAGAGGTTCTAACCAATTTGTTTTATGTGTTGTGTTCTTTTATATTTCATGTGTTTTATTTGATGTTGTAATAATAAAATGTATACCTTTTCATATATGTATTTACATATCTGAGTTTATCTATTTACCTGTACCGCAATAGTCCAACTGCCCCGCTCTCCTGGTCGCTTCGGTTTTAGTCCTTTTTCTAGAGGTTCTAACCAGTCACTCCCCCCCCCCCCCCCCCCCACACGTCTCAGTCTTGTTGCAAAGCCCTACCAACAGCATTAAATAAACTCAGATCGGAGGGCGGGAAGTCTTGTGTCCCTTAATGGACTCCAAAAATAATAACTTTGCAGTGAATACAAAAGCCAATTCAACAGAGGGGTGGGCAACATAGCAACAAAGGCTAGCATACTCAAGACATGAATAATAGAAAACTAGGGCCTGCCTGGAGCTCAAAGACCAACCTAAAGGACTTAACGCCTGAAAACTTACATTAGGTAAGCCCGAATATCCGCCTGATAAAACGTAGTAGATGAAAACAGAAGACCATATGGTAGTCCCGCAAAATGGGAAAACTTGCACGATGCCAAAAAGGGCAAGAAGCAATCAAAGATCTAGTAGGCTGGAATCTGGTTCTTAAAGAGGAGTTCCACCCAAATTTGGAACTTCCTCTTAACCCACTCCTCTCCCCCTTACATGCCACATTTGGCATGTAATTTTTTTGGGGGGGGAGTGGGGGCTTCAGCACGAGTGGGACTTCCTGTCCCACTTCCTCCTTCCTGTAGGCGACTAAGCTTAATCGCCTTCAGGAAGTGGCTGCTGTAGGCGATCGCCTAGGACACGTCACAGGTCCTAGGCGATCTCCTGGCCAATTACACGGCGCGGCGCCGCGCCGCTCACGCATGCGCAGTGCCGCGCCGCTCGCGCATGCCCAGTGGGTGCCCGGCCGTGAAGCCGAAAGCTGTCACGGCCGGGTGCCCACACTGAAGATGAAGACGCCGGCCGGGGAGGGGGGGTGAGGAGCGGACCCCCGGCCGGCGCGTCGCTGGAGCGCTGGAGCAGGTAAGTGCCTGTTTATTAAAAGCCAGCAGCTACACTTTTTGTTGCTGCTGACTTTTAATAAACATAAAAATGGCTGGAACTCCCCTTTAAGACCATACGTTTGAATGATGATCTGCTTGCGTTAACTAGAAATAGCAGACCAAAGAGTCATAGAGGGTCCCATTCAGAATACAAAAGGATTCAGGCTTCCTTTAGCATACTCTCGTAGCCGGAGCCACATTCTGACAATAGAAGATTTCCCTTTGGTGAACAGAAGTATGTCCTGGTTAAAATGAAAGGCAAAAAAATGCCACCAGTTCAGACAGTTTGGCCACCAGTTTGGACACTCATTCCATAGATGTGATAGCTACAAGAAACACCTCCTTGTAGGTGAGAGTGAAGAGAGGAATACTAACCTGCAGGATGGTCTAATGCTGTAAATACAGCCAAATTACCCTAATTGCCACTACTAAATTAGTAACTCCAGAGTGACCCCTTACAGTACATACTACTTCAGAGTGCTCCTTTGTACCTCCAGAGTGCCCCTTACATCCTCCAAAGTGCCCTCTTAGTACTACTGTTAGTTATAGAGCCAACTGATTAGTCAATTGCCGAGTTTGGTCTCTACTTGTGCGGCAGGGAATGTGAATATAAGCCACACCCCGCTGTCTGATGTGAAGTGTTACACACACTTGGCCAAGCCTGGCAGTTCTCTCATCAGTTGGTTTCAGAAACTTCACATGCGTAGTTCAATGTTGATAACAAGGACATTTTTTATGAGCACTTTTCTCCTGTCTATGGATATTTATGGACAGGAGAAAAAAAACGCCAGTTTTTTACATATCGTCTGTAAATTTACAGACAGTTGGCAACACTGAGGGGGACAGAAAAACTGCCTCAGTTTTAGACCATCAGCTCCTTAGGGACCCCATAAGACATACTGGCCTGATATGAATAGTAGAGTCCTGAGAAAACTAGAACATAGCCAGGTAGTTACTTCCAAACACAGTAATTTTGTAAAAAAAGACCTATTTTAATGTGCATATATCGCGTGGTGACACTGTGAATGCACCTATATATAATGTGCCAACGCCCCGATATAACGAGAATTGAGGAAAGGACTAATAAGTTGGGCTTTAAGGGCACACAGTACAAATAGATGTAGAAAACAAGATTTATTTAGTATGAAATATCATAACGCCGTCATCGCTTCCTTGGGGACACATGCGGTACTCATTTTGCTGATCAGGCTGCAGGAACTAGCTTTGGTAATCCTATACAATATCCTTGGGTTCACATACCCAGGATCTTTTGGATTGCCTTATCATATGCTATTACCTATCTTGCCCAGCCCAGCATTGTGAGCTTTGAATTACCGCATGCTTTAGATCCCTGGATCCGAGATTTTAGTGCCTACCAGCACCTGACTGTCCAAACACCTGTATGCTTACAATTCAGTGTTTTTGATTATTTCCCCACGCTTGGCTGGCTTGATATATTCTGTCCGTCCAGCCACTGTGGGGTTAACACGCTACTGTCGCATGTCTACCCCCAATGCGACCTATTTTTATGCAATATCTTATGCTCCTGAGGAAGCGCTAAGCGCGTAACATGTAGAGCAAGCTCTTCACCAAACCTTTGGAATACTACACTGGATACACAACTCAACATTGTACCTGTAACTGTACTCTCTAACGAAGCCTATATATGACATGATTGTATATTGTTGTAATCACAGTTGTGGTATTAGTTGCTGACTTAATTTCGTAATTTTTTGATTTTATGTCGTTCCACTTTTATGATATTTCATACTAAATAAATCTCTAGTTTTCTACATCTATTTGTACTGTGTGCCCTTAAAGCCCAACTTATTAGTCCTTTCCTCACTTCCAAACACAGAACTATCACAGAGAGAACACCAGCATACATAATAAATACTGTAAATAAGCTCTGTATGACTGGACAAACTCCTATAAATTCTGGGCTGTCGCACAGATAATACCAGTATAAGCCGAAAAAAATCTGCACTCAGTGGCTGACTAGAGAGACTTTCAGGATTTAACATATCTGGCTTTAATCTACCAGCAGCTGTTTTTAGCAGAAAAAAATGCAAATAAACAGCAGAAGGCATGTACACTATTTTGATGACATTAGCAAAAAAAATCAGGTATGAATATTATGATTATCCGATTCTGGGTAACAACCTTTATTGTTGCCAGTATCTATTTTTCCTGTATGCAACATTATACCCAACAGTCTAAGGATTCCTGGCCCTCAATGGACAGAAAAGAAAAAAAAAATATTTGCATATTTATGCAGAAGCAATTATTCTCCGTCTGGAATGGGTACTATGCATTTACCCTGGCTGTGATAGAAGATGTTCTGGTAGTTTCATTAAATCCAGCCTAATAATGAACAGTAGACTGCCAATTCACAAGCAATGCACCTGAGCCCCTAACTCTGTACAATCATCAGTGAAAACAGCCTGTTCAGATCCATTGCAGGTTTACACTGTGCACAGGCTTTAGAGGAAAGAAGTGAACATCTGCTCTCTATTCCTAAACCACAGGCTTCTGCCAGATTGTGGGCCCAGTCAAAAATAATTCTTGATCCTGGAATGTTTTTCTGTAGTCAATATGATGCCTAGGTTCTCACTTCAGCAGAAAACACAGTGAAACTGTAATTAACTGTAGCGGTACCCCTGTAGGGGCTGCTAAGTAATGTGGCCCACCTGTCACCCTGCCAAACCCAGCATTCAATCCTCAGACACTCCAAGACAATAAACAGTCCATGTGCTTTGTTTTTTTTTGTTTTTTTTATTGAGGGGATTGAATTTAGATGGGGTAAAGGAATTATGAGATGCCCATTGCAGATAGTGGAAATTGGCTTGGGACCAACTATATACACTCCTGTATATACACGCTAATCTTTACTGCAGACTATCACTCCCCAGCTCCTTCAGCACTTTACTTGCTTTAGCTTCCAGGTACAGCTAGCATCACATGTTTAGGCCTGACACTGGCTCAGTCAGGCCTTAGCCACTGCCTATAGTGTAGCAATACAAAGTTTATGGTGCTAGCTGTCCTAACTTCGGCTACTGAGCCCAGTATGCCTTATTCAGGCCCTGCCGGCCTTCTGGCTGCAGCTGTCCTTCTCCACTACATATGACACCACAGTCCACTCCACTGGCTCTGCACCCATCCTAGACTGTATGCTCCCAGTCCTCTCAGGCATGCCTCCCCTGTCCTCCAGACTGTGCTTGTCACTCACCAGCCCTCCTGGCTGTGACCAGTTGTTCCTCTATCTGGAGACTTGCCTGGCAATGCTCTCTCCTGCTCCTTTTGTCCCTCCTGTCCAGGACACCTCCACGATTTCTTGAAGGGCCCCGTCCACTCCCCCCCTCCCCCAGACTGGGGAGCTCTCTCAAAGGCTCTGACAGCCTAGAATTCCATCTCCAAAGCTTTGAACAACTCAACTCCTCACGAGATGGACTGACCCTGTGTATTTTAGGAGGCCTGCGCCCTGTGAATCCAGGTTGGGGATTGGTGAGGGCTCCTTAGAATACACCAGATAGATCTACCTCTCCTCTCTTTCCAGAATCTTCAAAAAAAAAGTGGGAGGTCTCAGTGATGCTGCCTGTCAGTCACCAGCTGCTACCTTGAGCCACTCCCAGCCCAGAACAAATCAAAACAAACAGGCCTGCCTAAATTTACCTAGTCCTAACCAAAATTCCTTACTCTAGCACCTATCTTGGTTTGTTACTTTAGGATTGAATACAGTGGGCAAGGGCACTAAAGGTGCTTTATTTATCTAATAAATTCCTACAATACTCCAAACTGCGTCCTGCATCTTGTAGCCCATTTATGAAATGGTGGGAAGTTCTCTTGCATTTCCCTATCTTCCTTTTAGACGAGTAGCTCTAGCACATTTACAAAGCACATTTTTGTGTTTTAAAAGCAATAGCAGCAGCAGGACCCAGACTTACAATAGATTCCGATAGTTGAGGTTCTCAAGCCACGCTCTATGTATCCATAGACACACAGAACATGGCCAAGCCCCCCACTCTTTTCTCACAGGCTGTGGATTGACAGTGAGGATGTGGACAGAGCCGTTGCTTTAGGGCGCAGCACTGGATCGACATTGGGCTCGTTGTCAGTTAATATAAGGATGGCGGGGGTGGGGACTGCAGACAGAAGGTTTTTTACGTTAATGGATAGAATGCTTTAGGGGGAAAAAAAAAATTCTACCTTTACTACCACTTTAATTTTCTTCAAGCTGTTAGTCCTTTTTGTTCTCATTACTTTATATCCTAAATTGTATATATTTTTTTTTTTTTTTGCACTAAGGGGTTAAAAATATATATTATTTTGTGTAATCTCACTAGTTTTGAAAACCACTGGAACTTTAGAGTTTTGTAGCTATATTTGTAGATGTATACAGCTATAGATAGATGTACTTAATATATTTTGGTTCACACTTGGGAACTTTGGAGTTTAAATATAGTAATAGGCCAAAGGAGTTTGCTGACGATTCCTGGCCTACACAGTAGGGAGCCAGGCAGCTATACCCAGAGGGATCTCTGCGGACAGCATCGCTTCTTCAGTGCACTAGACCAGAGGGTGTTACAGGTCATCCAGAGGCGCTTGCAATTCAGATTTCAGTGGGCTAAAGTGAGGCGCGGCTGACTCCATTATCCAGAGACAAGATACAGAGAGTGGAGTTCCGGCTGGAATCTTATCATCTGCACCATTATCTAATCCATCTGAGTTCCAGAGTGGTGAGCGGGCATTGCCCATGTTATAGTTAAGGACACTGCTGTTAAACATCACCCACACAGTTTAGCTGGTGGTACTTGTAGTCCCACAGAAGTTAAATCCTATTCTATAACGACACAGCAAGCAGATGCCTATGCTCGGTACACATTACTGATTTCAGTAGCCACATCAGATGACATCTTTAAGATCATAAAAGAAGGAAGTTATAATACTACCAGGATAAATCACAGCTTTGCTAACTTTGCTACACCTTGCCATTTTGGATTATGTTATTTACAACATAAAAAGGCTAGGTGAAGATATCTGGATTTCAAAGAATACCATTTTTAACAGTTTTATCATCTTCTCCCCTCATCTGCTGTAATTGCATTGAACAGCTAAAGGGAGCCGTCCTATTAAATATAATATTGTTTATACTGTTTCTCCACGTTGTGCAGGATTTGCTGGCCTGTGAGTTGAGGAGGCAGAAGGGAGAGATCTGGCACATAAGATATAGTGTCGGGTGTCTACTCTCCTGTTACAGTTCACATAGGTTTCCGTGATTGAGTTAATATTTGTGTTCATTCACAACTAAGAGGACTTTACACCAATATATATTGTGTTTATTTGATATTTTTTAAGATAAAGGGCAGTGTATACAGGAGTGTTTTCATTACTGACAAAGTTGATATATATTTATGTATCTTGTGTTTTGATAATACAGTAAATAGATTTGAACTGTTTCCTTAATACTGTGCGAGTCTTCATTTACTACCAAGGTCTATTAGCAGCCCTTACGGGGGGTACCGCTACATTAGAGAGAATTCCAAAATTTACACCATCATTTCATACATTGAAGGACACTGTTTTACCTACTTTTTGCCATTCTCTATTGGAGATAAAGAAAGGTGTTTAATCTTGCTGGAAAGAGATGACTTTTGTCTCACCTGGAAGTATCCAAGCAGTTTAGGAGGTCCGATGCCCTATTTGTCCTCCTTGCAGTAGCTCACAAGGGAGCACAGGCATCAAAGTCTACAGTACCTAGATCAGTGGTTCTCAACCTGGGGGTCGAATGATGATTTGCCAGGGGTCTCCGAATCCTGGGCTGTTCCTAAATCCCGCCCACGGCCGCCCACTCAGGCACTTCGCAGCCACCGCAAAGACTAGAGGTCTGCTGACTGGTGAGGAATATGAAGTGGGAGGGAGAGGCTGAAGGAGACCCTATCCTGATTTCGGCATAGGTTTCACTGCTACGAGACAGCACAAAGTCGGAGACTAAGTGAGTAACACTACCTGTTATAGTTGCCATTAAAAGTCCCCACTACAGTTCTCAGATCAGCAGATGACATTGATCAAGAGCACCTAAGTTGGCAGCACTGCCACTGATCCCAACTCCCCGCCAGCACTGCCACTGATCCCAACTCCCCGCCAGCACTGCCACTCATCCCAACTCCCCGCCAGCACTGCCACTCATCCCAACTCCCCGCCAGCACTGCCACTCATCCCAACTCCCCGCCAGCACTGCCACTCATCCCATTCCCCCCACCATGGAGTAAAAATAGAGAATAAGAACAAGAAATATGGCTAGAGAGAGGGATGGGGAAAAAAAACAAAAATGTAGGATAGAGAGAGGTAAAAGGGAAAGAAAATGTACCATAAGGGGGTTCAATACAGTACAAGTGGAAGGGACTTAGGGAGCGCTAAATGTCCATGGGTTAGGGGACAATTACTTGTCTTGGGTGCTGACAACCCATGGTATAAAAATAATTTTACTGTTAGGGGTCCCCACAACTTGAGTTTTATCAAGGGGTCATGGCACTAGAAAGGTTGAGAACCACTGACCTAGATGGACTAAACAGGCTATTTTGCAATGCTACCACAATATAAATGTTTCTCCTTCCTTTTCTAAACACTCGTTCTACTAGAGCCTTATTTACTTCCTGGGCGGAGAGAGCTGGTGTCACTCCAGAGCAGATTTGTAAAGGCTCTACATGGTCCAGATTCTCCGCTTTGGTTAAGCAGCATCACTCGGACCTCTTAAATAGCCAGGACCTAGGCTGGTAAGCTTCTGCTTATCGTCCCATGGGCTGTCCTGGAGGACGATGGGGAAAACCGGAGTTAGGCTTACCGGTAGCTGGGTTCCCGCTCTGTCGATTTTTGTTCTCAGATGTTCTCTGTGTTCTTTTGTAGTTCCATCCTTCAGACTGCCTTTTAACTCTGATGGATAATGTGTTTTCTGTCCCAATGGAAAGAGCTCTACGCTTTATGGGCTGTCCTGAAAGACTACTCGAAAATTACCGATCTAACTCCGGTTTTCTAAATGCGAAAAGAAAGATCTGCATCCCAAGCCAATGCAAAACATGCTTTGACCTCATCACAGGAAGGAATGCCCGAATGTAAAAGATTGTACCAGGCATATTTGAATTAACTCTGCACTTTGAAAAAAAAACACATTCATTCTCAATTGTTCCATGGATACGCAGTGAAATTAGGAATTTGTTCAGAAGTGACTAGTTTATAATCAAATTAATTTGTTTAAGGAATTTGCTTAGAAGTTCATAATCAAATAGAATTAAACATAAGGGTACAAGAAGCCAGGTATAAAATAAAATATTGAGGTTAGATCTCTAGATTTTCATAGGCTGAAAGGGGTATTCCCTAGTGCAGGAAAAAACGATGTGACCATCTCATTGAGCAGCAAACCCAATGAACTGCTGAGAAGAATGCACTTACAGTCCAAACATGAGGAATTGCTTACCATTCTAGTTTCCTGTTCGAGCCTAGTACTCAGCTCTTTAAGTGCTATTTCTCTTTCACGCAAGATAGTCGTTTTCTCTTGCTGTAATAGATTTTCTGTTTCTAGTTTAAATTTTTCAGAGAAGACATTTCTTTCCTGCAAAAGTTCTTCCTCCAATTTTACTAATGTCTGTCTGTGTTCTTCTCTAGTTGTCAACTCTTGTTTCCTGTAGAAAAAAAAAAGAAAAGGAAAAAGGTACCAAGTATAAACCATCTTATTGAGACTGAGAAATCATTTTCAAAACCCTCAGGAAAGTGCAGATATTGTCAATAGCAGCTAAAAAGATTTCAACTCTATTTTATCTAAATAAGTTCATCTTTTCAACAAAAATATTAAATGCACATCGTTTTGCAAATGTGAATCTTTTTTTTTTATTTGGAGCCTGTGTAAAGCAAAAAGGACGAGGGCGTTCAGGGGCAGCTGCAGCAGTAATAGGTTACACCCTAAATATGGGTGTGAGGCCCTGTACACACGATCGGACAAAACCGATGAAAACGGACTGAAGTTCAGTTTCATCGGTCCAAACCGACCGTGTGTGGGCCCCATCGGTCCGTTATCCTTCGGTCAAAAAATTTAGAACTTGCTTTAAAATTGAACCGATGGACGCCTAACCGATCGGTCAAAACCGACGGTTAGTACGCAAAAGCATCGGTTCATAACCCGCGCATGCTCAGAATCAAGTCGACGCATGCTTGGAAGCATTGAACTTCATTTTTCTCAGCACGTCGTTGTGTTTTACGTCACCGCGTTGGACTTGATCATTTTTTTAACTGATGGTGTGTAGGCACATCAGACCATCAGTCAGCTTCATCGGTTAACCGATGAGAACGGTCCTTCGGACCGTTCTCATGGGATGGACCGACCATGTGTACGCGGCCTAACATGTGACATGTTATGAAAGGTAAACTTATCCTGTAACATAGATTAAATAGAAATAAAATATTAGAACACCTAAATGCCACAAAAATCTCTACTGTGCTCGTTAAAGGGGTTGTAAAGGTAAAACATTTTTCCCTAAATAGCTTCCTTTACCTAAGTGCAGTCCTCCTTCACTTACCTCATCCTTCCATTATGCTTTTAAATGTCCTAATTACTTCTGAGAAATCCTCACTTCCTGTTCTTCTGTCTGCAACTCCACACAGTAATTAATGCAATGCTTTCCCCCTGGTGTGGAGAAAGCCTCTTGAGGGGGCGAGCAGGAGTGTCAGGATGCCCACTAACACACAGCTCTTTTCTCTATCTGCAAAGTAGAGAGCGTCCTGACCCTCCTGCTCGCCCCATCCCCCCTCAAGAGGCTTTCTCCACACCAGGGAGAAAGCCTTGCATTACTGTGTGGAGTTACAGACAGAAGAACAGGAAGTGAGGATTTCTCAGAAGAAATTAGGACATTTAAAAGCATAATGGAAGGATGAGGTAAGTGAAGGAGGACTGCACTAAGGTAACGGAAGCTATTTAGGGAAAAAAAAAATTTCCTTTACAACCCCTTTAAACAAGAAATCCAAAATAATGACATAGTAATACATAAAATAACCTTTTTCAAAAGAATAATCAAAAACAGGATTTACCGGTCATTTGACCAACTGATTCACACAGATTTTCTTTCTAATTTTGGTTGTTAAAGTAGAAGTAAACCCTGCTGTTTACAAAAATGCAGGGGCGTATCATCCATGGTTGCAATGGGTTGCATGAGTGCACACAGGCCCTGAAGGGGTGGGGTCCACTGTGCTCTGACACACAAAGCACCCATGGAGGGGAATTGTAAAACCCAAAAATGACTGCTGTGCCGTGTGCCCCTTAATGTCCCGCTGCCCGTTTCCTGATGTCCTTTTCCCACTGCCTGTTGCTGTTCGGGATCTGCTGGTGACTCTGGGGGAAGCTTTGGATTCACTGGAAGGTGGGGCGGTGATGTCATACTGATCTCAGAAGAAAAGAAACCTGACATGCTGCTGATATGTGTCTGAGGTTAACCGACTGTACTTATAGGGAAGGAGAGAGGGGAGGGGGGTGACTGTGCTGGGGGATACATAAACTGGGGGTTTGGTGAATGTGCTAAGGGACACATGAGCTGGACGATACATGAGCTGGGGGGCTTGGTAACTGTTCTGGGGCACACTGAACTGGGGGGGATGGTGATTGTGCTGGAGGACTCGGAAATGGGGGGATGGTAACTATGCTGGGGAACACTCAACTGGGGGAACGGGGGTGGTGACTGTGCTAGGGGACACTGAACTGGGAAGGGATGAGGATTGTGCTGGGAGACACTGAACTGGGGGTGATGGGGACTGTGCTAGGAGGACACTGAACTGGGGGGGTGGTGACTGTGCTAGAGCTGCACTGAACTGGGGGGCGACGGATCTGGGGGACAGACACAGAGTCAGACCCCTGCACTACATTACACATTACTGCATTATATACACTATACAGGGAGTGCAGAATTATTAGGCAAGTTGTATTTTTGAGGATTAATTTTATTATTGAACAACAACCATGTTCTCAATGAACCCAAAAAACTCATTAATATCAAAGCTGAATATTTTTGGAAGTAGTTTTTAGTTTGTTTTTAGTTTTAGCTATTTTAGGGGGATATCTGTGTGTGCAGGTGACTATTACTGTGCATAATTATTAGGCAACTTAACAAAAAAAAATATATACCCATTTCAATTATTTATTTTTACCAGTGAAACCAATATAACATCTCAACATTCACAAATATACATTTATGACATTCAAAAACAAAACAAAAACAAATCAGTGACCAATATAGCCACCTTTCTTTGCAAGGACACTCAAAAGCCTGCCATCCATGGATTCTGTCAGTGTTTTGATCTGTTCACCATCAACATTGCGTGCAGCAGCAACCACAGCCTCCCAGACACTGTTCAGAGAGGTGTACTGTTTTCCCTCCTTGTAAATCTCACATTTGATGATGGACCACAGGTTCTCAATGGGGTTCAGATCAGGTGAACAAGGAGGCCATGTCATTAGTTTTTCTTCTTTTATACCCTTTCTTGCCAGCCACGCTGTGGAGTACTTGGACGCATGTGATGGAGCATTGTCCTGCATGAAAATCATGTTTTTCTTGAAGGATGCAGACTTCTTCCTGTACCACTGCTTGAAGAAGGTGTCTTCCAGAAACTGGCAGTAGGACTGGGAGTTGAGCTTGACTCCATCCTCAACCCGAAAAGGCCCCACAAGCTCATCTTTGATGATACCAGCCCAAACCAGTACTCCACCTCCACCTTGCTGGCGTCTGAGTCGGACTGGAGCTCTCTGCCCTTTACCAATCCAGCCACGGGCCCATCCATCTGGCCCATCAAGACTCACTCTCATTTCATCAGTCCATAAAACCTTAGAAAAATCAGTCTTGAGATATTTCTTGGCCCAGTCTTGACGTTTCAGCTTGTGTGTCTTGTTCAGTGGTGGTCGTCTTTCAGCCTTTCTTACCTTGGCCATGTCTCTGAGTATTGCACACCTTGTGCTTTTGGGCACTCCAGTGATGTTGCAGCTCTGAAATATGGCCAAACTGGTGGCAAGTGGCATCTTGGCAGCTGCACGCTTGACTTTTCTCAGTTCATGGGCAGTTATTTTGCGCCTTGGTTTTTCCACGCGCTTCTTGCGACCCTGTTGACTATTTTGAATGAAACGCTTGATTGTTCGATGATCACGCTTCAGAAGCTTTGCAATTTTAAGAGTGCTGCATCCCTCTGCAAGATATCTCACTATTTTTTACTTTTCTGAGCCTGTCAAGTCCTTCTTTTGACCCATTTTGCAAAAGGAAAGGAAGTTGACTAATAATTATGCACACCTGATATAGGGTGTTGATGTCATTAGACCACACACCTTCTCATTACAGAGATGCACATCACCTAATATGCTTAATTGGTAGTAGGCTTTCGAGCCTATACAGCTTGGAGTAAGACAACATGCATAAAGAGGATGATGTGGTCAAAATACTAATTTGCCTAATAATTCTGCACTCCCTGTATAGTTCATTGCATACTTCTTACCAGTATTTATAGTTGTGTTTATTGTCTCAAGAGTTGTTGGTATTGAAGCATACCCTAGCTATTTTAATGAAGTTATTCTATAAGGTCGGCTCAGACAAAGTGTTACATAGAAAAGAGTTGGCGCTTGCACCAACCTCATAGTAGGACCACCGAACTGAAAAATGCCTAAAACATGGGGGAAACTTTAAAACAAGGGAAAAATTTAAAACATAGGACTATGATAAGTCCATAATAAAACACCTTGAAGGCAGCCAAGTGAAGATAAGAAGCTCTTGGAATAGATGAGGGAAAAGCACAAAGGCGCCACTATAAGTACAGTATAGTAAATTAATTGTAATGAGCGTACATACATACTCAAGGGTAGAATTAAAAACAGGCATGTCAGACAAAAGTTGTCAGAACATCTTGGAAGGGAGTCCATTTATTGGCTATGGGCTGGTGAAGTGGAGCTGAAATATGGCTAACTTCAGGAGTAGCTCCAGTCAAGAATTGCTGAGTGAAGCACAGGCATGGGCTGACAATGAGGAGGTTATAAGGCACGTTGTGCCCTGGCACTAAGGTCCCCAGCAGAAATGGTCACCAACTTGATTACGTTAATGCTGCATTGGAAGCTTGGTTGGCATTGTCACCTTATCACAGGAAGCCCACAGTGACAAAAGAACTTGTCAGGACCAGCAGCTAATTACTTCAAACTTTACTACTTTTAATATACTTTTTCTACAGTGGGCTCCTAAACCCCCCTTCAGATATGCACACAGCAAGCACAGGCTCTCTCCTTCTCAGTCTGCAGCCTTAAGCTGGTACACGTATTGGGTCCCAGACAGGGAAGAGATTTCAGGGAGTAGGAAACTCTAGGTGGGTGACTCCCTGAGTTCCAAGCTTAGTTTTTTAGGGGAAATGGCATATATTTTATGTATATTAATGTATGCATTAGATCAACATTCATTCAGGGTTTTTCATAAATGGGCTGAAAGAAGTAAAATGACAAAACATTAAATTAATTAGTGGAGATTTTGACACCAATTAAGCTGCTCCATAAGTATCAAAGTGATATTTTTCTCTGCTCCATATTTGTATGTCTTACCGAATTTTCTGCGCCTCTTCTTCTGTCTCTTTAACAAGTACATTTTCCAATTTGAGAAGTCTCTGTTTCTGTGCCTCCCTCATCCTGGCTTCTTCCTCTTTGGACTCTTTCTGCAGCGTTTCTTCCAATGCTCTGTTTAAAAACATAAAAAAAATTATATATATCTATATAGATATATATGTATACATATACATACATACATACATTACATACATACATACATACATACATACACACTGTAGTATACCCCACACACCCAATATACAGTACAGACCAAAAGTTTGGACACACCTTCTCATTCAAAGAGTTTTCTTTATTTTCATGACTATGAAAATTGTAGATTCACACTGAAGGCATCAAAACTATGAATTAACACATGTGGAATTATACATAACAAAAAAGTGTGAAACAGCTGAAAATATATTTCATATTCTAGGTTCTTCAAAGTAGCCACCTTTTGCTTTGATTACTGCTTGGCACACTCTTGGCATTCTCTTGATGAGCTTCAAGAGGTAGTCACCTGGCGCAGCACCCCATCACTCTCCTTGGTCAAATAGCCCTTACACAGCCTGGAGGTGTGTTTGGGGTCATTGTCCTGTTAAAAAATGTATGATGGTCCAACTAAACGCAAACCGGATGGAATAGCATGCCGCTGCAAGATGCTGTGGTAGCCATGCTGGTTCAGTATGCCTTCAATTTTGAATAAATCCCCAACAGTGTCACCAGCAAAGCACCCCCACACCATCACACCTCCTCCTCCATTCTTTACGGTGGGAACCAGGCATGTATAGTCCATCCGTTCACCTTTTCTGCGTCGCACAAAGACACGGGGGTTGAAACCAAAGATCTCAAGTTTGGACTCATCAGACCAAAGCACAGATTTCCACTGGTCTAATGTCCATTCCTTGTGTTCTTTAGCCCAAACCAGTCTCTTCTGCTTGTTGCCTCTTTAGCAGTGGTTTTCTAGCAGATATTCTAACATGAAGGCCTGATTCACACAGTCTCCTCTTAACAGTTCTAGAGATGTGTCTGCTGCAAAAGGTGGCTACTTTGAAGAACCTAGAATATGAAATATATTTTCAGTTGTTTCACACTTTTTTGTTATGTATAATTCCACATGTGTTAATTCATAGTTTTGATGCCTTCAGTGTGAATCTACAATTTTCATAGTCATGAAAATAAAGAAAACTCTTTGAATGAGAAGGTGTGTCCAAACTTTTGGTCTGTACTGTATATTCCAAATTACTCAGTCTAAATGATTGTAATTGAGCTAGAGAAATACCTGATGTTAGTGTTATGGAGCTCTTGCAGTGTACGTTTCCTCGCTTCTTCCTCTTTGCTAAACATTTCACTCAGATTTTCTAGATTCCTTTTATGCTCTTCTTCTAAAGCACTTTTCTCTTGCTCAACAATCATTTTGGAGTTGCTAGCTGAAGCTTTGGGAAGTTCACCCACAAGTTTTGGTAGCTGTCCAGTATGCTTTGGGGTTTCAGATATCTTCCTAGATTCATTCTCTGAATTTTGTGAGGATTCACTGCCATTTCTAAATAGTTCTACTGACGGTTCTTTTGCAGATACCAGTTCTACAGTAGCACTTGATTGCTTTGTGTCTGGGTGAATTTGCCTGTGCGAGAGAAAGGTCTTAGGAAAAGAAAAAAAAACGGATATCTCCAATAACAAAAGTTGTAAATCCAGCACACCTCTGAATCTTATCCAGCGGTCCGTTAAGGGGTTCCATATAGTCATCATCACCAATTTCCTCCTCTACGTCTTCATCTACCTCTTCTTCGTCTGCTTCCTAAAGGAAGAGAAATTCCCTTTTAGTTTAAATGCTGTCCTTCTTTCCTTTAAGGAGGAAATACAGCTTGTATCGTGTTCTTTTCGATAAATATAGTGACAAACTAACATAGGTAAACAATACAATAAAAGATATATGGCTATAAATTACAGTTCAGAATCCATTTGTTATGGTTTTTGATAAATGAGACAGCCAGATGTATGGTGATTTAGGTTCTCCATTCAGTGTGAGCCTTGCTTCATAAGTCACCCCTTAGGTGTGCCACTCATGTGTGCCCATTTTAATAATCTCTCTCTAACTGACTTTGGACAAAAAGACGCACAATCTAGTTTCTTCATGAAGCCTTTTTGGGAATCGTCACCTAGAAAGATCGTAGGAGAATACCAATACCAATCACTGACGTAAAGATAACCAGCGCTAATAGTGATTAAAGCGCTCCCCAGCTCAAAACATTAACAAGAAAATTCTGCAACCTGGAGTGCAGCGATTCATTTTCCTTTCTGACCGCAGAGAGCATCGAGCTAGACCAGCACCTGAGGATTTTGTAGTGGGGAGTGTAAGGGGAGTCATTCTTGAGATGTATACATATCTTTTTGCTCATATTATAATAAACCCTCTCAAACTGAGAAGTAATACGATAACCAAACTGAGAAGTAATCAGATTACCACTATATAGAAAATTAACAAAATCATAATTTTGTCACTGTAGCATCAACAAGCATTTACAATCACATTGATCCTGCATGGCTGGACCACTAGACATTTATATCTAGTGCCCCAAATTGTTCCCCCCCAAAAAAGGCAAATCTTGTAATATCATTTGTTTGTCCTTTATTTAAAAAGACCGTGATCAACCTTTTAGGTGCAATTTGTGGTAATTCTCCTATTAACCTTTTTACCGCCACCACTGTATGTCATAGTGAGTGGCAGTGAGAGATTACAGTATGTTTCTCTACAGGAGTCAGAAAATATCATCAAATCTGCTCCCTCAGGTAGTCCAGCATCTTCAGGCAAACACTCGCTCTCTGTCCATACATGACAGAGAAAGAAAGAAAGAGGAAAACTAGTCAGGGTCTCCCCTGAATGTATTTGTATTTTCTAATGCCACGTACACACGACCATTTTAAATGGTCTAGAAAAAACGAAGTGATTCTTGTCAAGCCTGCCTTGCCTACACACGATCGTGAAAAAAAAATGCTCGAGCAAAGTGCGGTAAAGGGAAAGTACCATTCGGATGGCGCCACCCTTGGGGCTGCTTTTGCTGATTTTGTGTTAGTAAAAGTTTGGGGGGAGACGATTTGTGCTTTTCAGTCTGTTATAGCGTGACGAATGTGCTATCTCCATTACAAACGCTAGCTTTACCAGAACGAGCGCTCCCGTCTCAGAACTTGCTTCTGAGCATGTGCGTTTTTTTCACGTCGTTAAAGCCTACACACGACCATTTTTCACAACGCCAAAAGAATAGAGCATGTTCTAAATTTTTAATGCCCATTTTTCACGTCAGGACAAATGATGTGGAGCCCACACACAATCGTTTTTAATGACATAAAAAAAAAAAAAAAAAAGAATAATTCACGTCATGAAAAACAGTCGTTTGTACACGGCATAAGAGGGATTATTAAAGTGACAGTTTAAAGATGTGGACGTTGATTCAGTTGGAAGCTACCAACTAAATAACTGAAGAACCTCCACACTCAGGACCCTCATGGTTTGTACATGCTGTATCTCTTTGAGGATGTTGGATTAAAAGACCAAATGTTGAAATTCTCCCATAAACCATGAGGATCTCTTTGAACGTTAATGCCGCGACACACGGTCGTTTTTTGTGATGAAATAAAACAACGTTTTTAAAAACGTTATTTAAAATGATCGTGTGTGGGCTTCATATCGTTTTTTGTCTTAAAAAAAACGACCAAAAAAAAATTCGAACATGCTTCAATTTTTTATGTCGTTTTTCAAAATGTCGTTTTTTGTGTCAGAAAAAAATGATCGTGTATGGGCTAAAACGACGTTTTAAACCAGCGCATGCTCAGAAGCAAGTTATGAGACGGGAGCTTGAATGGAACAGAGTGCCGTCGTACGTGTTGTACGTAACTGTGCTTTGCTAGAGCTTTTTCAGAAAATGATGGTGTGTGGGCAACGTCGTTTTTTTATGATGAAGTTAGAAAAACTTTGTTTTTTTTCCATGATGAAAAACTTTGTTTTGATTCATCACAAAAAACGACCGTGTACGCGGCATCAGACTTCTGCAATCTCAGACATAGCATGTGATTCGCACCCGGCAGGTGCCGATCACATGCAATGTCTTAGCAATGCGAGTATAGCCATACAGTTGTATGGCTGAACTCGCATTGGTTTTGCACAAAAAAAGGTGCAGGGACTTGTTTTTCCCTGCACTGGAATTGGATCGCATGGGAGTTCTCACCTATGCAATCCGATTTCTGTACGAATCTAAAGTTCACACTGCGGTCTGTGAACCGTTCTGGGGGTGTCATTAATGTATTGACAGCCGCAGCGGTTTGCTGAGGGCAGTGTGAATTGCCTTCGGGAAAGAAGCGATGCGGGAACTGGCACTGTAATGGCGCTGGTTCCCACATCGCACTAGTCTGAACCGAGGCTGAAGGTCAACTCCACAGATTTCAACATTTTTATCTCTTTCCCTTCCGAGAAAGCAAAAACAAAGGTTACTTTTCGAAGATGGATTCAACATTTATTTATTTCACCTTATGATAAGCCAAAGGGGGTAAAGTGACCACATAATTGGGCATTATAAAAGCCACAGCATTTGTGTGAAACAGAGAATTCTAAAAAGGATTCCTTGTTACTAAAATCCTTGAAAGGTAGAAGAATAAAGCAAAATAGCAAAGGAGCCAAGAACTTCACAACATTCCAAGTACCATCTCAGGTCCATTACAATTAACCAGATGCCACAACTGCTATAATACCACAAAAACAACCCTGAAGAGGTGCAGAATACCCTTAACCTGAAGGTATACCCTATACTTACAGCAGCATTTCTCAGCCTTCTTAAAATAGGAGGAACCCTTGATATATAAGGGAATCCCTTGCAATTGTTACTATGCCTGCAGTTTACTATAGATTAGCATGGTGGTCATTGGGAAGAATGCTTTTTTTTGTTCAATGGGAAGATTACTCCTGTTACTGATAGCTAAAAATATTAGGGCTGTGCAAATTAACTTTTAATTAATCGATCGATCAAAATCTTTTTGATCGATTCCAATTCTTTTGATTGGTACTCACCTCTCCGCCGGCTTCTGGGCCTTCAGGGAGTTCCGTCGGAGATCCAGTAACGTCACGGACATCGGTGGGGCTTGCCATGTCCATCTGAAGGGCTCCTTTGCTGTGCCTTCATATCTGCATGCCGGCGGGACCTTACTATCTGCCACACGCAAGGGCTGTTACACTTCCCTCTATTACCTTCCCCTATCAACCTGGGATTCTATAACCATCCACTGGGAGTTGTGATAGTTCCCTTCATGGGACATCTACATGCTGACGGACTGATATTAACCTCTCCTCACCTGGATTCAGCAGTGGTATCGTTGTACACATTTTTATACCAGTATCATACTTAGCTACATGTTTTTATGACTGCTTTTGGTACCGTTTGGTATTACTCGCACCATTTTTACAGTTTATGTAGCTACATCGATTTTATCTCCAGTGCAATATTTATTTGGTTACCTACTTGAAGACTATAAAAGTTTTAATGCTGTTCCCATCGAGCGCTGCCTTTGTGTGTTTTTTGTATCCTGCTATCCATTTTTCCAGTGGTTGGTAGCTGCACTGGG
Organism: Rana temporaria; assembly: GCF_905171775.1. Classification (NCBI taxonomy): domain Eukaryota; kingdom Metazoa; phylum Chordata; class Amphibia; order Anura; family Ranidae; genus Rana; species Rana temporaria. The sequence goes on from NC_053498.1 coordinate 73,685,496, forward strand.
AATCAGCCTGCAAGGAGATCAGCTAAAAGTAGTTGGATCTGTATGTGCGTTATAATTAAATCGAAATTAGTCGATTAAAAAAAAACAATTAATCGAACAGAAAAATTTTGATCAGTAACAGCCCTAAAAAATATCATTGGTGTCAAAGGTTATATATCTGAAAGTCAGAAATTGGTCATTGCTCACAGAACCTCTAGCAACCTCTGGAAGAAACCTAGGGTTCGACAGAATCCTGGTTGAGAAAGGCTAGTTTAGACAATGTTGACTTTGCACTGAGGTTGGAACATTGTATGTACTAAAAGATTGTCATCCTATGCGTTCATGTGCTTTTCTTCTGTACAGCTTTTTCATACAAATAAATCGTTATTCTTTATAGATTATAAAAGATTACAAATAAATAAAGCAAAATCGAATATCCGTTTTGGATAGAATGGACAATAAATTGTAACTATAATGGCTTCAGGATACTTTAAATGCAAGGTTTTGTTTGTCATCAAATGTATAGATTTTTAAACTGATTTTTAAGTCTGTTTTTCTATTTATCCTATATCTTCGTTGTACATAAAAAAAATATTAAAAGGTGCACAAAGAAGTAGCAAAGCATTATTTTTTTGTAGGGCTGTTACGGATTATAATTTTCTTGTTCGATTAATCGATTTTTTTTTTAATCGATTGATCGACTAATTTCAATCAATTATAACGCACATACAGATCCAACTAATTTTAGCTGATCTCCTTGCATTGCAACTCTGCATTAGTCAGTGGTATACACTATATACAATCACCTGACACTAGTTAGTTTCCACAATCCATGACTTAACTTCACAGTTCACACAAATACGTTTTAAATTCAAACTGTAGCAGGGAGGGCGCACCGGAGGGGCCACCTGCCAGACCCCCTGACCCAACGCACGCACCCAGGAGTGCGATGCCAATGGTCGCTGCAAGTAAAAACAGCCAGAGCAGAAATCTGGCTCCTAACCGTACGTAAGGCGAGAGCCTGAACCACTCCCTGCTGCAAAGACAGCAGAATCCTGTACACAACGCATGTACGAGAGTGCCAGTTCATCTCCCCACACACAGAGATGTAGGCCTTCCATGTATGAGGAAAAAACCTACGTGAGGTAGCCTTCCATGCAGGCAGCATGGTAGAGACCACCAAGCCCAATAGGCCTTGGTCCTTAAGCCCCTGGCTCTCAACAGCCACACCGCTAAGGCCGGTGGCTGTGAAACAGGGTGGAAGATCGGACCCTGTAACAGAAAATCAATTCCCAGGGGAAGACGCTAGGGGGCGTCTGCCAGCAGACGCACCTGGTCCGCGTACCAGAAGCGACGCGGCCAATCTGGGGCAATCAGGACCGATAGAATCCCTACAGCTTCTACTCTGCACAGCAGGCGAGGAAGAAGCTTCCGAGGAGGGAAGGTGTAAAGTAGGCGACAGCGAGACGGGACGCAGAAAATGCAGGAACAAAATAATAAAAAAAGCGAGAAAAAAATCGCCAGAAAAAAACTCCAGAGTCCAGGAACTCCAGAGAGAGCCTTGACCTCCTGTCGTTAGGCAGAAAACAAACTGAGGCTGCTAAAGCAGGGTGTGGGTTATGCCTGGGGGAGCCACGCCCCCTGGGAGGAGCGGCATGAAGGAAAGTTTTTAACACCTTAAGTGCTGTAGAATTCTGCCTAAATCTCCTGGTAGGAAGAAGCATAACCCTAAGGTCAATGAAGGCTGTGTCCGTCTATGAACGAAAGAGAAATGGTTATTTTTGCCCCCTTCCCCTGATGGAGCCTGATGCATCCTCCTGCTCCACAGATGCAAAGGTACCTCAATCTAATGGGTGCAGTTTGCTCGCATCCAGCAGGGTAAGTCTCACTGTCCAGGCTGTCCGATGACGTCAAGAATTTTGATCGATCAAAAAAATTAAAGATTAATCGAGGAATTAATCTTTAATTAATCCTGTTTTTTTTTTTTTTTTTTTTAACAGAGGCACAACACAAGCTGTTAACCTTTAGGTTCTGTGATTAAAATATTGCATGGAACTCTCTAAACAAGCAGCCAGAGAGGAAAAAGAAAGGGGTTAAGTCACTCAGTTGTGCAAAGAGCCGAGCTTTGTTTTCCCACACAACTGATGAGGGTGGCCTAGAAACATCTAAAGAAGAGCACAGAGCTCCATCTGTTGGCCGGAAAGAAGAATACAAAAATATTGCCATATTTCATAATTACTAGGCAAAAAATAAAATAAAAATTATTTAGTCCTAATCATTACAGAAAATACAGAAATATACAAAACCAACTTAAATTTGCTTTAAAATATATTTGTTGACCTATTTTATCTTACAATTCGAATTTTATTTTTTTCTTGTCATGAGATTTACCATCTTGCACAGCAACACAAAACTATAATCACCATTCTAATTGAAGTTTATTGGTTCAGATTTGACAGGATGTTTTATTAAGTCTAAAAAAACATTGCTTCCCTAAAATCCCAGCTCATGATTTTATAAACTCAGCAATAGGGATGGGCCCGATGTTCGAGCCGAACAGCGAACATTATGTGGCGTTCACGGCAAATTCAAGTGCCGCAGAACACCCCATTATGCACTACGAGATCGCAGTGCATTAACATCTGATGATTGACCAAAGCATGCACATGACCTGCTTGCTTTGGCCAATCACAGCGTGCTCTGCTCGGAGAGCCATAATTAGCCAAAGGCAGGGTGCCTTTGGCCAATCATAGCTCAGGGGCCAAGTCCACGCACCACACTATGCTTACACAGCAGCTGTATGTAGTGTTTTGGAGTGGATGGAGATAGAGAGAACTTGAGCTAGATTAGGCAGGTATATATATATATATATATATATATATATATATATATATATATATATATATATATATATATATATATATATATATATATATATATATATATACATACATACACACACACAGTGTAGTCAGTGTAGACTATATATACAGTGCAGGCAATCTAGTGTGTGTGTATGTATATATATATATATAAATATACACACACACAGTCAGTGCCTAGTATATAATTGTGCATTGAAGTGGTTAAGAGGAACCCTGTGACAGAATTAAGAAAATAAATTGGCAAGGGTACCCCCTAAAATCCACACCAGACCCAAGCAGCCCGGGAAAGGGGTGGGGAGAACGAGCAAGCGCCCCCCCCCCCCTCCTGAACCATATCAGGCCGTTTGCCTTCAACAAGGCGAGGGTGCTTTGGGGTCAAGGGCCTTCGTCTCCACAACTCTGGCCCTGGTGGTCGTGGGGCTTATCGGAATCTGGATGCCGTCTTTAACAAGGGGGCCCCCAGTTCCCCCCCCCCCATGTGAATGGGTATCCATTCACCCAAAAAAACACAAAAGCCAGTTTTTGACAATTCCTTTATTAAAAAAGGACCACCCGACGGACTCGAAATATTATATATAAATAAAAAAGAAGCTCCACCTAGATGGGAGGCGTCCCGCCGATTGCTGTCTCATGGCTGCGAAAGCTGTTATATAGGCAAGGGCGGTGCCACCCCATGATGTAACCAAGTGACCTCGCTCCTTCTGACATCATGTGCTGTCAAAGGGGGTTAGGGTTACCTGGTTACGTCAGTCGGCGGGGGCCCTACCATGGAGGCGGATCTGGGAACCCCTTGTTAAAGGGAGCAAGTGGCCTGGTATGGTTCAGGAGGGGGCGCTTGCCCCCCCCCCCCCATCCTGTCCTCCAGGTTGCTTGGTCGGATAAGGGTATGGTATGGATTTGGGGGGGGGGGGGGGCACGCCAATTTTTTTTTCTTGAATTTTATCTATTTTGCTGGGAGCCGGCAATACAGCCGCAAGCAATTTTAAATGACATTTTTTCCTCTAGAAATGTTATTTTGCTGCGGCACTGTAAAAACACATCACAAGGATGCACCACTTTACAGGCAGACTAAGGGGACCCCCCAGGCTCGATATTTAAAGGAATATTACAGTTTTATTGTTTCATTTTAAGCACTTTAAAATCACTGCTCCTGAAAAAACGGTTGTTTTAAAAACGTTTTTTTTTTTTTAATTGATACATGTCCCCTGGTGCAGTACCCGGGTCCCCATACACTTTTTAAGCAATAACTTGCATATAAGCCTTTATTAGGGTTCGCACACATTTTTTGCCTGTTTGCATGTTTTAGTGCAAACCGAACCGGGAGGCAATCCCTACTCTGCAATGGAAAGCAATTCAAAAATCTAGATTTCGCCCGAACCATTACAGAAACCAATGGGAAAGATTCTTGTCTGTACTAAGGATATTTTAGTGTCATTATTACAAGACTGTTATATGATTAATTCATTACTGTTTAATTTTAATTAACTGAACATTCCTTTTTAAGGCTATGCGTTTCAAAAGATTAATTTTATGATCGAAAACTGTGTTTTGTATTAAATTTATTTTTAAAAACAATGACAACCTTCTCTTCAACTACTTTCTGCTCTACTTCTCTAATAAACCCTCTGTATATCCCCCAACGTGTGTGTGTGTGTATACAGTATATTATGCAAACAATACCATTATGTTCAGAAATTATTAAATGAAATGCATGAAATTAATTATTGCTACAAATTGTGGCTGTTAAATAAAGTAAACCTAGAAGGAGCAGAGGTACTCCTAGGCCCTGTACACACGATCAGTCCAAACTGATGAAAACGGACTGAAGTTCAGTTTCATCAGTCCAAACCTACCGTGTGTATGGCCCATCTGACTTTTGTCACTTCAGACCAAAGTTTTAAAACTTGCTTTAAAATCGGACTGATGGACTGATGACCGATCGGTCAAAACCGATGGTTAGTACGCAAAAGCATCGGTTCAAAACCCGCACATGCTCGGAATCAAGTCGACGCATGCTTGGAAGCATTGAACTTTGTTTTTTTTAGCAGGTCGTTGTGTTTTACGTCACTGCGTTGGACTCGATCGGATTTTGAACTGATTGTGTGTAGGCACATCAGACCATCAGTCCATCAGACTTCAGCCTTCAGTCCGTTTTCATCAGTTTGGACTGATCGTGTGTACAAGGCCCTAGGGGTACATGTATCACTGGTTAAGAGCTACAGGTTTTTTTATTTTTTTATTATATAGCTGCGTTTCATCTAATTGGGAAGATTCCTGGTGGTATTAAGTAAGCCAATCAAAAACTTTCTGAGATAAAATACTGCTGGGCTAGTTGACTGAACGAATATCTCTTTAACCCAATCTAATTTTTGGTTCCTTTAATATTCAGTGTTACATTTCTGTCAGTATGTGGGCCAATGTATGTCTATTATGACTACATGAACAGGTATTCATATCTTCTGATGCTTCAGAAAACAAGCAGCCGACTCCTAGGAATGAAACCCTTGGACAAAAAGCAGCAATACACATATTGAAACTAAGCATTGCAAAGCATACAGCGCCCCCTACAAACCATACACGTGTATTGCAGGATTTACGACCATAGTTGGACTGTAGTAATGGTGAAATGATTACAGATAATATTTTCCTCCAATCACAAGCCACAAATATTTCCTAAAAAGTAACATGTAATATCTAGACATACTAGTGCTGTTTACCTTTGGGCTAGCAGGTGCAGGGGATAGAGAACCAACGTCATGAACTTTTTCTAAGGATTGTACACCTAATTTAAAATTCTGGAAAAAGGGGAAAAATAATGTTAGAATACATGCAAATATTCAAGATGATATTCTTATATTTAAACATCTACTTGCTAATATGAATTGCACTTTCTCTTCTTCTTTTCTCCACTAGTATCATCATTTTTAGGCCTCATGCACACTGGACGTTATAAAAATGCCAGAAGCGTTAGCTGTAGGAGTGTTTTTATAGTAGCTTTTTTTAGCAAAACTATACTCCCAAAAAAGATTATGGCTCAAAAATGCTCATAAATGCTGAACAGCTGAAAACGTCCATGTCAACAAACGCTCCCATTTCCGGGCATAGATACCCGAGCCACCGCGGGTATCTACGCTACTTCTGGCGCCTTCTCCCCCCCCACTGTCTTCTGGGAGTCACAAAGGTCATGGAAGACAGCAGGGACCAGTGGGATAGCGCAGCGCAAGTTGCACATCCACAGTAAGGAACCAGGAAGTGAAGCCGCAAGGCTTCACTTCCTGATTGCCTTACCGAAGATGGCGGCGGCAGCACCCGAGAGCCGAGGGAAAGATCGGCTTCGGGTGCCGATATCGCGGGGACCCTGAACAGGTAAGTGTCCTGCTTTTAAAAGTCAGCAGCTGCAGTATTTGTAGCCGCTGACTTAAAAAAAAAATTGGCGGAACTCCGCTTTAAGTACATTTTAGTTTTACATACATGCTCTAGTCCCATAGTGTACTTAAAAGTGGGGTATGCCTGTATTTATTAGGTCCTTTGCTTTCAGAGCTGGGACACTGTTAGTTTTAAATGCAGGGCTGTTATTATTCAGCGTTTTTGCTCTAAGCATCGAATACAGTAAGGATTCTGCTGCAGAACCTATTTTAGGGTTTAGATTAGTGCTAGGATCTGGATTTAGGGGTTTTGTTTAGGTTTAAGTGGTTAAGTCCCACTGGCCAGGGACCCGAAAAGAGGAGGTTCACGGCCGCTCCGTGCAATTCTATTGCACAGGGCAGGCAAGTATAGACATGTTTGTTATTTTTTATCAATTTTTTTTATTTACCTTTACAATCACTTTAAAAGTTCCTTTAATCCTCTGCTCACCAGCAGCTTATACTGACCTTCCCTTTGTTCTCCCTACCGGTCCGCTCGGCTGTAGGGAGAAGGAGAAAATGCCTTGTGTAAGCTAAAGGGGACTCAAAACTTTAGCTTACACAGTGCTATGGCCTATCCTCATGTGCTACTGCTGGTGACTGAGGATTACATGGTGTACCTATAGCTTTCAATGATGGTAACATATGTGGCATGCAAAAATCAAATGTTTGGTTTCCAAAAACAATGCATGGTACCAACAGACAAAAGTTAAAGAGATCCAGACTGGCTCGTCCAGTTAAAAGACATATAAAAAAAAGACATCTGAAATTAGAAAGGCTTCAAAGAAAATCTAGTTGTTATACAAACAGGCAACTCTGTAGCACGTCTTGCTATTTACCATGTTTCCACTTCCACTGTTAAGTTTAAGAACATCTTTTTTGCCTTCGCTAGGCTCAGAGTCCTGCAATAAAAGAAATGGGTGTAAACAAAGTGATGGAAAACAAGTTGGAGAAATATGTTTTAATCTCTTTAACAATTGCCCACTAGCTCCTGTGTAACATTTTTATTGAAAATATTTTTCCTGGCTTTGTAGTTATGTCATCAAGTAGCTTTTACTGAGATCCTTTAGTTACAACCATCCTATGTATGCAAAATATCATATAACTGTATCATTCATAAGGGTGGTTTCTTAATGGTCATTTGCTATTGAAGAAAATAAAAAAAAACATTGTAATGTGGTACTATGTATGGTAAGCTTAACACAGCACAATCTCATATAGATACTACGCTGAATCCTAAAGAACCCTGGGTACGAATGCCTTATTTAAAATGTATTTCTCAATAGCCAAAAAGGATAAAATGTTATTTATGTTCACCAAATGCCACAATAAACCTGAATATTACCAAGTATAATATCATCACTATGCTGCACTATGCACCCAGCAGGTCCGCCCCACTATAGGCTGCCTACAGAAACTGCATAGATCTAAAATACAAAAAGCACACCAAGATTTACCTAAGAATACACATGCAACTTGTATTTTGTCAATTTTGTGGAACTATAGTCAGAAAATACTGCTAGATCACTTAAAGGGGTTGTAAAGGTAAGGGCTCTTTCACACAGGCGGCCCGTTCAGATCCGCCTGACAGTTTTTTTTGCGGACCTGAACGGGCGCTCCGTGCTCCTCTATGGAGCTGTGGATGTCAGCGGTGACATGCCCGCTGACATCCGACCCGCCAAAGTGTGACGGAGGAAAAACCTACTTTTCCATCCGTCTGGCGGATCGTATCGGGTAAACACGGACAGACGGTCCGTGTTCATCCGATCCCCCCATAGGGGAGAGCGGAGAAAAGACAGGGCGGTCCCTGCACAGTGTGCGGGGACCGCCCTGTCATCCGACGGCTCAGCGGGGATCAACGGAGCGATCCCTGCTGAGCAAGCGGAGGTTCATGGGGCGGATCATTACTGATCCGCCCCATGTGAAAGGGGCCTAACATATTTTTTTTCCTAAATGGCTTTCTTTACCTTAGTGCGGTCCTCCTTCACTTACCTCATCCTTCCATTTTGCTTTTAAATGTCCTTATTTCTTCTGAGAAATCCTCACTTCCTGTTCTTCTGTCTAACTACATGCAGTAATGCAAGGCTTTCTCCCTGGTGTGGAGTGTCGTGCTCGCCCCCTCCCTTGAGGGGGGAGGGGGCGAGCAGGAGAGTCAGGATGCTCTCTAGGTTTCAGATATAGAAAGGAGCTGTGTGTTAGTGGGCGTCCTGACTCTCCTGTAGTCCAAGGGAGGGGTGAGCATGACACTCCACACCAGGGAGAAAGCCTTGCATTACTGTGTGTAGTTACAGACAGAAGAACAGGAAGTGAGGATTTCTCAGAAGAAATAAGAACATTTAAAAGCAAAATGGAAGGATAAGGTAAGTGAAGGAGGACTGCACTAAGGTAAAGGAAGCTATTTAGGGAAAAAAAGTGGTACCTTTACAACCCCTTTAAGGCTGGCACCTCCTGCTGGTATAGCTATGTGAAACATTAAAAACAAGTGCCTATAATGATTAAAATCCAGTAATACACTGTCTCATCCTGCTCTGCACATGCTCAGTCTAATTTTTGGCACTGTGCCAAATTTCTAGAGGCCGATCTGCTGACAGCCTAAAGATTTACTGCTGTTCAGGGGCTTTGGGCTTCAGCAAAATGGCAGCCTCCAGCAAGAAGAAACAGGAACAATGCTGGAGGCAATTTACAGCACACACTTTGCAATTCTCAGTTTCACATATGTGGAATGTATGTTCCTTGCTAAAGATTATTACTTTTATCAAGTTGTTATGGGTAAAGTTCCACTTTAAGCTCATAGTTCAGCTTTAAAACCTTTAGCTACACCAAAAATGTGTGCAACTAGTAGAAAACTAACAAGGCAATTATAATTTCTACAGTCTTATTCTATTTAACTACTAAAAAAAAAAAACTGGGTATTTGAACATACAATGTATTTTCTTAGGAAAACTAAAATAGCTAAAAATGTAACATACTAGTAACTATAGGTAAGGTCAATGAAAAACAAAGCTAAATGGTATAAAGATGAGGATATTTCCTACATCTCGCTCATCTTGTTCTTGAACACAATCTCTGGCACTAGAACCCAGCTCTCCAGCCATGGAAGGTGCAGAGTTTCTAGATGCCTTTCCATTTTTAGGCTCTTTGTCAGAGGAACCAGGTACAGGCTCTTCTTTCTGTGCAGACATTTCAGCTGGAGAAGAACATTGTGCCAGCTCACACTCTCCAGCCTGGAAAGTCTCATCAATGCCCACACTGGAGTCTTGGCCAGCTTGTGATGAAAGAGCAGCGGAAAGGGAGGATGGATGCACATTCCCACTCCCCATCAATCTCCTCTAGAGAAATTGACAATAAATTCTCTATGTTACAACACTACTACACAAGTGCTCAGCAAGAGAAGGGGGATAGCAAAGCACTCAAAATAAAATAAAAAAACAAAACAGACACATTTAAGCACAACCAGAAAATATAAAAAAGTTGAACTTCAGATAGACAGAATTTGACAGATCACATCAAACAACTGGCATTTTGATATATGAATGCAAAATATGATTAGTTATAACAAAAAATTTGCGACAATATTCAAAGTTTGTAATTCATCTCTGATATCCTGCTGCTCCACATAATCACTTATTTTACAACTGTTGATATACGACTTATTGGAATACGGTGATGATAATCAGTTTATTGCATTCATATAGATGCCGTTTTTCTACAAGCTCTAATATATCTAAAATTGGCAAAAAATAAAAGGCCAATTTGTGCTGCAAGTCTAATCCACATGGACCTTTATAAGACTACTGGGAAAGTCAGGCGAGTTTACAAAGCAGTGATGGTGAAAGTAAGGATCACACACATGCGGGAGGTCCATGTCATTACTACAGAGTGGTACCATGCCCAATGGAACCTCTTTCTGGCTCTCCTCTTCATCCTCAGATTTTCCAAGGTTCTGCAGCTCTGGATCTGTGCCCTCTTCTGTGCAGCTCGCTGCAGCAGATTCCTCTTTCTGTTCACTTTCCTGGGTGATACACACAAACAAATCCCCCATGCCTTTTCTAGACATGCTCATTGTACAAACCAGCTAATTGCTTAATCTTTCAACTAATTGAAATAAGACAGATGTCAACTCCCAAATAACATATTAAAAAAAAAGCATCTAACATCCTGCATAACTTTAGGCAAACAGCTAAATACACAGATGAAGAATGTAAAAAATAGCTTTTTAACCTGCCAAAGTAGAGTAGTAATTCTATCTATCCGGCCCTGAGATTTACACAGCTCTGCCTGCAGGGGGGGACAATCTTTCTTTGCTGCACCTACATTACCCTTATGCCCCGTACACATGATCAGAATTTCCGATGGAAAAAGTCAGATGGACTTTTTCCATCGGATTTTCCGATCGTGTGTAGCCCCATCTGAGTTTTTTCATTGGAAATTCAGATGAATTCCATCGGAGTTTAGATATAGAACATGTTCTATATTTTTCTGATGGAATTCCGTCGGCATTCTGATTTGGCCGGGCAAAAGCCCGATCGGGGGTACGCGGCATTAGGCCCCTTTCACACTGCCGGACCGTTCAGCTCCACCTGTCAGTTTATTCGGGCGCTTCATGCTTGTCTATGGAGTATCGGATGTCAGCGGTGACCGTGTCCGCTGACAGCCGATCTGATAAAATCAGACAGATGGTGACGTATCGCCACCTATCCTGGCGGATCGGATCGGGTGAGATCTGATGAAAAACAGACATGCTGTCCGTTTTCGTCCGATCTCTCCATAGGAAAAGCAGCGGCACTCAACGAACCCCTCCCCGCTCAGTGAGCAAAGAGGGACCCGTCATCCATGGCTCAGCGGAGATCAACGGAGAGATCTCCCGCTTAGCTGGTAACGCCGCTTACAGGTCATGTACCCCACCCATGAAGAAGCTGATGAAGAAGGCGAGGCCGTGCCTTGAAGCGCGTTCTGATTGACCAGACAGCTTGTGGTGGCACCCCAGTTTGACAGCCCTGGACCACTCCTACCCAGAGACACACACCTGACGTCTAGATGAGGCTAACAGAGGATTCAGCTGCGGCTAACACACAGCGCTGGTGGATCCCTCAATAGAGACTTTCCGGCGGTCCTCCTGTGACACTCCACGTGGAAACTCCCTCCTGCTCTAGCACTCTGCAAGTGCTCTGACATTTTTCACACAAGTTTTTAGTGTTGTTTTATACTTATATACTGAATTAATTCCTAAGCTGTTTAAAGGATTGGCTTGGCGCTTCGCTACTCCTTTTGCTTTCATGTACCCCATCCAGCCTGTGACTGGACAGTGAAAGGACATGCAGCACACCGATGAGCTCATCTGTCTATAACTCTGCTGTCTCCTCTTATCACCATGTCCCTCATCTGCACATAAACACTGCAGTGACTCCTTGTGCTGCTTACTCCGCTCCCAGGCAGATCTCTGCTGTACAGGGACTAAAGTCCAAATTCAGATAATTCTATTCCTTGCTTCATAAGGTGAGAGGCTTCAACACTGAAGCACTTATATCATTTGCGTTAATTTATTGTTGCCCTATCAAGCCATTTGTGAATAAAACCATAGTACTGAAAGGAAGGAGGTGCTAAGAGAAGTCACAAGGCTCTTTGTATTAGCATGTAGCAATCTGCTCTTGTTCTGGAGTAGTAGATTGTGTAGTCCTAATGGTAGCCCTGGATTTAATTCTTGTAGTTGTAATAATAATAATAATAATAAATAATCATTATCATGCAACACAGATGATTGCTCATGTAGGCCTAGAACAGAAGGATAATAATTACAGCCCCATATTCAGCCATTTTATTCTTTGGTTGGTGTGGTATTTAAATAACTGAAAATGTACATTTTGTTCCAGGAAGGCATGCAGCATCCAAGTAAAATGCAGTGCTTCTATATGTGTATGCTGGTAACATACAGTATATTACAGGAATGACAATAATAATAAATATGTATGATATTCAGTGAAAGTAACGTTAATCTATGTGTAAAAGCTTATTTAGTATTAACACTTGTGTGTGCAATACTAAGGGGTTGATTCACTAAAACTGGAAAAAGACTGGCTACCATGCACATATGCACCAGATTTTGCGCTCTCCAATTTTAGTAAAATTGACCTCTAAGCGTCATAAGGAAATCTACATGGCGATTGATTTACTAAAACTGGAGAGTGCAAAATCTGGCGCAGCTCTGCATAGAAACCAATCAGCTTCCAGGTTTTATTATCAAGGTTTAATTGAACAAACTGAAGTTAGAAGCTGATTAGCCACAATGCAGAGCTGCACCAGATTTTGCACTCTCCAGTTTTAGTAAATGAACCCTGTGGTCTTTACGAGGTTTCTACTTTACTGATATGACCCAAAGAAAACGACAGAATTTAGTCATTATACCATGTCCCAAAACCTACCAATAAACACCATATAAACCAATGGCGGCTGGTGCTAAAAGTTTGTGGGGGGGTGCAAACAAACCCCTCCAGGTCCACACTTACCAGAGGACGATTGGCTGTCACGGCTCCCCTGATATTAAATGACTTCTGTGTTAATCCGGTCTTCTTTACAGGTTCCAGATCTTCAGCCCCCCTGATTGGCGGGGACAAGAAAACCAGAAACCGGAAAGTGACGCAATGGCGAATATTGACTTAAAAAGGACTCGGGCGCAGTGCTCTGCACCCGAGGACAACCAAAAACAAGCCAATTAGAGCCTCAGGCTCTAAACACATGCTTGTCAAAAATGTAAGGACCTCATAGAAACACATTAGTCTGGCGCCCCGTACAGTGCAATGAGTGCACAAATGTTGAACGATTTATTTTTATTTTTAAATAAATCATAATATGACTAACATTTTTTAACTTTAAGATGTAAAAAAAATGTTAGTCATATTATCATTCATTTAAAAATAAATTGTTCTATTATTAGCTTTCTTTATAGGCAAACTAACTCTGGGAACTTTAGGTACCCCTGCACCCCTTATGGACTGGCCGCCACTTAAATAAACCCCAGCAATACAAAAAAAATGTTCTTACCTCATATTCAAAGCCACCTCCCAGAGATCCGATGTCCATATGCAGGTTTTTAAGAAGGCGAGCGGACCCCCGTGGGCTCTTCAGGAGAAGAAAATAATGTTAATGCAATTGTCCGTACCATGACACTAAAAAACTGTTTCCTCTCATCAATATCTGAACACTCCTTAATGCAAATTTGCATCAAGTGCCCCTTTCAAATCCCACAACTACATTTCAAGTGTGTTGTTTTATCAGGCCTAGACAATTTTTTTTTTCAAACAGTGACACTATGGCCAAAAGTCAGAAGTGCTGTAAAATATAAAACACCTCATTACAAATTACAAGTATTTTACCACCTAAGAAGCATAATCTATCTTAACCAATCTTATAAAACAACCTTTCTTTACCCTAGTGTCCCAGGTGGTACCTACCTACAACTTAGCAAACCAACCTGTGATATTCTGCAATACGTGTGAAAGCCCCCATAATTTGTTCTCGCCTGCAGCCTTTGAAGTAGTTTGCACCCTTGGTAAAGTAGACAAAAAACTTTTACCATTCTCCTCACACTGTATGATCCACAGCTACCACACAGCTCACAGCTAGTAGATGCTGAACAGCCCTTAGATTTTTTTTTAGCTTTAAAAGAAGAAACTCAAATTAGCAGTCCCAGACTGAGATGGCAGTGCGGACAAAGAATAGCTGATCACTTAAATGTTAATGACATTTAAAAAAAGAATATCTGGTGAGCATAAAATGAAGGTCCTGTCCCGGTCTCCCAACTGTCTTCCTGCATTGTCACCTTCTTTTTTATACAGACATCCAATGGAAACTACAAATAGCTTTTTCAATACACAATACACAGGCATGGTCTACTGTCATCACCATCAAGAAACCCACCAAGAAAAATACACTACGATACCAAAAGTATTGTGACACCTGCCTTTACACGCATGTAATAATGGTATCCCAAGTCTAAGTCCGTAGGGTTCAGTATTGAGTTGGCCCACCCTTTGCAGCTATAACACCTTCAACTCATCTGGGAAGGCTGTCCACAAGGTTTAGGAGTGTGTCTATGGGAATGTTTGACCATTCTTCCAGAAGTGCATTTGTGAAGTCAGGAACTGATGTGGACGAGAAGGCCTGGTCGAAATCATTTGGTGGAGGGGGGATTATGGTGTGGGGTTGTTTTTCAGGGGTTGGGCTTGTCCCCTTAGTTGAAGGGAACTCTTAAGGTGTCAGCATACCAAGACATATTTGTGGGAACAGTTTGGGGATGGCCACTTCCTGCTCCAACATGACTGTGCACAAAGCAAGGTTCAGAAAGACATGGATGAGCGAGTTTGGCATGGAGGAACTTGACTGGCCTGCACCTCAACCCGATAGAACACCTTTGGGATGAATTAGAGTGGAGACTGCGAGCCAGGCCTTCTCTCCAACATCAGTGCCCAAGCTCACAAATGTGCGTCTGGAAGAATGGTCTAACAATACCATAGACACACTCCTAAACCTTTCCAGAAGAATTGAAGCTGGTATATCTGCAAAGGGTGGGCCAACTCAATATTTAACCCTACGGACTAAGACTGGGATGCCATTAAAGTTCATGAGCATGAAAAGGCAGGTGTCCCAATACTTTTGGTAATATAGTGTATAATGGCTACATGTTTGCATGTAGACAGGAAATGGCTGCAAACCAGCTGCTGGAAACCAGGAGTATTTAGATTCAACATAATATAAAAAATGTGAAAAAAGGGATTTTTTAATACAGCTTACCTGTAAAATCCTTTTCTTGGAGTACATCACGGGACACAGAGCGGCATATTCATTACTAGTGGGTTATATGGAGTACCTTCAGGTGATGGACACTGGCAATCTCAAACAGGAAGTGCCCCTCCCTATATAACCCCCTCCCATAGGAGGAGTACCTCAGTTTTGTAGCAAGCAGTATGCCTCCCAAAATGGTCCCCATAAGAGGGGTGGGAGCTCTGTGTCCCGTGATGTACTCCAAGAAAAGGATTTTACAGGTAAGCTGTATTAAAAAATCCCTTTTTCTTTATCGTACATCACGGGACACAGAGCGGCATATTCATTACTAGTGGGATGTCCCAAAGCAATGCTTACAATGAGGGGAGGGAGACATCTTCCCAAGACAAAAAGATTTAATTTAGAGATATACTCAAATCATAATAAATCCAACTTAGTTGAGAAAAATAAATTTAAATTTTAAATTTTACTCAAAAGGGAGCCCCCGGAGTCCGAGGGTCTCAAACTGCAGCCCGCAGCACTGCCTGCCCAAAGGCTGCATCAGTATTCCTTCTTACGTCCAACTGGTAGAACCTTGTAAACGTGTGGACAGAAGACCAGGTTGCCGCCTTGCAAACTTGAGCCATAGAGATCTGGTGGTGTGCTGCCCAGGAGGCGCCCATGGCCTTAGTAGAATGAGCCTTTAATGATAACGGAGGAGGCAACCCCTTCAAGCCGTAGGCCTGAGTGATTAACTGTTTAATCCACCTCGAGATGGTGGATTTTGCAGTTGCCTGCCCCTTCTTGGGCCCATCCGGTAAAATGAACAACACATCTGTTTTCCGGATCTTCTCTGTAGCTTTAAGATAGGCCTTCATGGCCCTGACAATATCCAAGGTATGCAGCAACCCTTCCTTTCTGGAAGTAGGTTTAGGAAAGAAGGATGGTAATACCAAATCCTGGTTTAAATGAAAACTGGATATAACCTTTGGTAGGAAGGAAGGATGAGGGCGGAGAACGACCTTGTCCTTATGTAAAATAAGATATGGTTCCTTACAGGATAAGGCTGCCAGTTCCGATACTCTTCTGGCGGAAACTATGGCGACCAAAAATACTAACTTCCTTGTCAGTAAAACCAAAGGAATTTCAGCCAACGGCTCAAAAGGTTGTTTCTGTAAACTTGACAGAACAAGATTTAAATCCCACGGACAAAGCGGGGATTTAACTGGAGGATTAATACGTAAGACCCCTTGAATGAAGGTCTTAACCAGCGAGTAGGTGGCCAGCGGCCGCTGAAACCATACTGACAAAGCTGAAATCTGTCCTTTGATTGTGCTTAATGCCAGTCCTTTATCCACTGCGAGCTGGAGAAAACTTAATACCCTATCGATGGTAAACTTACGAGAAAGCCATAACTTGGACTCACACCAGCCTGCATAGGCCTTCCAGACCCTGTAATAAATCACCCTAGAGACCGGTTTCCTGGCTCTGATTAGGGTAGAGATTACTTTCTGAGACAGACCTCTACCCCTGAGAATCAGGGATTCAGCCTCCAGGCCGTCAACTTTAGATGCCGTAAGGCAGGGTGGAGGATCGGACCTTGCGATAGCAGTACTGGCCGTAGAGGAAGAGTCCAAGGGTCTCCCACTACCATCCTTAGGATTAGTGAATACCATGCCCTTCTGGGCCATGCTGGAGCTACCAGGAAGACTGGTATGTGCTCCACCCTGATCCTGCGCAGCAGGCAGGGTAGTAACTGGAGCGGGGAAAATGTATAAAGAAGTTTGAACTGATGCCAAGGGCAAACTAACGCATCGGTTCCGCAAGCCCTGGGATCCCTTGTGCGGGACATGAACCTGTCTAGCTTCTTGTTCAGTCTCGATGCCATGATATCCACGTCCGGCACTCCCCATTTCTGGCAGAGTGTCTGAAAGACCTGTGGATGCAGAGACCACTCCCCCGGCAACAGAGTCTGGCGACTTAAGAAGTCTGCCTGTAGGTTGTCGACTCCGGGAATGAATATAGCCGATATGCAGGGCACATGGGCTTCTGCCCACAAGAAAATCAAGCTCACTTCTTTCTGAGCGGCTTGACTCTTGGTTCCCCCTTGGTGATTTATATATATGCCACCGCCGTGGCATTGTCCGATTGTATTTTCACCGGGAACCCTTGTAGTTTGGACGTCCAAGCCCTGAGGGCTAGTCGAGCAGCTCTGAGCTCCAAGATATTGATGGGCAACTGCTTCTTTGCCGCTGCCCAAGAGCCCTGGCGAGTGCAACCATCCAAAATTGCTCCCCAGCCCATCAGGCTGGCGTCTGTGGTTACTATCTTCCAGGTCACAGGACTGAAAGTCTTTCCCTTCAGGAGATTCTGAGGGTTTAACCACCAAGCTAGACTTTGCCGCACTCTTGGTGAGAGTGGCCAAGGAATTTCTAAGGCCTGAGGCCTCTTGCTCCCGGCTGACAGGATGGCTGCCTGCAGGATGCGAGTGTGGCTCTGAGCGTACGGAACCGCCTCGAATGTGGCCACCATCTTGCCTAGTAGCCGCATACATAGGCGAACAGTTGGCCTTCTCTTGCTTAGAACCATTTGTATTAGCTCTTTGATGGCCTTTAATAGGGGTAGAAACACCCTCTGTTCTTCTGTATCCAATCTCATGCCGAGATAATCCAGCTGCCTTGTGGGCAGGAATGCTGACTTGTCTCGATTTAGGACCCAGCCGAACCTCTCGAGGTACTGAACCGTGAGGGCCACTGCTCTTTCCAGGCCAGGAGACGACTGGTCTACGACCAAGAGGTCGTCCAGGTAAGCCAGGACCGTGACCCCCTGGATCCTTAGATTGGCTAGGATTGGGGCTAGGACCTTCGTGAATACCCGGGGGGCCGTAGCCAACCCGAAGGGGAGCGCCACAAATTGGAAATGACGCTGAGCCACCGAGAAGCATAGAAATACTTGATGTGGCTGAAAAATTGGCACATGAAGGTAAGCATCCTTTATGTCTATGGACGCCATGAAGTCGTCCTTCTGGAGCACGGCGACAGCTGACCGAATAGTTTCCATCCGGAATGAGCGGACCTTTAGATACGCATTTACTCCCTTTAAGTCCAAAATTGGCATAGCAGATGATTCAATGCCGCCATCAATGCGGCTCCTTTCACAGGGTCGCCTGGTACTCTTGACTCCTGGTAATGAGGAGGAGGGAATTTTAGAAATTCTAGCTTGTAGCCCGTGGTCACGGAAGACCGTACCCAGCAGTCGGGAATGGTGCCTCTGCAGAGAGACGCAGCCTTCCCCCCCACCATCGTGGGTGGGGGCGCCCCTTCATAGGGCCGACTTGGGGGGCTGGCTTCGCAGGCTTGCGGTACCACTGCTTCTTGCCCCCAGTGGCTTGGTCCTGCGGCTTATTGTTAATGCCTGATCTTGCAGGAGGCCGTCGATACTGTTTGGTATTAGAGAGCCCCTGCCCCGGGGAGGGCTGGCGCTTAAATGCGGGCCCTCGTGCCTTCTTCTTGACTGGCAAGAGAGTGCTTTTGCCGCTTGATATAGTCTGAATATATCTATCCAAGTCTTCTCCGAAGAGACGTCCTCCATGGAAGGGAACCCTACCAGGAGTTTTTTGCACGGGGGCTCAGCCTCCCAATTCTTCAACCATAAGAGCCTTCTCATATGGATTAGAAATAAGAATAAACGTGACGCCTGCTGGATGGAGTCCTTGATAGCATCCACCGTAAAGCGTATAGCCTTGGGTATATCCAAAATTCCTCTGCCTGCTGGGCAGGGATAAGTTTAAGCATTTGCCTAGTCTTATCTGATAATGCTTGGGCCACTCCAATAGCAGCCACAGCAGGCTGAACTATCGCCCCTGCTGAAGTAAAGGAGGCCTTAAGTAACCAAGCGTTTATCAACCGGATCCTTAAACACCTGCAAGTTAAAGATCTGTTCACACATGAGATGGCTGCGTCCACAGTAGGGACAGCCCATCTCTTTGAAAACTCTTCCTCTAAGGGTTACCTGTCTGGCTTAGCCCAGTCCTGAAAAATCAGGTCCTTTAAACAAAGGATGTACCGGGAATACCAAATTGGCTTGGGGCGCTTTCAGGGAGCCCAATGAGGATACCGCGGAGGCCAGAGGCTGAGGCCCAGGTATCTTAAAAGCCAACCGCACCATATCCGTTAGGGACTGAACCCACAGTCTTTCTGCGTGAGAAGCTGAAAAAGGTTCCTCTATTGTAGAATCCTCAGAACCTAAATGGTCAAGGTGATCCTGACCTCCCTCGTCAGTCGGAGAGGATATCCTCCTCCAGAGACTCAGACCTGGGAGACGGGGATCTAACCCGCTTCTTCCCTGCCAAAGATGCCGTAATTAGAGCGGCCATCCTCCTTTCCAATCCACCCAAGGTGGAGGCTAACATCTCTTCCGTTACATAGGAAGGAGCTGGTTGAGTAGGGCCAGCCATAGCACCTAGCAACCCTGATGGCTCACCTAGGACAACAACTTCCGGGCATTCCGGAGTAGTAGGGGCCACTAGATTTTGGATATCCTCAGAGCCCGATGGAGAACCTTTTGGTTTTTTAACCGTTTTAGCGTTCTTAGCGCTACCTGCACCCTTAGGAGCCATAATATACAAATTCTGAGGCACTCCGCTAGTATACAACTGACTGTAATAGCTGGAGAAAATACACATATAATCAAATAAATGTGAAACAATAGGATAGGGTAATGTTAGAGGGACTCCAAACCTCCCATAACCTATAAAAAGGGAAAATCAATACTGAGCCCCAAGGGCTTCAACCAGAAAAAAACTTTTTTTTTATTTTTTTTTTTTTTTTTGTCTGGTATTGACCCCCTAATGCTGGGCTAGGTGAGCACCCTAAGTGTTCAAAGGCGCTGCTTAGTACACAGGCTTGAATGCAAACTTTTAAGCCAGAGGCTCCTTAGTAAGGTGTACTTTCCACAACTGCCACCGGGTGTCACTGTGCCAGAAAGCTCTGTCAAACCTTCCTATGCTGTAGCCAGCATCGCTGCTCCGTGTCCCCTCACAGCCTTTACAGACTGAACAGCCCTCCAGGATTTATCCTCCCTGTGTGCAGGGGGGAGGAGCCGTCCGGCGTCAACCGCCCCCTCCCCGCAGCACCGCCGCGTATGCGCGCGCACAGATAAGTAAAAGCGCGCGCACGCGCGCGCGCGCGTCAAACGCCGCTAGGGGAAGCAGGAAGCCATGTGGAGAGGAGACACCAGGACCTTAGACGCTGGAGCAGCAGACACAGGTAAAAGGGAAGCTTTAAACTGTCTCCCTAATGGTATGGTTCCTTCTCTGTGGAACACCCTGCCCAAAAAAAGGCCCTCCTTGTGACAGAAGCAGCAGCAGCCTACTAGCCCAGCCAGGGGAACTATACCTGGGTGTTTTGAGCCATCCCGTTTGAAAACTTTGTGGTTCTCCTTTGCCCATGCACAGAGGCATAAATAGGCTGCCCAAGAATCCCCTGTAGGAAGCCTACTGACAAACCAAGTTCCGTAGGCCCCCTGCTTACCTTTCCACGCCGCAGGGTATTGCTCTGCAAGAGGCCCAATCTTCACCCTTCACCGTGGGTATGGTCATAGACCTTCAGGGACTGGGGTCTTAAAAGAACACCACAACCTGGACCTATACAGCACCACTGGCAACAGGTATTCTCTAGGTTAGAAACCAGACCTGGAACCCAGGGTCCAGCCCTCCAAGGAGAGGCATTATAGGCAAAACCCCATCCACGAATTGGGGCCCGGGTACCGTCCACTTTGGCTATGAAGCACCTTGGACGGATCCGGTCAGCTGGCCCTGGTCCCAAGGACTACTACAGGCACAGCCTCAACGTGCACCAACACCTAAGACACTGACAAAAAAACTGGGGTACTCCTCCTATGGGAGGGGGTTATATAGGGAGGGGCACTTCCTGTTTGAGATTGCCAGTGTCCATCACCTGAAGGTACTCCATATAACCCACTAGTAATGAATATGCCGCTCTGTGTCCCGTGATGTACGATAAAGAAATAGCATTTTATTGTGAAAAAAAACGTCAATCTGGTTTTACATCGATTATTAATTTACTTTCAGCACTGGGAACAGCTGATACATAATTAAGCACAGGATGTTTAGAGGGGAAAGTATAGTATATTTGAAGTGATCACAGTTTTTAAGTTTTAATTTATTTCATGCGACTTTCACATATTGTACATGTTGTATTGTATATTAAATGTCACCTATGCCACTAGAATTCAGCTCCTTGGTACTAGTACCCAGCACTGCAGGGTACTAAGGAATATAGATGTATCATCAAATCAAAAGAGACTTTTGTTATGCTTAGAAGAGTGTACAGTTAGAAGAAATATCCTTGGAAACTAAAAGGGCTGTTATATATATGGGTAAAACATGGAAAATGTCCAAACTAAAAATAAAATTAAATAATGGAAAAAACTGTCTAGACATATCCAAAACATTAGATGGCCAGATGCATATTGAGTTCCAAAATAAATAAATAAATAAATGTATACAAAAATATCATAAAAATAAAGAGAAAATAAAATGGTGCTGGATAATCCACATTCCTAGGAAACCAGCAAATAAAATTGATGTTTTAGCATTTGAATGGAGACAGAGGAAGAAAGTACAAAGAAACAATAGAGTCTACCTACCTAGAGGCGATGTTCCACCCAGTAGTGGAAAAGAAGATGATGCTATATAGAAACCCATTCTTTGTTCCTCTCTATTGTACCGAATGCTAAAAGCGGGAGTTCACCCGAAAATTTTTTTTAACATTAGTTTGAGGCTAATTAAGGGGAGCAGAAACGGGTATTTTTTTTAAAATCAATGCCGTACTTACCGTTTTCGAGATAGATGTTCTCCCGCCGCTTCCGGGTATGATCTTCGGGACTGGGCGTTCCTATTTGATTGACAGCCTTCCGACGGTCGCATACAGCGCGTCACCAGTTGCGCACCGACGTTCGGCTACTTTCGGAAACTCGTGACGCACTGTATGCGACGGTCGGAAGGCTGTCAATCAAATAGGAACGCCCAGTGCCGCAGACCATACCCAAAAGCGGTGGGAGAACATCTATCTCGAAAACGGTAAGTACTGCATTGATTTTAAAAAAAATATCCGTTTCTGCTCCCCTTAAATAGCCTGAATCTAATGTTAAAAATTTATTTTTTGGGTGAACCTCCACTTTAAGCTGGCCACAGATGGTTCGAATCCCTACTGACATTCAAACCATTTATGGGCAGGCTGATTATATCCAAGTTGATTTATCGAGCAAACATATAAAACTAGCAGGGGATCAAATACATCAGCGATCGCTTCACCTAGCCAGTACAGAGAATCTAATCATAAACAGTTTCTAACATTTAGGTTTAAGCGGAGTTCTACCCAAAAGCGGAACTTCCGCTTTTAGGAATCCTCCCCCCATCCGGTGTCACATTTGGCACCTTTCAGGGGGAGGGGGGTGCATATACCTGTATAATACAGGTATTTGCCCCCACTTCCGGGGAGAGACTCCCACGGGAGTCACTCCACTTCCCACCCCCCCCTGCTGCCTTCTGGGAAACACACTGGTCCCAGGAGACAGCGGGGATCACTGGGAAGGCACGGCGCTACTCGCACATGTGCAGTAGGGAACCAGGCTTCACTGCCCGGCAGGCTGTCTTTTCCCCATCAGGGATGGATCTATGGGGTTCAGGGAGCTGTTTGCACCTGAAGCACCCCTGGACTGAATGCTGGATTTCTCTGCCAAGGAACCGAGACTGAGGAGGTGGCTGCTCTAGGATTTGTTAGTAGAGACCCTGAATTACTCCCTGAAATAGTGTTACCAGAAAGACATTCCTCATGGTCCCCAGCTATGAGACATTAACTATTCAGGAGTTGCCTCCTTGTCCCCAGCTATGGGACTTTAC
The DNA here is from genome assembly GCF_905171775.1 of Rana temporaria. Classification (NCBI taxonomy): domain Eukaryota; kingdom Metazoa; phylum Chordata; class Amphibia; order Anura; family Ranidae; genus Rana; species Rana temporaria. Next base: position 73,708,445 of record NC_053498.1, read on the forward strand.
CTATTCTGAAGTATGCAGTATTATGGTTCCCAGCTGCGAGAGCTACACTGTGCTACCCTTACCATGAGAAGAGCATCCTCTGCTAACTGCTCTTAAGTGTTTTGGAGTATCTCATGCCCCTTTTTCTCCTCCTGTTTAAATTTCTTCAGCAAAAAAAACTAAAAAGACACCCCTAGACTGTTTAATGGAGTTGGGGTGAATGGACTATCGCTTGTGTAACTGGCAGCCACTGTACTACAGAGGGAGATCGGGTAAATTCTCAGCAGCTTCTTCAGGGTTAGTGCTACACATCTTTTATCCGAGTACAGGCAGTCCCCGGGTTACAAACAAGATAGGGACTGTAGGTTTGTTCTTAAGTGGAATCTGTTTGTAAGTTGAAACGGGTACTGTAAATTTTAAGTGTAGCTCCAGCCAAAAAAAAAAACTATTTTTAACCACTTAACCCCCGGACCATATTGCTGCCCAAAGACCAGAGCACTTTTTGCGATTCGGGACTGCGTCGCTTTAACTGACAATTGCGCGGTCGTGCGACGTGGCTCCCAAACAAAATTGGCGTCCTTTTTTTCCCACAAATAGAGCTTTCTTTTGGTGGTATTTGATCACCTCTGCGGTTTTTATTTTTTGCGCTATAAACAAAAATAGAGCGACAATTTTGAAAAAAATGAATATTTTTTACTTTTTGCTGTAATAAATATCCCCCAAAAATATATAAAAAAAACATTTTTTTTCTACATATTTTTTCGTAAAAAAAAAATCGCAATAAGCGTTTATTGATTGGTTTGCGCAAAAGTTATAGCGTTTACAAAATAGGGGGTATTTTTATTAATATATTTTTTTTACTAGTAATGGCGGCGATCAGCGATTTTTTTTCGGTACTGTGACATTATGGCGGACACTTCGGACACTTTTGACACATTTTTGGGACCATTGGTATTTTTATAGCGATCAGTGCTATAAAAATGCATTGGATTACTATAAAAATGCCACTGGCAGTGAAGGGGTTAACACTAGGGGGCGGGGAAGGGGTTAAGTATGTTCCCTGGGTGTGTTCTTACTGTGGGGGGGGGGGGTGGCCTCACTAGGGGAAACACTGATCTTCTGCTCATACATTGTATGAACAGAGGATCAGCGTTTCCCCCCCTGACAGGACCGGGAGCTGTGTGTTTACACACACAGCTCCCGTTCCCCGCTCTGTAACGAGCGATCGCGGGTGCCCGGCGGCGATCGTCTGTGCCCCTGTTCAGAAGATTTCACCTTGCTTTCTGTGCCAATGACAATTGGAATTTGAATATTTTGGGTTTATTAGGATTGGTGATAAAGCTTCAGTGGAGACGCCATTTTCCCATATTAACTCTTACAGGAGAGAATTTCCCTTCCTAGGGGTAGATTTCCTCTCACTTCCTGCTGTCTCCTTCCATTTGTAAGTAGGAGTCATTTGTAAGTCATGTGTTTGTAAGTAGGGGACCACCTGTACCCAGTATTTATAATTAGCGTATCAATTAACAAATTGTTTACCTAGAGGTAACCACATCCTCCTTAAAGTTACAGAAACACACACACAAATCTCAGAATTGGCCAAGGCCTCGAATGTGCGTCTACCAAATCCTTTTCTCTATTAATATATTACCATGGCTCCTGCTTACCTGATCTTCACTTTCTTGGTCACCATTTTCATCTTCCTCTGCCAAACCAGGTAGAGTAAGACTTGCTCTTTCCTCTGAGAGTCTTGCTGTGGTTGTCTTGAGGTATGATGTTGTTTTCTAGTGGTATGTAGCAAAGATTAATATATAACAATAATAAAAATACGGCACTTTTCCTCCTTTAAGAAAGAGTGCACTGCAAACACTGTACATCTAAGATTTACATGAGTGATTAAAGAAGAATTTCACTTCTAGTAAAATTGTCATTAGACTCTCCACAGTGTATTCCACAAGGTTAAATACTACAAGCCCTGCTAAAGAGATCCCTCATTGTGCGGTCCTACCTATTTAAAAACAATCTAAACTAGGCCCTCCATCTACTGCTCCCCCGTTCATTCCTGTGGCAGGGGCATACTCCTATTGATGGCCGGGCATTTTGTAATGTCTGGTCTTTGGCAGAAAGTTTACTTTTAAATGTTTTATTAAGTAAAGTTTAAAACAAAGAAGCTAATAGGGGGCCAAACTCTAAGCCAACAATAAAAATCAAGCAGGAGATCAAATATGGTCTCCCTCCACCAAAACTGAAAATAAATTATTATTATTACGGCATATTAAAATTGCAAATTGTGTTAGAAAAGTGTTATGTACTTCAGAAAGTAGTATACAGCTAAACTAAATAATTTAGAAAAAACACAGCAACAAAAAAGTCTAAAGTATGGTCCACAAATGATGAGTTTAATAATGAAGCAATTGATGGGACAAGTCAGTACCTGTGTAAAAAGTTCTGTTACTTACACCAGATGTTCCACCTAAAAGATTGTCAAATCCGCCAGAGCTTCCTATACTGCTACCCTGCGATCCTCGCATTCCTCCAGAGCTTCCAAGCGAATCACCCATTGCCCGAAGAGGAGCTAGTCCTCCCATTGGTCCTTGCACAGGTCCAAGTGGAGATCCAAGAGACTGTCAAAAAAAATAAGCAACATATATTAACTACTGGTAAGAAACTGTAAATCATGCATACCTACATAAAATTACACTAAAAACTAAGTGTCAGTGATCTAAATAATTAATAAACCCAGAATCAGGCAGATAACAACCATTTTCAGAAAAAGTTGAGTACTGGCAGCCCTCATGTTTTCCCCATAACAAATTTCCTTTAAAGTATATGCCCAGCTTGGATGTGGAGGGAAAGGATAAGACCCTCTGTTGGAATTCATGGTTAATTGGGCATACTGTTTAGCAGTGTGTGTGTGTGCGTGTGCGCACGTATTGTTTAGCTATAAACACAGGCCCAGATTCTCATACATTTACGTTGCTCCTGGGCAGCGCAACGTATGTGATTTACGTTACACCGCCGCAGGTTTACAGGTTTACAGCCTGATTCTCAGAACACTTACCTGTAAACTTGCGGCGGTGTATCGTTAAATCGCTCGGCGCAAGCCCGCCCAATTCAAATGGGGCGGGCACCATTTAAATTAGGCGCGCCCAGCGCCATTCACGGACGTTTTACGCAAACAACTTAATTTTTTTTTAAATTTGACGCGGGAACGACGGCCATACTTAACATTGGTTGCCCCTCCTAATAGCAGGGGCAACCTTACGCGTCGCGTACGCTACGGAAACAATGTAAATTCTCAGCGTCGACATCGCGTATGTTCGGGAATCTCGTGTAATTACCTCATTTGCATAGACGACGGGGAAAACAACGATGCGACACCTAGCGGCGGGAAAAAAAATTGCTTTTAAGATCTGACAGCGTAAGAGCCTTACGCCTGTCAGATCTAATGGGTATCTATGCGTAACTGATTCTAAGAATCAGTCGCATAGATACACGGGGCCAGATGAGGAGTTACGACGGCGCAAATGGTGTTGCGCCGTCGTAACGCCTTTGAGAATCTGGGCCACAGACTTTTTCAGTTCTCCTGTCAATGGTCAGATATGGTTCCATAGCGCTCTTCCAACTATACTGCAGAAATAGGAAAGGAAAGCCCAGCTGCTGCACACCTCGCTGGGCCCAAGTGGCTAGGAGGTAAACGCAGCCTCAGCTTGATTCAGCTAGACCATGACTCCATGATTAAGCCCCGGGGGCAGTGTGAAACATGTTTGATTCGTAGTCTGAATGAATCGAGCTAAGACTGCTTTTACCTGCTAACCACTTGGGCCAGGTAAGGTGTGTGGTGGCTGGGCCATCTCTTCCTATTTCTGCAGTATGCTTTGGGTTTGGACGAACCTCTCCTCAGCCTGCACCCTCACTAGTTAGTGGCATCCAACTCATCGAACCTTGACAGCCTGAGCAGAGACCCTTAAAGTGGAACTGCAGTCTGCTCACAAAATTTGTAATAATAGGATTTTTATAACAGCTTACCTGTAAAATCCTTTTCTTGAAGTACATCACGGGACACAGAGAAGCATAGTAATTACTATGTGGGTTATAGAGAGTACCTTCAGGTGTGGACACTGGCACGCCCTTAAGGCAAGAAGTTCCCTCCCCTATATAACCCCTCCCATACCGGGAGTGCCTCAGTTTTGTAGCAAGCAATAAGTGTCCCAAATACCCCAAAAAGAGGGGCGGGTGCTCTGTGTCCCGTGATGTACTTCAAGAAAAGGATTTTACAGGCAAGCTGTTATAAAAATCCTATTTTCTTTATCGTACATCACGGGACACAGAGAAGCATAGTAATTACTATGTGGGACGTCCTAAAGCAATGTTATGAGGGGAGGGAGACCCCAAGAAATAAGCCGGGCGGCATCAGACATGAGGAATCAAACTGCAGCCTGCAGCACACTGCGCCCAAAGGCGCTCTCCTCATTCTTTCTTATGTCCAATTGATAAAACTTAGTGAAAGTATGGACAGACGACCATGTCGCGGCCTTGCAGACTTGAGCCATGGAGGCTTGATGATGCACTGCCCAGGAAGTACCCACCGCTCTAGTGGAATGTGCTTTAACCTTAAACGGGGGAACCTTTCCCCTCAAGCCATAGGCTTGAGTAATGACCTGTCAAATCCATTTGGAGATAGTGGACTTCGACGCTGCCTGCCCACATCTGGGACCTTCTGGCAGGATAAACAATGTATCAGTTTTCCGGACCTGAGCAGTAGCCTTAAGATAGATCTTAACTGCTCTTAATACGTCTAGCGTATGTAAAGACTTCTCCCTTGCAGAACTAGGTTCTGAGAAAAAAGACGGGAGAACAAGATCCTGATTCAAATGAAATTTTGAAACAACTTTAGGTAGGAAAGCCGGGTGGGGCCGTAGGACCACTCTATCCTTATGGAATATAAGGTACGGTTCCTTACAAGACAAGGCCGCCAACTCCGAAACCCTCCTGGCGGAGGTTATGGCTACCAAAAATATCACCTTCCTGGTCAGAAGGACCAAAGGAATATGAGCCAAGGGCTCAAATGGTTGTTTCTGTAAGACAGAAAGGACCAGATTCAGATCCCATGGACACAAGGGAATCTTGACTGATGGACTAAGCCGGATCACACCTTGCAAAAAGGTTTTGATCAGGGAATGTGTAGCTAGTGGCCTTTGGAAAAAATCGATAAGGCCGAGATCTGGCCCTTAATGGTGCTTAGGGCCAACTTCATGTCTGCCCCTAACTGCAGAAACTCCAGAATTCTGCCAATGAGATACCTCCGGGGATGCCAACCCCTGGTCTCGCACCAGGCCACATAAGATTTCCAAACTCGGTAATAGATAAGTCTGGATGCCGGTTTTCTGGCATTAATCAAAGTAGATGCCACCGCATTAGAGAGACCCCTTTTCTTTAAGATATGGGACTCAATAGCCAAACCGTCAAATTGAGAGACGGTAAGGAAGGATGGAATATTGGCCCCTGGGACAATAGGTCCGGCCGAAGCGGAAGGGACCACGGTTGCCCCACGGACATCCTTACAATGTCCGCGAACCAGGCCCTTCTGGGCCACGCTGGAGCCACCAGAATCACTGGTCTTCCTTCCGACTTTACCCTGCGAAGAAGACGGGGTAATAATTGCAGCGGAGGAAACGCATACATTAGGGAGAACTGGTCCCATGGGAACACCAGTGCATCCGTGCCGTAAGCAAGTGGATCCCTTGTCCGGGACAGAAAGTTGCCCACCCTTGCATTGAACCTCGATGCAAAGAGATCGACATCTGGTGTTCCCCACCTCTGACAAATGCTCTGGAAGATGTCGGGGTGAAGAGTCCATTCCCCTGGAAGCACCTGTTGGCGGCTTAGATAGTCTGCTCGCCAATTGTCTATTCCCGGAATGAACACTGCAGATATGCATGGGACATATTTCTCTGCCCAGGTCAGGATTCGATTCACCTCTCTTTGGGCTGCACGACTTCTTGTGCCCCCCTGGTGATTTATGTATGCCACGGCAGTGACATTGTCTGATTGAACCCTGACCGGAAGACCCTTCAACCTGTCTGACCAAGCTGACAGGGCTAGATAGACTGCTCGAATTTCCAGCAGATTTATGGGTAGAGACCTCTCGGAGGCTGACCATTTCCCCTGGAGAGACAAACCTCCCAGGACTGCACCCCAGCCTAGCAGACTGGCGTCCGTGGTCACAACCTGCCATGTCACGGGAACAAAGGACTTCCCCTTTAGCAGGTTCCGGGGAACCAGCCACCAACAAAGGCTCTGCCGGACTGACCAGGAGAGAGACATAGGGAGATCCAAGGCTTGAACCTTTTTGTTCCAAGCGGACAGAATGGCATGTTGAAGTTCCCTTGAGTGGAACTGCGCAAATGGCCTCGAACGAGGCTACCATCTTTCCCAGTAACCTCATACAGAGGCGAATGGGAGGCTGACGCTTTGCTTTGACTAGTTGAACTAGTTCTCTTAAAGCCTCGAACTTCCTTTGGGGCAGGAAGACCCTTTTTAGCTTTGTGTCTATGAGTAGACCCAAATATTCGAGCCTTTGCACAGGCATTAAGGCTGACTTGTCCAGGTTGAGAACCCAACCCATGGATTCCAGAAATTTTACGGTTCTGTGTACCGCTGAGTTTAGATCGGCCACTGACCGGTCTACTACCAATAGGTCGTCTAGATAGGCTACTATGGATATGCCTTGAGACCTTAGATAGGCTAACAGTGGAGCCAATACTTTCGTGAAAACACGAGGAGCGGTGGCCAGACCAAAAGGTAAGGCCACGAACTGGAAGTGGCGCTGATTTACCGCGAAGCGAAGCAGCTTCTGATGGTCGAGAAAGATAGGAACGTGCAAGTATGCGTCCTTTATATCGATGGACGCTAGTAGTTCCCCTCCTTGCAGGGAGGCCACCACTGACCTGATCGATTCCATCCGGAATGATTGGACCTTTAGGAACTTGTTTAAGGCCTTGAGGTCCAGGATGGGTCTTACATCCCCATTTGGTTTGGGGACGGTGAAGAGATTGGAATAAAACCCCAAACCTTGTTCTTCCACTGGCAGTTCTCTGATTACCCCTTGGGATAACAGATGATCTAAGGCCAATGCCAAGGACCTTCTTTTGCCGAGGTCCTTTGGGACGTTCGAGGTTAAGAAGCGCGGTGGAGGAAATTCGCTCAACTCCAGCTTGTAGCCCCCGGAGACCGTAGAGAGGACCCACCTGTCTTGGATCCTGTCTAGCCAAGCCTCCGCAAACAGCTGAAGCCTTCCCCCCACCCGGCTGAGTGGGGGAGAACCTTCATAATGCTGACTTAGTTGCTGGCCTGGCCTGTGGCTTACGGTTCCAAGGCTTTTTGGAAGCCCGAGGCTGGCCCTGTGGCTTCCCACCTGCATTGAATCGTCCAAGAGGCCGTCGGAACTGCCTGGTACCGGAAGTACTAGGGATAGGAGAGGAGGATCTCTTAAAGGAGGGGGTACCCCTAAACCTTTTCTTTACTGGCAACAGTGTACTTTTGCCACTGGAAATTTTCTGAATATAAGCATCCAGATCTTCCCCAAACAAACGCTCTCCATGAAAGGGAAACCCCGCCAGTAATTTTTTACACGGGGCTTCAGCAGACCAGTTCTTCAGCCAGAGTAACCTGCGCATATGAACTAGCGAGAGAGTGAGACGTGAGGACTGCTGAATGGAGTCCTTAATAGCATCTATGGCAAAACATAATGCTCTGGGAAACTCAGCCAAATTCTGGGCCTGTTGTGCCGGCAATTCCTTTAAGACCACTTTAAACTGGTCTTTCAAGGCCTGGCAAATCCCAATAGCCGCAATTGCAGGCTGGGTTATTCCTCTCGCCGAAGCAAAAGAGGTTTTTAATAAAGTCTCTAATCTCTTGTCTGTCGGATCTTTGAATACCAGAACGTTGTCTACTGGACAGGTCAAAGATTTGTTTACGCAGGACACAGCTGCGTCAACCTTGGGGATGCCCCATTTTTTGGTGAATTGTTCCTCCATGGGGTATAAAACCGAAAACTTCTTAGGAGGAAGAAAATATCTATCTGGATGTTCCCAATCCTTGTAGATAAGCCCTTCCAGCAGGGGGTGAACCGGGAAGGAATAATTAGCTTGAGGAGCTTTTAAGGAGCCTACAGATGAGACTGCACTTGAAGCTGGCTCTGAAAGTGGCAACTTGAAGGCCGAACAGACCATCTCAGTGAGGGACTGGACCAACAATTTTTCGGATTACGACGCCGAAAAGGGTTCTCCCAAAGTGGAATCCTCAGAGTCCACTACTTCCAGCTGACCTTCTGCCAGATCTCCAGAGGGTAAATCAACCTCTTCTGAGGATGCATGCCCCAAATCGAGGGACTCCTCAGAGGGAGAGGGGGACCTTGTGCGTTTTTCCCTTGAGAGAGAGGATGCAATCAAGGTCGCTAATCTCTGCTCCAGACCCCCCATAGCTGAGGCCAGAGCCTCCTGTGTCACAAAAACTGGAGCAGGTGGGACAAGGGCAGAACAGGCATCTGACAGCCCTGATGGTTCACCCTGGGCCTCCTTCAATTTTTCAGGAGAGGAAGCAGCCGCAGGAGCATGCCCGAGATCCTCTGAGCCAGATGGCGATCCCTTTGCTTTTTTGCTTCTAGTCCCTGAGCCTTTAGCCATGATAAAGCTGAGGTACTCACAATAGTTGCAACTACTTGCGAACCTATAGACCAGCACTGACGCTGCTATTTGATGGTTGGCAAGGTGCAGAGCCCACTATGCGCCTTAAGCAGATGTCACTGTCCACCACCAGTACTAAATACTGAAAGTATGTGCACAAGATCTCTGTGTCCACCGTCAGCCAGAACCAGTTAGGTGGACTGGAGCATATAAGGACTAGGTGTAATCACCTGACCTGCTCTGTCCTGTAATCTCAAGTCTCATAGAGAACAGCTGAGATAGACCCCCTGCGCGCATGCGCACACGCGCGCCGCTGTTAGGCGTGCACCACGAGGCTACGCGCGCACACGTAGCCGCACGCGCGCACATGTCGTCACACGCATCTCACGGAGCACGCCGCGCACATTCGTGCGCACTGAAGCAGCGTACAAAAAAATCATTTGTGCGCGCGCGTGCGCCTAAGACACATCAATGTCGCGCGCGCATGACGCTACGCGCTCATGCATGAGGATGGAACACCACAGCTCCATGTGAGGACCAGGTAAGCCAAGTGAAGCCAAACATTTTGGACAACTTTTTTTGCTTTAACCTGCACAGGAGGGGCTAACTACCTGACTAGAGATACCCCTCCTTCCCACAACACACAGGACCATATAGGAGAAGCACAGACAGATAGCTTTAGGCAAACATAATGGCTCAAATAAAGGAAGGTTACTCCTAGGACCAAGTCCTGAAGCACCTTCACTTACCTGATCCAACGCTGCAGGACTCTGCAAAAACAGACAGTCCAATCTTCACCCATCACGGAGAGCAGCGTCTATAGACCTTCAGGGACCGGGGTCCATGGACAGGAACACCACACCCCTGGACCCATATCGCACCCTGTCAGTAAACTTTTGGTATTAGGAAATTGACCAAAGTACTGAATAACCAGGATCCAGCTCTCAAAGAGAAGCATTACAGGCCAAACCCCGTTCTTCTTAACCGGGGCCCGGGTACCGTCCACTTTGGCTCAGAAGCACTTTGGACGGATCCGGATTTCATGGAGGCTTTTTACATCCAATATGGATCCCTCCAGTGGAGCTCCTTGGAGCACATGTTCACTCGTGACCAACACCTTAGACACTGGCAAAAAACTGAGGCACTCCCGGTATGGGAGGGGTTATATAGGGGAGGGAACTTCTTGCCTTAAGGGCGTGCCAGTGTCCACACCTGAAGGTACTCTCTATAACCCACATAGTAATTACTATGCTTCTCTGTGTCCCGTGATGTACGATAAAGAAAAAAACATCTTTGCCTTTCTGAAGCTTCCCTCAAACCACTTTGCATATTATTTTATATATGCTGTGATTCTGTACTTGACAAATATGCTGCAGAAATCTCCTTCCACCAAGTCTGGCTGCAACCATTTTAACTGTGGGCTGCTGAAGCTGCTGTCTGTTCACTTTCTGGATTTACACAGACACACAGAGGCACAGCTCTTGAGCCCTGCAGATTTCATTGGCCCTCTTATGACTCATCCCCCCTCCCTTCCTGGCAAACTCTCATAAGAGAGAGAGAGAGCTGTGCAAGATGTCATAAGCCTAGGCTTATGATCAGACAAGAAACAGAAAGTGGGCTGCATGAGGTATTTACTGGCAGAAAAAAAAAATGTTTTACTATCCAAAGTTAAAACAACAAGGGCAGAAGATTTAATAGGTGGAAAGATGAAAAAATGACTTAAGCATTTATCTTGGGTCTCTTCCAACTCCATATAGACATATGTTCATGTATCTAATATTATATTGGTATGGTAGGGACTGGTCAGAGAGGGTTCACTTTAGTTGTCCAGCTTAAAAATGCCTTGCAAAATATTCAAACCAATAATTCTTGTTTTTAATGCAAAAAAAAGTTTGCTAGAAGTGTGTATACAGCAGTGTGCAAAGGGTTCATTGAGTTGTATCAACAAAGAAAAGACGTGCAGGAGAAACAGGTACACAGTGCAGGAGAGTGGAACATTCAGAAAAAGAGCAAGAGTGAGATTATGCAAACTGAGAAGTAGGCTGAAAACGGGAGTAGGAAATCATTAGGAAAGGAGCATAGAGACACATACATACATACATACATACATACATACATACTCCTGGAGGATGTAAAGCTGAACGTGTGCAAGTATCCTGCAATATGTGCCCTTAGGGTGAAAAAAGAGGAATCATGGTGGACAGACAGAATATATTGTCTGGTGATCTGGAGAACGCAATCTTATCACCAATCACTCAAGATGAGCTGGTAACGTAGTCCAACAGAAAGCCCAAGCTCAAAGAGAGTGTCAGCTCATGTAAGAATCTGGTCCTGTTGGTTATCATTGGCCTAATAACTACTATACTTTCAAATTGGGATAGCATCTAATAGAAAAGTTTAGTTCAATCTCAATATGATATTAACATTAAACGGGGTGGAGAATCTCGTTCAATAACCATTGTGGCCTTAAAAGTGGGACCCTTTTTGGAATTGGTTACCTAGGGAGTCAGGGAAGCCTTTGAGAGTCTGCTTCGCCCAGAAGTGAACTGGTAAGTAAGTGGTAGTCAGGGGCGGACTGACCATTCGGGCACTGCCCGAGGGCCCCATGCCACTAGGGGGCCCCAACAGGGTTGCCAGCCTCAGTAAAACCAGGGACAGTATGTAAAAATCTGTGTTTTAAAAAAAAAAAAAAATCCCAAGATTATAGCTGCCCCGCCTCTCCAGTACCTTTTCAGTGTGTGTATGTATACTGTGTGTGTATATTGTGTGTCTGTGTGTGTATACTGTGTGGCCCCATAATCTATTGTCTGTGGGCCCCTCAATCTCCTATTGCCTGGGGGCCCCATGAGTTGTCAGTCCGCCCCTGGTGGTAGTCTATCTTGATGGCACTGGATCCCACTAAATTGGTGTGCTCAGAGCAGGAGACACTTTTTTTAGAGCTCAAGCACATGGTGCTTAAAAAAAAAAATGCAGCTTTCACTTTCACAGGCGTTCAGCATTCATTTTTTTCTTAACTCTGTAAATGCATCTCTGTTTACAAAAGAAAAAAAACACACCAAACGGAGCTGTTGAGCAGATTTTGCATGCATACACACGTAAACATGCATGTAAAAAAAAGGTGCTCCAATGGCAAGAATACTGCGGCCAGTAGAATGCATTTAGGTTCAAGGCCTTGCGCACATAAACGCATGGACATACGCAAGTTGGAGGCACTGGGCCGGATTCAAAGAGATTTGCGCATTTATTACGGAGGCGCAGGGCAACGATTTTGCCCTGCGCCCCCGCAATTTTTTTGTGCTGCCCTCGATTCACGGAGCATAAGCTCCGTAAATTGCGCGGGCGTGCCGGCAAAATGCCCGGCGCAAGAGCACGCAATTTAAATGATCCCGTAGGGGGCGGGAATCATTTAAATTAGACGCGTTCCCGTGCCGAGCGTAGACCGCATGCTCCGTCGGGAAAGTTTCCCAACGTGCATTGCGGCAAATGACGTCGCAAGGACGTCATTTGCTTCAAAATTAACGTGAATGGCGTCCAGCGCCATTCACTATTCACTTACGCAAACTACGTAAAATTCAAATTTCGCGACGCGGGAACGACGGGTATACGTAACATGGGCTGCCCCTGCTATTAGAAGCGCCGTACGTAAACGACGTAAATTGCGTACGCAGGGCTCGCGCAACGTTGTGAATCGGTGTTAGTATGCAATTTGCATACTATACACTGAGCACAACGGGAACGCCACCTAGCGGCCACCGCAAGAATGCAGCCTAAGATATGCGGGCATAAGAGCCTTATGCCGTGCAGATCTTAGGCTGCAGTCGGCGTAACGAGGTTCCTGAATCAGGAGCACTCGTTACGCCAAGGCTAGTAAGCAATTGCGCTGTGTAACCTATGGTTACACAGGCGCAATTGCTTCTTGAATCCACCCCACTATTTCTGCCAAGTTCTGGCAGAATAAATTCAGCATATTTAGAGCAAAAATTTGTTTTTTTAGATGTTCCATAACATAAAAGTTAAATCAAGAACAAAGAAAAAAACTAAAAATTGCATTTCAATGACCTCTCTCGATAATTGCACCTCAAATTCGAAACTGCAGATTTTTGTATTAACTATAAAGATAATATGGTAGCCTTTGACAAGGCAAGGCACATGTATGCCTTATATAAGTAACTGTGCCAGTCCATGACTTACCAATACAGGCTTGGGAATATCCTTTGATTTCTTATCTTTTTTCTTTTCTTTTTTTTTCTTTTTCTCTTTCTTCTTTCCTCCACCTTGACCCTGAAGCTTGTCTCGTTCCTGTGCAACAAGCTCTCTATAATTCTCATCTATGGGATGGTCCCATGTGGACTGGCCAGTTGCAAAGTTGAAATAATAGATGTCACCTGTAACATCCTGGCTGGATAAAATCAGGAACTCTAGGTTAGTATAAGCATATGATGTAAAGCAGTAAATAGTAAAACAAAAAAAGGTAGTAATAGGAAAAAAGGTAATGTGAAAAGTGACATCTTACATTAGATGTAGTGCTAGACAGGGCTGCCGATAAGAGGGTAGCACGACCCTTCTGTACAAGGCCCTGGCCCCATAAGTTCCACAGGGAAGCAAGGATTGGTGGGTGCAATTACTGGAACTGACCCCCCTGTGACTCCCCCTGCAGGCCAGACAGCTTCTCCTCCTTTCCCTCCCACTGGCGTTCAGATGCTGCAGGGAAAGCCTCAGAGAGATTGGTTCCTAGTAATTGCATGCCCCCTCCCCATCTCTCTAGGGCAGACCTGGGCAAACTACGGCCCGCGGCCGTATACGGCCCGGCGGACCTTTTAATACGGCCCCCCCCGCCGCCGCCGCTGCCACGTTAATGACCGCGGCGGGGAACATTACAGACAGCGTTCGTTTGAACAGCTGTTTTCCCCGCCGCGCATAGACACTCCCCCTTGGACGGATCTGTCCAATCGCGAGCAAGGGGGAGTCACATAGACACTCCCCCTTGCTCGCGATTGGACAGATCCGTCCAAGGGGGAGTGTCTATGCGCGGCGGGGAAAACAGCTGTTCAAACGAACGCTGTCTGTAATGTTCCCCGCCGCGGTGATAACAGTAGGCAGGGCCGGGAGGGGTCACTGTGCCCATCACACGCAGCCACTTGTGCCAACACATGCAGGCACTTGTGCCAACACACGCAGCCACTGTGCCACCATAAATTGTCGCCACTGTGCCCATCAAACGCAGCCACTGTGCCAATCACACGCAGCCACTGTGCCAATCACACGCAGCCACTGTGCCCATCAAACGCAGCCACTGTGCCCATCAAACGCAGCCACTGTGCCCATCAAACGCAGCCACTGTGCCCATCACACGCAGCCACTGTGCCAATCACACGCAGCCACTGTGCAATCAATTGTTGCCACTGTTCCCAAACACAGCCACTGTGCCAATCACACGCAGCCACTGTGCCAATCACACGCAGCCACTGTGCCAATCACACGCAGCCACTGTGCCAATCACACGCAGCCACTGTGCCCATCAAACGCAGCCACTGTGCCCATCAAACGCAGCCACTGTGCCCATCAAACGCAGCCACTGTGCCCATCAAACGCAGCCACTGTGCCCATCACATGCAGCCACTGTGCCAACACACGCAGTCACTGTGCCATCAATTGTTGCCACTGTGCCCATCACACGCAGCCACTGTGCCATCAATTGTCGCCACTGTGCCCATCAAACGCAACCACTGTGCCATCACACGCAGCCACTGTGCCATCACATGCAGCCACTGTTTAATCAATTGTTATTGATTAAACAGTGGCTGCCTGTCCCCAGCGTCTGTCCCCCTCCTGTGCCATGTCCCCAGCGTCTGTCCCCCTCCTGTGCCATGTCCCCAGCGTCTGTCCCCCTCCTGTGCCATGTCCCCAGCGTCTGTCCCCCTCCTGTGCCATGTCCCCAGCGTCTGTCCCCCTCCTGTGTCATGTCCCCAGCGTCTGTCCCCCTCCTGTGCCATGTCCCCAGCGTCTGTCCCCCTCCTGTGCCATGTCCCCAGCCTCTGTCCCCCTCCTGTGCCATGTCCCCAGCCTCTGTCCCCCTCCTGTGCCATGTCCCCAGCCGCTGTCCCCCTCCTGTGCCATGTCCCCAGCCTCTGTCCCCCTCCTGTGCCATGTCCCCAGCCTATGTCCCCCTCCTGTGCCATGTCCCCAGCCTCTGTCCCCCTCCTGTGCCATGTCCCCAGCGTCTGTCCCCCTCCTGTGCCATGTCCCCAGCGTCTGTCCCCCTCCTGTGCCATGTCCCCAGCGTCTGTCCCCCTCCTGTGTCATGTCCCCAGCGTCTGTCCCCCTCCTGTGTCATGTCCCCAGCGTCTGTCCCCCTCCTGTGTCATGTCCCCAGCGTCTGTCCCCCTCCTGTGCCATGTCCCCAGCCTCTGTCCCCCTCCTGTGCCATGTCCCCAGCCTCTGTCCCCCTCCTGTGCCATGTCCCCAGCCTCTGTCCCCCTCCTGTGCCATGTCCCCAGCCTCTGTCCCCCTCCTGTGCCATGTCCCCAGCCTCTGTCCCCCTCCTGTGCCATGTCCCCAGCCTCTGTCCCCCTACTGTGCCATGTCCCCAGCCTCTGTCCCCCTCCTGTGCCATGTCTATAACAAGTACTCGTACCAGTTTTCCAACAATGATATTTACTGCTTTTTATAAAGAAATACAATTGATTTTATGCAGTATTGAGTTTAGCCTTTTGGCCCGGCCCTCCAAAATATTTTTAGTTTCTCATGTGGCCCCATCGAAAAAATAATTGCCCACCCCTGCTCTAGGGTCTCCACCTTCACAAACCAACCCCTCTTCCCTTCCTGCAGCTTCGATCCCCCCATGTGCCTCCCCCCGTCCCCACAGCACTACTGGCTTCCTCTCCTCTCCTTCCTACCGGCTGTCAGCTGCTGCGGACCACAGAGAAATCAATCTCAGGATGGAGATCGCCATTGATACCACACAGGAGCAGGAGAAACCTTTTTTGTTACTATAATGGGACCCATAAAAATATGGATTTTTGAAGATGTTTCCTTACCAAGGCTTCCAGTCTGTTGGCAAGGGTGCAACAATTCCCTCCCGAGCCAACCACATAAGCTCGGGTTCTGTGTCTGGATTGATCCCAATCATTCTTGCATATTCTTGAATTTCTGGAGAATAGAGGAAGACAACAATATTAAACTGTAAAGAAAAGTGTCACCAAATAGGCTGATATTAGCTGTCCT
This sequence comes from Rana temporaria, assembly GCF_905171775.1. NCBI lineage: Eukaryota > Metazoa > Chordata > Amphibia > Anura > Ranidae > Rana > Rana temporaria. Next base: position 73,724,332 of record NC_053498.1, read on the forward strand.
GTATAAAACAATTCTGAATGATGAAACACACAGCGATTATCAAAATTTTACGCAGGATAGAAATTATTTGGCATAAAAAAAATGTACTGAAAGGGAGAAATTAAATCCTACCCAAGTAATCCCCCTCAAAGTTTAGACAAACGTCTGCCCAGTCCTTCACATCACAGTTGTAGAATGCAAGCTTTAACCACTTAAGCCCCGAACCATTTTGTAGCTAAAGGACCAGGCCACTTTTTGCGATTCGGCACTGCGTCGCTTTAACTGACAATTGCGCGGTCGTGCAACGTGGCTCCCAAACAAAATTGATGTCCTTTTTTCCCCACAAATGGAGTTTTATTTTGGTGGCATTTGATCACCTCTGCGGTTTTTATTTTTTGCGCTATAAACAAAAATAGAGCAAACATTTTGAAAAAAATACAATATTTTTTACTTTTTGTGATAATAAATATCCCCAAAAAAGATATAAAAAAACATTTTTTTCCTCAGTTTAGGCCGATGCCTATTCTTCTACATATTTTTGGTAAAAAACAAAAAATCGCAATAAGCGTTTATTGATTGTTTTGCGCAAAAGTTATAGCGTCTTCAAAATAGGGGATAGTTTTATAGCATTTTTATTAATAGTTTTTTTTTACTAGTAATGGCGGCGATCTGCAATTTTTATCGTGACTGCGACATTATAGTGGACACATCAGACACATGTTTGGTACCATTGTAACTGACCAGCGATTAGTGCTATAAAAATGCACTGTTTACTGTGAAAATTACACTGGCAGTGAAGAGGTTAACCACTAGGTGGCGCTGTAGGGGTTAAGTGTTCCCTAAGGAGTGATTCTTACTGTAGGGGGTCGTGGCTTGCTGTGACACATCACTGATCGTGTTCCCGATGACAGGGAATACAATCAGCGACAGTGTCACTAGGCAGAATGGGGAGATGTTGTGTTTACACTAACATCTCCCCGTTCTATCTCTCCGTGAGACGATTGCTCACGGAGATCGCGCGCGCAACAATCTTTTCTTGAAGGGGACATACAGGTATGTCCTTCTGCCTGGCCGTGCCATGCTGCAGACGTATATGTGCGTGCGGCAGGCGGCAAGCAGTTAAAGAGTAACTAAACCTAAAAAAATAAATATTTTCAGGCTAAGAGCACTTTCACCAAGTAAAGAAAAAAAAAAGCTGATCCTGTCAGAAATGCAGTGTCCTTGTCCATTTCTCTGAGCTGTGCTGAAAGCAAAACAATCTTATCTTTGTACCACAGACTACTAATCCCATCATCCTCCATGTAATGGAGATGGTCAAAGGGAGACAAGTCCCCCAGTAAATAAATGACAGAAGTTATAACTCTTTCTCATTTAACTAAAAAATACTGTGAGGATAAACCCAAATCACAAAAAATGTATATATTACAGCTTAACAATCATTACATGTGGATTTTTTATTTTTATTTTTTTTATTTAGGTTTTCTCAGTCTGTTTTCACCTGGTGATCTGACCAATATCATACCTCCTGTATTAGAGTTCCCCCACTCTGGATGAAGGAGAAAGGGGACACCTTGGGACAGCAGCACTGTCACTCTGGGGGAGGGGAGTGTGAGATGTCTAGCAGATTTAAATACACAGACACATTTAAGCCAAACTCCAGCTAACACTTTATAATCAGTTATAGCAACTTTTTTTTCTATTGGGATAAAGGTTTACATAAATAAATACAAGCTGATCATTGTAATTGCCCCTGTGAGTGGTAAAGGCCTCAACCTGTAACTGATACAATCTGCAAGAGAGCTTGATCTTTTGAAAAACAACAGACTTACTGGTTGAATCACCAGGTGAAAATAAGGAAAGAAAGCCTAAAAAAGAAAACTAACACAGCCATCACATCAGAAGCTTTTGGATTTAATACTGCTTTTATTTTAAAATGCTAAACGAATGTATAAATGACTCAATATCAGCATCCAGCTATCCCACGTAAAGCAGTGCTCAGACTGGAAGGAGGGGCAGCATTAGGAGACAATCAGGTGAGCTACACGCAGAAGAGCACACTGAAAGACAGATAGCTGAGTGACTAGATGAAGGAGTTGCTGCTACTGTTTGCCGATTGACCAATCACAGACTGGGTCCAGCAAGGTGGTCCAGTTTTACTACCTAACTGCAACAGAAAAAAAGTGCTGTCTGTGCTGCATGGCAGGGATTGTAAATCTTAGGATCTGGCAAATAAAACCACTCCCATATATGTATTTTTCTATATAATTACCTGTGTGTCTCAGTTTTCAAATGTTATATTATATCTCAATAATGAAGCTACAATCTCCAAATGCAATTTATTTTATTTCCAAATAGAATTCCATTCAAATCACATACATTTATATTAGCGACTGTACAGTTTCAAGCATTCCTGCTCTTCATCAAGCTGTCAGAGGAAGAGCAGGGATGCTTGAAACTGTACAGTCGCCAATACAATTGTATGCGATTTGAATGGAATTCTATTTGGAAGTAAAAGAAATTGCATCCGGAGATTGTATCCTTCTTTATTGATATCTATTCACGGTGGATGAGTGGGAGCCCACCACTGATACAGCCTCCCATTTGGACTACAAAATACAGGGAAAGTGACTCACCCTACATATATATATATATATATATATATATATATATATATATGACAGTACAAGGCCCTGGCACTGTGAAAATGTAGGAAACAAATGACACAGGATTTGTATTAAAGGGGTTGTAAACCATCGTGTTTTTTCACCTTAATGCATCCCCAGCCCCCCTGTTTTACTTACCTGAGCCCCGAATTTCCGTGGGCGCGATCTCGCGTCGCTCTCTCTCCGGCTTCTCGGCTTAGGATAGATTGATAGCAGCGCAGCCATTGTCTCCCGCTGCTGTCAATCAAATCCGCCAGGGGGTGGGGCCGAGTCATACACTCAGCGTCTATGGACACCAAGTGTATGACACAGGAGCGTGCCCAAGAGGTAACCCCCTCGGGAGAGAGCTTTCCAGAGGGGGTTATCTAATGCGGTAAGGAGCCGCGAGACCCGCCGTGGGACCCCAGAAGAGGACGATCGGGGCCACTCTGTGCAAAACGAGCTGCACAGTGGAGGTAAGTATAACATGTTTGTTATTTAAAAAAAAAAAAAAAAAGGAACCTTTACAATCACTTTAAAGCGTGGGTTGCAACCTAAAAATCTCCCATGCCATCCAGCATACTAGCGGGAGCTACAGTATGCCTTTATTTTATTTTTTGTCGCCGTACTCACAGTTTAATCCCGTAGTTAAGTTTCAGACTCCCCACGGGGAATGGCCGTTCCTATGCAGAGGGAACATGATTGACGGCCGGCTATGGCGTGTCACGCTTCCCGAAAATAGCCGAAATAGGACTTGGCTCTTCACGGCGCCTGCGCAGTCAGCTCCTAGTCTGTGCGCAGGCGCGGTATAGCGACATGAAGAGCCGAGTCCTACTCCGGCTATTTTCGTGAAGCGTGACGCGCCATAGCCGGCCGTCAATCATGTTCCCTCTGCATAGGAACGCCCATTCCTCGCGGGGAGTCTGAAACTTAACTACGGGATTAAACTGTGAGTACGGCGCAAACAAATAAATAAAATGCATACTGTAGCTCACGCTATTATGCTGGATTTCATGGTGGAAACTTGTTTTTTAGGGTGAATCACCGCTTTAAGGGTTAATGTGAAGTTCCAGACTATCAACAGAGAAAGCTGTGTTTTTGGGAGGTCAGGGCTCCCAGTTTGGAGAAAGAAAGTCTCATCCAGAGATCAGAGGATCCCCAGTCAGTAGCCAGAAGGTCTCGTTCCAAGAGTCAGATGGGCTACCGCGTGGTGTCAGCAGAACCCCTATTCAGAAGCCAGAAATGGACTGCGCTGCAACTAAAGGCTTAAGCCTCATACACACGGTTCAATTTTTGGCAGGGGATTGTCTGTTGACAGACTGTTGTCCTAAAATCTTATCGTTAGTACGCTCCTTTTGACAATTTTTAGCCAACAAATTTTCGGCGGACAACGGTTTGTCGTCCGATTTTCGCACGGTCAGTACACAAATCTGTCACACAAAAGTAGAAAGCACAAACGCGCATGCTTGGAATCAATGCTCACCAAACATGAAATTATCAGAAAGGGCCGAAAAAGTGGCGCTCAAGAGCTGAAATTCCTCATAGTACGTCACTATGTTCGTGTTTGTGGCATAACAATTGTGTACCGTTAGTATGCAAGACAAGATCCTGGCACACTCCCTTTTGACAAAAATCAGATGCTCGGTTGGCCAACAATCGTATCGTGTGTCCGAGGCTTAAGACAGCCAAGTGAACCAGAAGAGCTCGGCAACACAGTCTGGTAAGGGACTGGTAAGAAGAGCAGTGGGGCTGCTGACAAGGGATCCAGGTGGCTCTGCATTTTCAAGATGATGTGGAAGAACTGCATGGGCAACTGATGTTTATGTGAATGTTTCATTTGTTCAATTAAAGTGGGCTGACATGCCCTAAAATTTAGTTTGGACTGGCACAGATAACTGCAACTAAAAGCAGATACCACACAAGTTTAACCACCCCAATACATTATAAGTTACCATGCTCTTGAGGTATGTAGTTTTCATCATGATCTTCCTCTAGGATCAACTGATCCCCCATTCGGCCAGTAGGCATAGGCAACATTTTGTAGGCTGAGAAACGGAAGCCTGAAAAAGAAACAAACACATTAAAGTACAAAGTGTATAAAATAAAGTAGAGCATAATCATTCACAAGACCTTTATTGTATAATCCACTCTGAACCCCCTGGCCTTTTATTCTGCTCATTAATCAATCTTTTTTTGACTTTATGTTAAGCGTGAAATACACGCCAGACATTATCTGAAATTCGAGCCATGGGTGACATCTAAAAATCAAAGAATCAGTCAGAAAATAAAAAAATAGGCCTTTGTCCTAAGACCTCCCCTCAGAATTGATCCAATATCTGGGCATATTTGCTGTTTGCATTCAACTTATCTTTACCCAACTCCTCCCACTGCTCCCCTCAGTGTCTTCCTTTCCGATTGGCTTTCATGCAGTAGCCTCTCTGGTATGAAGTGACGCCATCTGGCCCACTTTGGAGGGCATAAAGATGTTATTTTATTTTTGTTGATTGTAATATATGTCTTGGTTGTCTCTAAGGCCCCGTACACACGACAGAGTTTCTCGGCAGAAATCACCGAGAAACTCGGTCAAAACCCGGATTCTGCCGAGAAACTCTGTCGTCTGTACAGTTTTGGCTCGATGGAGCCGCCGAGGAGCTCGACGAGAAAATAGAGAACATGTTCTCTATTTTCTCGTTGTTCTATGGGAGAAGGCGGCCCGCCGAGCTCCTCGGCGGCTTCATCCCAAAACTCGACGAGGAACTCGACGTGCCAAGCACGTCGAGTTCCTCTGTCGTGTGTACGGGGCCTAACTCTCTATCCTGATCTCTATATCTTGAATATGTCTTGATTGTCTCTAACTCTCTATCCCGATCTCCATATCTCGAATATGTCTTGGTTGTCTCTAACTCTCTATCCCGATCTCTATATCTTGAATATGTCTTGGTTGTCTCTTAACTCTCTATCCCTATTCCTATATATCGATTAGGTCTTGGTTGTCTCTAACTTCTCTATCCCCCCCTTCCAACCCTTTTTCCCCCTCTTCTCCCCCCTTCTCTTTTCCCCTCTCCTGGTTCCGGGGACTGTAACGGCAGCATTATAACTGTAAAGGTGCGAAATCCCCCAGCAAAAGCATTAAAGCTTTCAAAACATTTGTGCACCACAAGGCAGTTGTAGTCCGCTTACAAGAGAACAATTTTTCAGGTAAACTCCACTCATAAATTTTTTTGGGTTCTGAGTATCTACAGGTTTATGTGGCCAGCGCAACAGTAAAGAAGAGAGTCCTCTACCAGTCAGCTCAACTTGTGAACTGAAGGATCACCATCTACTCCTTACTGGCCACCTTCTAAATACAGAGGCAACAATAGTTTCATATTAAGCCTGGAACACGTCTGTCCCCTTCTTCACAAGAGCGATATCCTCCCACTCGGAAGGCACACTGATCATGGGGGGGGGGGGGTACACTAACCAAGTTCTATATCCTCTTTTGGATCAATCTGCATATTTACCCCAATCTCGTGATTCCCTTGGGATCCTTTCACGCTTTATTTCAAGGACATTCCTTAGTCGATACGTAGCGAGAATCCAACCCAGCACAATGTAAATATACTTTTTACTTCCATCCTCATTGACGTTCTCAAGCATTGGCCACCTACAGGGAGTGCAGAATTATTAGGCAAATGAGTATTTTGACCACATCATCCTCTTTATGCATGTTGTCTTACTCCAAGCTGTATAGGCTCGAAAGCCTACTACCAATTAAGCATATTAGGTGATGTGCATCTCTGTAATGAGAAGGGGTGTGGTCTAATGACATCAACACCCTATATCAGGTGTGCATAATTATTAGGCAACTTCCTTTCCTTTGGCAAAATGGGTCAAAAGAAGGACTTGACAGGCTCAGAAAAGTCAAAAATAGTGATATATCTTGCAGAGGGATGCAGCACTCTTAAAATTGCAAAGCTTCTGAAGCGTGATCATCGAACAATCAAGCGTTTCATTCAAAATAGTCAACAGGGTCGCAAGAAGCGTGTGGAAAAACCAAGGCGCAAAATAACTGCCCATGAACTGAGAAAAGTCAAGCGTGCAGCTGCCAAGATGCCACTTGCCACCAGTTTGGCCATATTTCAGAGCTGCAACATCACTGGAGTGCCCAAAAGCACAAGGTGTGCAATACTCAGAGACATGGCCAAGGTAAGAAAGGCTGAAAGACGACCACCACTGAACAAGACACACAAGCTGAAACGTCAAGACTGGGCCAAGAAATATCTCAAGACTGATTTGTCTAAGGTTTTATGGACTGATGAAATGAGAGTGAGTCTTGATGGGCCAGATGGATGGGCTCGTGGCTGGATTGGTAAAGGGCAGAGAGCTCCAGTCCGACTCAGACGCCAGCAAGGTGGAGGTGGAGTACTGGTTTGGGCTGGTATCATCAAAGATGAATTTGTGGGGCCTTTTCGGGTTGAGGATGGAGTCAAGCTCAACTCCCAGTCCTACTGCCAGTTTCTGTAAGACACCTTCTTCAAGCAGTGGTATAGGAAGAAGTCTGCATCCTTCAAGAAAAACATGATTTTCATGCAGGACAATGCTCCAGCACACGCGTCCAAGTACTCCACAGCGTGGCTGGCAAGAAAGGGTATAAAAGAAGAAAAACTAATGACATGGCCTCCTTGTTCACCTGATCTGAACCCCATTGAGAACCTGTGGTCCATCATCAAATGTGAGATTTACAAGGAGGGAAAACAGTACACCTCTCTAAACAGTGTCTGGGAGGCTGTGGTTGCTGCTGCACGCAATGTTGATGGTGAACAGATCAAAACACTGACAGAATCCATGGATGGCAGGCTTTTGAGTGTCCTTGCAAGGAAAATTGGCTATATTGGTCACTGATTTGTTTTTGTTTTGTTTTTGAATGTCAGAAATGTATATTTGTGAATGTTGAGATGTTATATTGGTTTCACTGGTAAAAATAAATAATTGAAATGGGTATATATTTTTTTTTTTGTTAAGTTGCCTAATAATTATGCACAGTAATAGTCACCTGCACACACAGATATCCCCCTAAAATAGCTAAAACTAAAAACAAACTAAAAACTACTTCCAAAAATAGTCAGCTTTGATATTAATGATTTTTTTGGGTTCATTGAGAACATGGTTGTTGTTCAATAATAAAATTAATCCTCAAAAAAACAACTTGCCTAATAATTCTGCACTCCCTGTATGTCTACCAATTGCCTCTATCCCTCTAGTGTTGGGCTCTGCCATACACCCAGTCACCTTGACTGATCATTGTGCACTGGTCACTACCCTTTCTTCCAAAGATGACAGATACCATTTGGTCGCTGAATCCCTCCATACTGTCTAACCCAGCTTACTGCCTTGATATTTTCATAGCTCCAATTTAAAAATACTCCAAGTACCTTTCTTATCACTCTATGGGAAGCTCATAAGTCAGTTGTCAGGGGCAAGTGTATTAACGTAGCCACACAACTCAAGCGTGACGAGCATGTTTGCTTACAGCAACTTGAACAAGCCTTTCACAATTCTTATACTGAATTCCAATCTAATCCAACAAGGGAAAACAGACTGCTATATGAGAAAGTGCAAACTGAACTTACTGGACTTACGGTTAGTTGAATTTACAGAGAAAGACGTTTGTCGCTCTCATTACACTTTCTTCGTCAAAGCCAGCAAGCCTGACACAATTTGCATTTACACAAGCGGGATCAGACCCGTAAGCCCTGTGACGGTATGCGAGGCGAGATACACAATAATAGGTACATTTCACCCTGCATTCGTTCCATTGTAAGGGACTGAAGCGAAATCCGCCGCTGGTTTTTCTAGCCTCTGTGGCAGGCTGGGTTTCCGGTCTGGATGTTCGGGTCCACTGGAGTTCACAGTCAGCTGGACTTTAAATATCCAGGAAGAGAGCACAGCAGGGCTCTGTCTGGAGACTCAAAGCTTGATTCAGAGAGAGTTAGGCCGGCGTATCAGTAGATACGCCGACCTAACTCGGAATCTACGCCGTCCTAAGTTTAAGTGTATTCTCAAACTGAGATACACTTAAACCTAGCTAAGATACGACAGCCTGCGCCGTTGTATCTTAGGGTGCAATATTTAGGCTGGCCGCTAGGTGGCGCTTCCGTTGAGTTCGGTGTAGAATATGTAAATGACTAGATACGCCCATTCACGAACGTACGTGCACCCGTCGCAGTAAAGATATGCCGTTTACATAAGGTGTTTTCAGGCGTAAAGTTATTCCATCAAATAGCTGGACTAGTCAATGTTAAGTATGGCCGTCGTTCCCATGTCGAAATTTGAAAATTTTACGTTGTTTGCGTAAGTTGTTCGTGAATAGGGCTGGACGTAATTTACGTTCACGTCGAAACCAATACATCCTTGCGGCGTACTTTGGCGCAATGCACACTGGGATATGTACACAGACGGCGCATGCGCCGTTCGTAAAAAACATCAATCACGTCAGGTCACCCCCCATTAACATAAAACACGCCCCCTCATCCTAATTTGAATTAGGCGCGCTTACGCCAGCCCTATTTACGCTACGCCGCCGTAAGTTAGGAGGCAAGTACTTTGTGAATACAGTACTTGCCTCTCTGACTTAAGGCGGCGTAGCGTAAATACAATACGCTACGCCGCCTTAAAGTTGCGCGCCCCTACCTGAATCTAGCTATCAGGGAGGAACCTGAGTGAGAGGAGCTCTGCATGTTGGACTAAAAGGTTTGCGTTACCGCATGTTTTGTGGGCGACGGGGACCAGCCCCGCATTGTATAGAGAGGAGACTATTTGTTTAGTTTAGCGCCGGACGGCAAGGATTTAATTTACCGTTTTGTTTATTTTTATTTGAAAACCTCCTGTAAATAAACCTGGCATCCGCCAGATTTGAAAGAAAGTGTCTGTTTGCTGACTGTCATTCAGAAAAGGTGATCCCCACGAGCTAATCTCCCACAGCCCATATACCTAAAAACCTTGAACACGAACTACACTAGCAATTCCATTAAAATGTTGCAGAAATTCCACCGTCATTTATCAACATTCTATGCACCCTCTGATACCTTTTCCGAGCAAGCCAGTAAGCTACCCACAGTTACGATCTCACATAAAGCTCATCTTGACTGCCCCATTTCTGTACAATAAGTGATATGGGTAATAAGGTCTGTGAGTGCCAATAGGGGTCCTGGCCCCGATGGGCTGCCATCAGCCTATTTGTGGAATGCCTTGCCACCCTTCTTTCTAAAGCCTTTATTTTAATTCTTGATGGCTATTCTTTTAGGCCCGAAAATCACTAATGGTGACACTTACCATGCTTCCAAGACCAATCAAACTATTTGGTCCAACTATTGCCCAATCTCCCTACTCAATCATGATGTTAAACTATTTGCAAAAGTACTTTTTCTGCGACTGAGCGCAATCATAGGCTTTTTGATCCACAAGGATCATACACATAGAATTAGGTCATTACCCCACAATTTTCACTCACGCTATATTCCTGCCTACCTCATCACCCTTGATATATGCAAGGCATTTGACTCTGTCTCATGGTAAAATTTACGATATATTGTCCCGCTGGGGCTTCATCCAAAACTTTTTGCAATGGACTTTTGCAATACAGAATATGAGAACCCCCCGGGGCTCATCTCCAATATGTGTAACAGGCACTGTCCCGCTGGATATTTTATGTAACTGCAGGCGCTTTCAGCGCCGTAATGCGTTCCGTGCTGGAACGCATATGCGCGATGACATCATCGCCGTGGTGCGTTCCAGCCTGGAACGCGGAAGTGAGCTGCGGATTAGCGCTGGATTCGGCTCAGCTGCAGCTGTCTCCTGCCTATAAAGGCAATTAGACTACTCTTAAACCTTGCTCTATTATTGTCGGCCGTAGTCGGCTAGGCTACAACCAATCTATAGCTACCAGTAATCCCTGGACTGCATCGCTTCCCATGCTGCAACACCGCTCCAGCCTGCAACTACTACTTTAGTGCTGTTACATCTACTGCAACAGACAGCTATTGCTGGGGACAAGCTTGAGGCCTTCCTTGCTGAACACCTTACAGCACGGAATCCCTACTTCCTACACTGAAGCCTGCAAACGGATAAGTAGCTATTGTGTCACTTGTAGTGCCATAGGAAGATCTGCTCTCGTTGTTAAGGAATATCTTAAAGGGACATTTACTTTCAAGTTACCTCAGCTATAATTGCCTCTCATATGTAATTATTAGTTGTCTCAACAACGCCTCTTTACTACGTGCTTGACATAAGTGCTACCTGTTTGTGGGCCTATGCCCTAAGTTGCGGAACATGTTCGCCTAAACTTTTCTATGCTAAGGGTTGATGTATTTCATACCTTCTCCATTAGTGGCCTAATGCACGACGCTATGTAATACTGATAATCGCTTGCATACAGTTGTGCATTGGAATCTTTAAGTGCATACTATAATTTTAAACGCTAAGCTCTGGTCGCATGTTGTAATGCGTCCAAGCTCATTAGCTCAACGCCTTTCTTTAGGTGAGAGATAGAGAGAGATGATGTAGAGAACCCCCAAACTCCTGTTTGTGTGGAGTGACGTCTGGGGCCTTAGTCCCCATTCACACCTAGGCGTTTTGTCGCCTGTAGTGTGACGCCGCTGCCGCCAGAGGGCTGGAAACACATTGCCCTCTATGGAGATGGTTCACATCTCCACGCCGAACGCCGTACGCCTGCTACCTGAAAAAAGGTCCCGGACCTTTTTTTCAGGCGGCTTTCGGCGTTCAGGAACCATCTCCATAGAGGGGCACATCCTAGGGGCACATCTAGGCGGACAATCGCGGCGTTTTGTCGCCGCAAATCGCGGTACAAAACGCCGCTATTTGCCGCCGCAATTCGCGGGACAAAACGCCACGATTTTGTCCGCCTATATGTGAATGGAGCTTAATACTGAATTCTCACATAGAGAATAGCATTGAAATCCTTGCAATGTGAGAGTCCTTCACATCACAGGGTGACCGGGGCCTGAGAGAGTCACCGTACATTATATACTGACCAGTCTGTACCCCAACACCGTACATTATATACTGTACAGTCTGTACCCCCAACATCATACTGTACATTATATACTGACCAGTCTATACCTCGTCACCGTACATTATATACTGACCAGTCTGTACCCCAACACCGTACATTATATACTGTACAGTCTGTACCCCCAACATCATACTGTACATTATATACTGACCAGTCTATACCTCGTCACCGTACATTATATACTGACCAGTCTGTACCCCAACATCATACTGTACATTATATACTGACCAGTCTATACCTCGTCACCGTACATTATATACCAACAAGTCTATACCGTGACACTGTACATTATATACCGACCAGTCTGTACCTGACACCATACTGTACATTATATACTAAAGAGTGTGTACATTATATCATGACCAGTCTGTACCCCCAAACCATACTGTACATTATATTCGACCAGCCTATACCCTGACACTACACTGTACATTATATACTGACCAGTCTATACCCCGACACCGTAATAATTATATACTGACCAGTCTGTACATGACACCGCACTTTACATTGCATTATATACAACCAGTCTGCACATTATATTCCGACCAGTCTGTACCCCGACACCACAATGTACATTATATACTGACCAGTCTAGACGTGTACATTATATGCTGACCAGTCTGTACCTGGCACCATACTGTACATTATAAACTGACCAGTCTATACCTGACACTGTACATTATATACTGACCAGTCTATACCTGACACCATACTGTACATTAGATACTGACCAATCTATACCCCATCACTGTACATTATATACTGACCAGTCTGTACCCCCGACACTGTACATTATATACCGACCAGTCTGTACATTATATCATGACCAGTCTGTACCCCAAAACCATACTGTACATTATATTCGACCAGTCTATACCCTGACACCACACTGTACATTATATACTGACCAGTCTATACCCCGACACCATGATAATTATATACTGACCAGTCTGTACCTGACACCGCACTGTACATTGCATTATATACAACCAGTCTGTACATTATATTATGACCAGTCTAAACCCAGAACCATACTGTACATTATATTCCGACCAGTCTGTACCCCGACACCACAATGTACATTATACACTGACCAGTCTAGACCTGTACTGTACATTATATACTGACCGGTCTATACCCCGACATCGTACTGTGCATTATATACTAACCAGTCTATACCTGACACCGTACTGTACATTATATTCCGACCAGTCTCTACCTGACACTGTACATTATATACCGGCTAGTCTATATCTGACACCATACTGTACATTATATACAGACCAGTCTGTACATAATTTACCGACCAGTCAATACCTGACACTGTACTGTACATTATAAACTGACCAGTCTATACCTGACACTGTACATTATATACTGACCACGCTGTACCTGACACCATACTGAACATTATATACTGACCAGTCTATACCTGACACCATCCTGAACATGATATATCGACCAGTCTATACCTGACACCATACTGTACATTATATGCCGACCAGTCTGTACCTGTACTGTACATTATATACCGACCTGTGTGCAGGACTTGCTCTCCTCACTATCAGTCCTGCTTCCAGGGACGCTTCCTGCGTTGCCCCGCAATAGCAACAGTATCGACTTCCGGCCCCACCCCCTGGTGAATCCTTCCGCCCCCTCTCAAATCTGTCATTGGCTGTCCAGCGAGCTCCTACTGGTTTACAAATTGCTGGGCCAATGGAAGGAGGAGTCGGGACGTCACACCGCACTGCCTGTCGGGAGATGTAGTCTATAGACATTGTGCACAGTGGGAGGACTGATTCATACGGACATAGGAGGGCGCCAGCGGGCTCAGATGTGGGGATTGGCCGGTGTAGCAGTATTGGCATCCCTTGTAGCAACTGAGCATGTGCCGATTTCAGTCCATTGAAATCGAGCGCAGAGCTGCTGCACGACAACACAGCTGAGTCAGATTAACTCTGCACGCGCCGAGAGCTATTGCCAAGGAACACTGCATCAGGATGACCGCGGGGGACACAGGCTTGTATAGGCTACCTACGGGGGGGGGGGGGTTCAGTCTATATGTGGGGGGTCAGTCTGTATGTAATGGGGGGTGGTGGTCAGACTGTATGCCGCAAGGGGGGGTCAGACTGTATGTCATGGGGGTCAGACTGTATGTCATGGGGGGGGGGGGGGGGTCAGTCTGTATGTCGCAAGGGGGGTCAGTCTGTATGTCGCAAGGGGGGTCAGTCTGTATGTCGCATGGGGGGTCAATCTGTATGTCGCAAGGGGGGTCAGTCTGTATGTCATGGGGGGCAGTCTGTATGTCATGGGGGGGCAGTCTGTATGTCACGGAGGGGGTCAGTCTGTATTTCATGGGGGGGGCAGTCTGTATGTCACGGAGGGGGGGTCAGTCTGTCGCAAGGGGGGGTCAGTCTGTATGTCATGGGGGAGCAGTCTGTATGTCACGGAGGGGGGGGTCAGTCTGTCTGTCACGGGGGGTCAGTTTGTATTTCACAGGGGGGGCCACAGTCAGCATGTCACGGCCAGACCACATGTCCCGGGGGGGGGGGGGGGCAGACTGTATGTCACAAGGGGGGGTCAGTCTGTATGTCACAAGGGGGGGTCAGTCTGTATGTAGCAAGGGGGGTCAGTCTGTATGTCACAAGGGGGGGTCAGTCTGTATGTCATGGGGGGGGGCAGTCTGTATGTCACGGAGGGAGTCAGTCTGTATGTCACGGTGGGGGTCGGGCAGTCTGTATGTCATGGGGGGGGCAGTCTGTATGTCACGGAGGGGGTCAGTCTGTATTTCATGGGGGGGGCAGTCTGTATGTCACGGAGGGGGGGGGGCAGTCTGTCGCAAGGGGGGGTCAGTTTGTATTTCACAGAGGGGGCCACAGTCAGCATGTCACGGCCAGACCACATGTCCCGGGGGGGGGGGAGTCAGTCTGTATTTCATGGGGGGGGCAGTCTGTATGTCATGGAGGGGGGGGTCAGTCTGTATGTCATGGAGGGGGGGGTCAGTCTGTATGTCACGGAGGGGGGGGGGGTCAGTCTGTATGTCATGGGGGGGCAGTCTGTATGTCACGGAGGGGGGGGGGGGGCAGACTGCATGTCTCGGGGTGGTGGCTGGAGCCCAGGGGTCATAAGTTGAGAGGAGACGATCTATCAGAGGTGTTGCTCTCTTGTTGGGGAATGGGGGTATTTCAGTATTTTAATTTGTGTGGCAAAGATTTGTGAGTGAGGGGGGGGGAGTTGTTGGGAGGTGAGGATCTTGTAATTTTTTAATATTATAAGAGGGAGTGCAGATTTTTATGGTCTGCTTTACTAGAGGTGGATTGGATTGTGGGTGGACAAGCAATATAAAAGGTTATCAAATAAACGTGAACAGTTGTTCAAAGTGATAAAACAGCGCTATAAACAGATATACTCTGTTTTGTTAAATATCCTGAATAAGTGATGGTGAGGGAGGTGATCGATCAATGGTATATAAGCACCTAATACCAAACAAAAATTAATTTGTGAATGCACCAAAATGTGGATAAGTCGCCCAAAAAGGAGGGAATAGGCTTACCACTGCAAATCTGAATGTGATTTGCTTACAAACCATCAAGTGATCCAGGTACTGTACAGGTAAATCAACTCAGGCGGGGGTACATAGAAGGCAAAGAAACACAGAGATCATAGTGTAATGTGACTGAGCAATGTCCCCTGCTAAGTATGGAAAACCCTTTAGTTAATGCCTGTACAATAATGTGAATAATGAATGCATAAACTGCAAAATCAGCTGGTCTCGTTCTCCTGTGTGGTGGGCGAATGATGGAGCGCGGTGGAACGCACTTTCGACTTCCGTGTAGCGTCTGTCTGTAGCCACGCCCTGACGCGTTTCGTCACTTCCGACTTCGACTGAGGGCGTCCAATATAGGACAAGCAATATAGTTGACCCCAGACATGAAGAAGACACATAGCTAATGAGTCACCTGATCACAGGAAGAGGCTGTGTTATCAGAACAGATAAGGACATTTATACAGATTTTCATGGCCTGTAATATTATAAAAGGGGAGATGCAGATTTTCATGGCCTGTAATATTATAAGAGGGGATGCAGATTTTCATGGCCTGTAATATTATAAGAGGGGATGCAGATTTTCATGGCCTGTAATATTATAAGAGGGGATGCAGATTTTCATGGCCTGTAATATTATAAGAGGGGATGCAGATTTTCATGGCCTGTAATATTATAAGAGGGGGATGCAGATTTTCATGGCCTGTAATATTATAAGAGGGGGATGCAGATTTTCATGGCCTGTAATATTATAAGAGGAGATGCAGATTTTCATGGCCTGTAATATTATAAGAGGAGATGCAGATTTTCATGGCCTGTAATATAAGAGGGGATGCAGATTTTCATGGCCCTGTAATATTATAAGAGGAGATGCAGATTTTCATGGCCTGTAATATTATAAGAGGAGATGCAGATTTTCATGGCCTGTAATATTATAAAAGGGGAGATGCAGATTTTCATGGCCTGTAATATTATAAGAGGGGATGCAGATTTTCATGGCCCTGTAATATTATAAGAGGGGATGCAGATTTTCATGGCCTGTAATATTATAAGAGGAGATGCAGATTTTCATGGCCTGTAATATAAGAGGGGATGCAGATTTTCATGGCCCTGTAATATTATAAGAGGAGATGCAGATTTTCATGGCCCTGTAATATTATAAGAGGGGATGCAGATTTTCATGGCCTGTAATATTATAAGAGGGGATGCAGATTTTCATGGCCTGTAATATTATAAGAGGGGATGCAGATTTTCATGGCCCTGTAATATTATAAGAGGGGGATGCAGATTTTCATGGCCCTGTAATATTATAAGAGGGGGATGCAGATTTTCATGGCCCTGTAATATTATAAGAGGGGGATGCAGATTTTCATGGCCTGTAATATTATAAGAGGGGGATGCAGATTTTCATGGCCCTGTAATATTATAAGAGGGAGATGCAGATTTTCATGGCCCTGTAATATTATAAGAGGGGGATGCAGATTTTCATGGCCCTGTAATATTATAAAAGGGGAGATGCAGATTTTCATGGCCTGTAATATTATAAGAGGGGGATGCAGATTTTCATGGCCCTGTAATATTATAAGAGGGGGATGCAGATTTTCATGGCCTGTAATATTATAAGAGGAGATGCAGATTTTCATGGCCTGTAATATTATAAGAGGAGATGCAGATTTTCATGGCCTGTAATATTATAAGAGGAGATGCAGATTTTCATGGCCTGTAATATAAGAGGGGATGCAGATTTTCATGGCCCTGTAATATTATAAGAGGAGATGCAGATTTTCATGGCCCTGTAATATTATAAGAGGGGATGCAGATTTTCATGGCCTGTAATATTATAAGAGGGGATGCAGATTTTCATGGCCTGTAATATTATAAGAGGGGATGCAGATTTTCATGGCCCTGTAATATTATAAGAGGGGATGCAGATTTTCATGGCCTGTAATATTATAAGAGGGGATGCAGATTTTCATGGCCTGTAATATTATAAGAGGGGATGCAGGGGGTACAGATTTTCATGGCCTGATATATTATAAGAGGCTGTAATATTAGGGAGGATACACCATTTCACAGTCTGTATTATTAAAGCGGAGCTCCACCCTAAAGTGGAACTCACGCTGATTGGAACCCTCCCCCCTCCGGTGTCACATTTGACACCTTTCAGGGGGGAGGGGGGTGCAGATACCTGTCTAAAGACACCTCTCACCCCCAGTTGTGTTCTGAGAACACTCAGCTCCCAGAACACAGCGGGAGCCAATCGTCAGGCGCAGCGTGACTCGCGCATGCGCCGTAGGGAACCGGGCAGTGAAGCCGGAGCGCTTCACTTTCTGGTTCCCTCACCATGGATGGCGCTGATCGCTCCTCCTCTGCTGCGGACGGCGCTGGACTCCAGGACAGGTAAGTGTGCTGATATTATAAGTCAGCAGCTGCAGTATTTGTAGCTGCTGACTTTTATATATTTTTTTTCAGCGCTCATCCGCTTTAATATTGTGGGAGGACACCATTTTAACCCATCAACTGCCATAGAGGTGGAAAAGCAAGCCGCTAGAAAGCAATTATCATTGTCTTTATTTTGGGGGTGACATGTATTAGTGGCGGGGGGTTCAGTCTGGTCTTTCAGTTGGGGGGGGGTCAATCTGAGGTGTCAGTATTTTGTTTTGTGGGTTTTCAGTCATGGGGGGTCTATCCGTCTGTGTAGCCAGCGGTGGGGGCTCCTAATTATTTTTTGGTTTGGAGTAAGTAGGCTTCCTTATTCCTTAGAGTGCTTTATAATATTTAAATATTTTTTTTTTTTTAAACTCTGTGTGTACCTTTCCTTAAAGATGTAGGGATACCCCTCATTTACCAAGTTACTGTTTCCACCCCAGGCTTTCCCTGCAGACCCCCCCCCCCCCCCCCAATTTCCCCCCTCTCCAACCCTTTCTGCCTTTATCTTTCTTCCCCCTTTTTCTTTACCTCCTGATCTTCGGATCCAAGCCTATTCATTAAACCTTTGGGTGCAAGTGCCGCTGTAGGCGATGGCTATTTGGCGCGCTAATTACCGCTTTCTTATAAGTGATATGTCAAATGTATTTCTGATGTACTGTTCATTCTGCCAATAAAAACATTTTCACCTCTAAAAACTCTGTGTGTTGTTTGTTTATCTGTGTGTTAGTGATCATGTCATTTTCATTGTTGTGTACAGTAATTACTACATGGACCCTTATTCAGCGTACAATATAGAATATTGCCTCAATTAGTTACGTCTAGGGATAGAGGTGGCTACCATCATCCTTTGTATTAGGATATTGGAAAGGGGGTGTGCCAGGGGCTGCTTCAAATTTGCCCCGCGCTACTGTGAAAGTTGAGGACGATCTCGGTACCCAAGGATTAGGCCAAAGTAAGTATAAAATTTAAATTTATTAAGAAGGTAAACATAATTAAAAACATTTTGTACAGCAGAACATAAACAGTTGTTGCACAATTGATATAAATGGTTCACAAAGAACAGGTAAACCTCACAAGTATTGTGAGGAATGGAGATGTATGTCCTGACGTATTCCTCTGCATGTTTTGTGGCTTTGGCCGCTTCTTCAGGATAAATAATGTTAGAGATTTATATAGGCATGCATGGCTTACAAATGAAAGCCCAATGGAACATCAAAAAACACAAAAGAGAGGCACCCAATACAGGTAAATCCCCCCACAGCAGACACGGGAGGCACTTCATGGTGCAGTAAATAAAATAAAAAATGCAATTTTCTAGCAGTGGGTATAACTGGTGGTCTATGGACAAGAACATATGTCAATAAACAACAAAAGGAGGAAACGGGGCGGAAGGCAAAAAAGGAAAGGGGGGGGGAAGAGGGAGGGAGGGAAGTGGGGATGAATAAAAGAGAAGAAAAAAAGAATCACTAGGTAAATATATAAATACGCATATAGAAAAGACATACCGTATATACTCGAGTATAAGCTGAGTTTTTCAGCACATTTTTTTATGCTGAAAATTCCCCCCTCGGCTTATACTCGAGTCTGTGTCCATCTTCAACTTTTGCCATAGGTCCCCTGGACACCAATCTTGGCACACATGTAGCCCCACTCTTCATCTACAAGTGTGCAAAGTTTGTTGTACGGAGGACCTACGGATGGGGAGCACCGATTTTTCAAACCCGGGCACCCCTTCCATACACTCCAATGTTAAACGTCAGTCTAGTCACACATCGCCGGAGATCAGGTAGGGAGATTGGGCACAATGAGGCATGCACATGGAAACCCTAGGCTTATACTCGGGTCAATACGTTTTCCCAGTTTTTTTTTTTTTGTGGTAGAATCGGGTGCCTCGGCTTATACTCCAGTATATATGGTACATCTGTCCACTAATCAGATAACCAAACCCCCATAATTAATCACATACGTGGAACACCCGGGGGATCAGAGGTAAAGAACCAGAAGCAATGGTGTCCAAGGACACTGGGTAAGCTTGATTGCATAGGGAGATTATGTTAAAGGGTCAGTCGCAACCAGTGACAGATCCCCTGCAACCAAAGCGGATGAAAGAGTTGTGCATTGAGAATATATACATTTATGGACCGAATTTATGGATACAATTCCTGTGTCCCACAATGGTCGGGCAAATTCTACCCCAATGCAGGTCCACCTGAAAATGAAGCATAGGACCCAAAATGTGTGTGTGGTACCAATATTGGTGCCCCTGGGCTACGTGGTTTGGCTACCAAGGGGGCCCTAAATTTAGGCTAGCTTGGCCCACTATGTTAATCTATCGCACACTATCAAGAACTTTGAGGGGCCACAGCTTGGGCCCCAAACATGTCCAGGGGCTTGAGCTGTGGACACAGGCATTGAGGAGAGTGAACTCTTCTTATGTTGTGATCATGCAATAAATTACCTATTTGGATGCTACTTTTTTGTCAATCCATGGTGTGCTGGCAAATATCAATTTTTTGACTTGAACCAATATCCAGCTGGTTGTTGCTGCAGAACCAAAACTTTGAGAGCTTATCCAGGAAAGTGTGCACTTGGAATATGAAGTTTTCCAGGCATTGAGGAGCCCCGCGCTGCACGTACTGTTAAATAGTTGAGAGTCCAGAGATTCCTGGAGTACTCAGCACTCCCTGCGCCGTGATACTGCCCAAGGGCCACACACTCCCAAGTGGCCCATGAAAAAGTTGACCAGAACAATTCGGGCTAGGTCCTCCCCTAACGCTGTGCCAAATTTGGACCCCGGTACATGTTCAGGGCCAAAGCTGTGCCCACTCTAAGCTTCCCATACTACACCAAGCTGACCAAAAACCCAGAAGTGCTAGGTACAGGCAAACTTGGTACAGGGATACTAGTGGCCCCCAGAGGTAGACCTTTCCTATCTCTGCCAAATTTGGGACCCCAGACATTTGGGTAAAGTATTGCATGACCGAGTAATTTCCAATTAAGGCTGGGTTCACATTAGTGCGAATTGGATGAGGATTTCTCTGCATTCAATTCGCATGTCAGGAGATCGTGACCGGATCTCTATGTGCGTCTTTTGTTCTGTTTCAGCCCAAAATTCGGACCTGAAACGGTGAACAGGACTCACTGGACCCCCTGCTGTGAGCCGCTCCAGTGTGCAGTGTGAACCCAGCCTAAGGCTGGGTTCACACTACTACACTACTTTCATCCTACTTTGCTCTGCTCCATTGGTCCTACATTTATCCTACATTGATCCTACATCCATCCTACTTTCATGAACAGGATACTACTTTGGTCCGACTTCAATGATAGTCAATGGGTTGAAGTAGGATCAATGTAGGACCAAAAGTAGTACAGGGAGCATTTTCAAAGTCGGACCGACTTGTGTAGGACCAGTTAAAGCGGGAGTTCACCCATTTAAAAAAAAAAAAAAAATCTCCCCTTAGCTTCCTGCTCGTTCGGTCTAGGGGAATCGGCTATTTATATTAAAATATGTGCAGTACTTACCCGTTTTCGAGCTGCATCTTCTTCCGTCGCTTCCGGGTATGGGTCTTCGGGAGCCGGCGTTCCTTCTTGAGTGACAGCCTTCCGAGAGGCTTCCGACGGTCGCATCCATCGCGTCACTCGTAGCCGAAAGAAGCCGAACGTCGGCGCGGCTCTATACTGCGCCTGCGCACCGACGTTCGGCTTCTTTCGGAAAATCGTGACGCGATGGATGCGACCGTCGGAAGCCTCTCGGAAACCTGTCAATCAAGAAGGACCGCCCATTCCCGAAGCCCATACCCGGAAGCGACGGAGAGGATGCGTCTCGTAAACGGGTAAGTACTGCACATATTTTAAAATAAATTGCCGATTCCCCTAGTAATAACGAGCAGGAAGCGAAGGGGGAAAAGTGCCCTCTAAGGGTGAACCCCCGCTTTAAGACAGCTCTCATAGGGAAACATTGATTTTCACACGTCATGCTACATGAGCTCCCAATGTAGGACCGTTTGTAGGACAAGTGTGAACACAGCCTAAGGCTACGTTTACACTGAGGAGCTTTGCAGGCCATATAGCGCTAAAAATAGCGCCTGCAATGCGCCTAGAAAGAGTGTCTTCTTCCCTTGGGCTTTCACACTGGAGTGGTGCGCTGGCAGGACAGAAAAAAAAGTCCTGCTAGCTGCATCTTTGAGGCACTGTAGGAGCGGTGAATACACCTCTCCTAAAGTGCTCCTGCCCATTGAAATCAATGGGCAGCGCCGCTGAAAAAGCACTTTTCGGCCGCTAGTGGCGGTTAAAAGACACAAAAATTACAGTAAAGCGCTGCTATAAATAACGGCGCTTTACCGCCGATGCCCATAGCGCCCCAGTGTAAAAGTAGCACAGTGCTGAATAGCAAACAATACTATGGTCATAAAGGGGGTAAAAGCTTCCGGAGGTCAAAAACAAACAACAAACTGAAAGACAAAAGTTAAGGAAAAAGGCAACAAGGCAAGCGTATGAGCAAAAATAGGCACTGACCATTTTATTGATGTTGAAACATATGATTTATAAACTTTTCAAAACAGGGAATTTTATTAAAAAAAAAAAAAACAGGGCATGAAAAATAAAAGTAAATAAATAACCGACACCAAATCTCAGACAGCAAGACTCAACCTATACAACAATAGTCCATTTAAGCATTTAAAGTGGAGTTCAGCCGAAAAATGGAACTTCCACTTTGAAGAAAGGTGACCCCCTGACCATGAAAATCTGCATCCCCTCTTATAATATTACGGGCCATGAAAATCTGCATCCCCCTCTTATAATATTACGGGCCATGAAAATCTGCATCCCCCTCTTATAATATTACAGGCCATGAAAATCTGCATCCCCCTCTTATATTACAGGCCATGAAAATCTGCATCCCCCTCTTTTAATATTACAGGGCCATGAAAATCTGCATCTCCTCTTATAATATTACAGGCCATGAAAATCTGCATCCCCTCTTATAATATTACAGGCCATGAAAATCTGCATCCCCTCTTATAATATTACAGGCCATGAAAATCTGCATCCCCTCTTATAATATTACAGGCCATGAAAATCTGCATCCCCCTCTTATAATATTACAGGCCATGAAAATCTGCATCCCCCTCTTATAATATTACAGGCCATGAAAATCTGCATCCCCCTCTTATAATATTACAGGCCATGAAAATCTGCATCTCCTCTTATAATATTACAGGCCATGAAAATCTGCATCTCCTCTTATAATATTACAGGCCATGAAAATCTGCATCCCCTCTTATAATATTACAGGCCATGAAAATCTGCATCCCCCTCTTATAATATTACAGGCCATGAAAATCTGCATCCCCTCTTATAATATTACAGGCCATGAAAATCTGCATCCCCCTCTTATAATATTACAGGCCATGAAAATCTGCATCCCCTCTTATATTACAGGCCATGAAAATCTGCATCCCCTCTTATAATATTACAGGCCATGAAAATCTGCATCCCCTCTTATAATATTACAGGCCATGAAAATCTGCATCCCCTCTTATATTACAGGCCATGAAAATCTGCATCCCATCTTATAATATTACAGGCCATGAAAATCTGCATCTCCTCTTATAATATTACAGGCCATGAAAATCTGCATCCCCTCTTATAATATTACAGGCCATGAAAATCTGCATCTCCCCTTTTATAATATTACAGGCCATGAAAATCTGCATCCCCTCTTATAATATTACAGGCCATGAAAATCTGCATCTCCCCTTTTATAATATTACAGGCCATGAAAATCTGCATCTCCTCTTATAATATTACAGGCCATGAAAATCTGCATCCCCCTCTTATAATATTACAGGCCATGAAAATCTGTACCCCCTCTTATAATATTACGGGCCATGAAAATCTGTACCCCCTCTTATAATATTACAGGCCATGAAAATCTGCATCCCCTCTTATAATATTACAGGCCATGAAAATCTGCATCCCCTCTTATAATATTACAGGCCATGAAAATCTGCATCTCCCCTTTTATAATATTACAGGCCATTAAAATCTGCATCCCCTCTTATAATATTACAGGCCATGAAAATCTGCATCCCCTCTTATAATATTACAGGCCATGAAAATCTGCATCCCCTCTTATAATATTACAGGGCCATGAAAATCTGCATCCCCCTCTTATAATATTACAGGCCATGAAAATCTGCATCTCCCCTTTTATAATATTACAGGCCATGAAAATCTGCATCCCCTCTTATAATATTACAGGCCATGAAAATCTGCATCCTCTCTTATAATATTACAGGCCATGAAAATCTGCATCCCCTCTTATAATATTACAGGCCATGAAAATCTGCATCCCCTCTTATAATATTACAGGCCATGAAAATCTGCATCCCCTCTTATAATATTACAGGCTAGGGTTGTCCCGATACCACTTTTTTAGGACCGAGTACAAGTACCGATACTTTTTTTTGTGTACTCGCCGATACCGAATACCGATACTTTTTTTTTAAAATGCAGCCATGTGTCCCCAAATGCAGCCTAGTGGGGCTCAGTGTGGATGGAATGGACTACACTAGTGGGGGCTCAGTGTGATCAGCCATAGAAGTACACATTGCTTTCTCTCTCTCTCTCTTTCTATGTGTCTGAGAAGAGGACCTGTTGATTTCTGAGTGTTGATCCTCTCCTCTGGGTAATGACTTCCCCCTGCCATCTCTACACAACACACACCTCCCCTCCTCCTTATATTATACATGGGGGGGGGGGGGGGGGTCTGTAGTGATAACACATTTCCTGCTCCTCAATATAGATGGTGAGTGTTGTCATCCTATCAGAGGACGAGCTCTGACCGGGAACAGCGCCCCCCATCCAGGGACCGGTGCTGTGCAGTGGACTGTTGGGGGATTACACACACTGTAACTTTCTGGCTGGACCCAGTGGGGGAGGGGAGATCTCCGTACTACAAGTCCCGGAGCCATCCGTGAGAAGTGAAGTGATTATCAGGGCCGGGAGGTGAGGGGTTAAGCCGCGGGACGGCGCGGTGTGCACGGGGATGGGGGGGAGGGAGCTTACCCCCTTGACATCACTCATCTCCCTCTGGCTGTCAGTGTCCCTCTGTATATCGCGGGGTAAATGTGCAAAGTCAAACCAAAGTGAAAGTCAAGCCCCCCCACCCCCGCCGCTGCCGACATCTAGTTGATCAGCGCGGGGAACATACAGCTTTCATTTGAATAGCTGTGTGTTCCCCGCGCGCCTCGTCATGTATAAGCACTCCCCCTTGCTCGGGCACTTTGATAGACATATCACCCGTCCAATCCTGGGACGGGTGATATGTCTATTAAAGTGCCCGGACAAGGGGGAGGGGCTATACATGACGAGGCGCGCGGGGAACACACAGCTATTCAAATGAAAGCTGTATGTTCCCCGCGCTGATCAACTAGATGTCGGCAGCGGCGGGGGTGGGGGGGCTTGACTTTCACTTTGGGGACTAGGCAGCAGCGGCGGCGGCAGGTCTCCTCTCCTCCATACCCGAGGAGTGCTCTGCTCTGCCCGCTCTCCGCCCCCTCTCCACCCGCTCGCGGCGGGGGGGTTGGGGGGGAAGTATCGGGGGAAGCATCGGGAGCATTTGCGCGAGTACAAGTACTCGCACAAATGCTTAGTATCGGTCCCGATACCGATACTAGTATCGGTATCGGGACAACCCTATTACAGGCCATTAAAATCTGCATCCCCCTCTTATAATATTACAGGCCAAGAAAATCTGCATCTCCCCTTTTATAATATTACAGGCCATGAAAATCTGTATAAATGTCCTTATCTGTTCTGATAACACAGCCTCTTCCTGTGATCAGGTGACTCATTAGCTATGTGTCTTCTCCATGTCTGGGGTCAACTATATTGCTTGTCCACCCACAATCCAATCCACCTCTAGTAAAGCAGACCATAAAAATCTGCACTCCCTCTTATAATATTAAAAAATTACAAGATCCTCACCTCCCAACAACTGCCCCCCCCCCCCCTCACTCACAAATCTTTGCCACACAAATTAAAATACTGAAATACCCCCATTCCCCAACAAGAGAGCAACACCTCTGATAGATCGTCTCCTCTCAACTTATGACCCCTGGGCTCCAGCCACCACCCCGTGACATACAGACTGACCCCCCCCTCCATGACATACAGACTTCCCCCCCCAATGACATACAGACTGACCCCCCCTCCATGACATACAGACTGCCCCCCCCATGAAATACAGACTGACCCCCCCCCGGGACATGTGGTCTGGCCGTGACATGCTGACTGTGGCCCCCCCTGTGAAATACAAACTGACCCCCCGTGACAGACAGACTGACCCCCCCCTCCGTGACATACAGACTGCCCCCCCCATGACATACAGACTGACCCCCCCTTGCGACAGACTGACCCCCCCCTCCGTGACATACAGACTGCCCCCCCCCCATGACATACAGACTGCCCCCCCCATGACATACAGACTGCCCCCCCATGACATACAGACTGACCCCCCTTGCGACAGACTGACCCCCCCTTGTGACATACAGATTGACCCCCCATGCGACATACAGACTGACCCCCCTTGCGACATACAGATTGACCCCCCATGCGACATACAGACTGACCCCCCCCCCGTGACATACGGTCTGACCCCCCCTTGCGGCATACAGTCTGACCACCACCCCCCATGACATACAGACTGACCCCCCCTTGCGACATACAGACTGACCCCCCTTGCGACATACAGACTGACCCCCCCCCCCATGACATACAGACAGACCCCCCCCCCCCCATGACATACAGTCTGACCCCCCTGACATACAGTCTGACCCCCCCTTGCGGCATACAGTCTGACCACCACCCCCCATGACATACAGACTGACCCCCCACATATAGACTGAACCCCCCCCCCCCCCCGTAGGTAGCCTATACAAGCCTGTGTCCCCCGCGGTCATCCTGATGCAGTGTTCCTTGGCAATAGCTCTCGGCGCGTGCAGAGTTAATCTGACTCAGCTGTGTTGTCGTGCAGCAGCTCTGCGCTCGATTTCAATGGACTGAAATCGGCACATGCTCAGTTGCTACAAGGGATGCCAATTTTCATGGGATGCCGATCTTACTGCTACACCTGTATCCGATCAGTTCTCTCCCATCCATTCATCTTTATCATACGACCTTCTATCATCTCCTTCATCACCAATACAAATCCTATAGGGAAGGACAGGCAGACTCCTATCACAGGAGGGACCAGCATTGTCTCTATAATATACACCTGCCTGCTCACAGGGTTCTGTGACATGTAGAGTGAGCTGCGCATGCACAGCTCCGCTTAGGTAGCCAGCACAGCCCAGTTGTTCCAGAATCATACCCGAACATTAGAGAGGAGGAACGTTTAGTGCCTTTAGTTCCACTTTAATGCCTAAGCCCAATTTTGCAGCTTTGACATGTTCATAAAACCAGACATATCATCATAACTACTCATTCACAGTGTTGAGGGTGCAGCCAGGAGTGCGGTTAAATCGCATGCATGCTCGCACCTGCAGCCCAAGCACGCTGCTCTTCCTATCGGACGCATAGGGGGGCATTTGGGAACAGCACCCCCATTCATTTCAAAATGCAGCACTATGCGGTCACCCTGCAGGAGTAATCTGGAAAAAGGGTGGAGGACCGTTTCCCACAGGCTCATTCTAATGAATATGATTGCTGTGCATGCGCAATCACACCTGCACAGCAACACAATATTGTGAACCTGGACTTTGTGTATCCAGATGGATCATCCCATGTATTTTTCAGGACTTAGGGCCAAATTCACAAAAGAGATACGTCGTCGTATCTCTGTTTTAGGGTCTTCCTAACTATGCGACTGATTCATAGAATCAGTTACGCATAGCTAGCCCTAAGATCCGGCAGGTGTAATTGAATTACACTGTCGGATCTTAGGATGCAATACCTCAGGCGCCGCTGGGGGGAGTTTGCGTCGTAAACCAGCGTCGGGTATGCAAATTAGTACTTACGGCGATCCACGATGGTTTTTCGCGTTCGTTACGTCGCTGCTAGTCTAGTTTCCCGTCGCAAAGTTAGTCGTCGTTTTAGCTGCCCTAATTTTACACAGCCCATGTTAAAGTATGGCCATCGTTCCCGCGTCGAATTTCAATTTTTTTTGCGTAAGACGTCTGGGAATACGAAAGTACGCTACGCACTTCGCCGTTCGAAAAAATGACGTCACTTCGCGCAAAGCACGGCGGGAATTTCAAAACGGAGCATGCGCAGTAGATCCGGCACGGGAGCGTGCCTAATTTAAATGGCACACGCCCCTTTGAATTACGCCGGCTTACGCCGGAGGCCACCGGCGTAAGTTTTCTCGCAAGTGCTTTGAGAATCAGGCACTTGCGATGAAAACTTGCGGCGGTGTAACGTATCTACGATACGTTAAGCCGCCGCGATTCTAAGTGAATCTGGCCCATAGTGAACTTTCATTTGATGGTTCATGTTGATGAATATCTCTTGAATTCTGTTAAACTGTCCAAAAATAGTAAAAAAATTAACTATAACTGGATATTTTTACGCCATTACCATGACCCACCAAAAAAAAAAAAACACAATAAATTCTGCTACTCCTGACGATCGCAGCAATACCACGCATGCGTGTGTTACTTGTCATTTGTACCCCTAGTGGGGCCAAGACACAAGAGTACACGTTTTGTTTCGTCCTACCTAAAACACACTGATGCCCCATACACACCATCGCAATTTCCGTCGGGATAAACTCCGACGGATTTTTCTGACGGAATTCCGTTCAAGCTGTCTTGCATACACACTGTCACACCAAATTCCCACCGTTAAAAACGCGGGGATGTACAACATTACGACGAGCCGAGAAAAATGAAGCTCAATGCCTCCGAGCATGCGTCGACTTGATTCTGAGCATGCGTGTTTTTTTTCCTCTGTCGGAGTTCCATACAGACGAACGGAATTTCCGATTGAGTCTTTCTAAGTCTGTCGGAATTTCCGATGGAAAAACTCAGATGGGGCAAACACACAGTCGGAATATCCGATGAAATAATTCCGTCTGACTTTTTCCATTGGATATTCCAATCATGTGTACGAGGCGTGACACGTCTACTGACACCAACTCTAAACCTGGCCATTGATGATCTGATTTTCTTTCCTGTAGCCACAGGAGACGGGGAGAACACACAGGAGTAGATTTACTAAGGCTGGGTTTACACAATCTGCGACTCCAATTCGGACCTGAAACTCATCCAAAGATGCACAGGACCTTTCTGCAGTGCGCTCTGCGGCCGCCCCGGAGATGTGTGAAGCGGCTGCACTGAGAGCCACTCACACTCTCCTGTAATAAGAATTGGATGCAGCGAAATCCACATCCAATTCACACAATTGTGAACCCAGCCTAAACCTGGAGTGTGCAACATCTGGTGCAGCTGTGCATGGTAGCCAATCAGCTTCTAACTTCAAATTGTTTAACCACTTGGGATCCGCGCTATGGACGAAAGACGTCCACAGCGCGGCTCTCAAGTGCCGAGTGGACGTCTTTGAACGTCCTCTTGTTGACATTCCCCGTGCGCGCCGCTGGGGGCGCGCAGCGGGGAAACAACGTGCCCGGCGCATCGCTGGGAAGCCGATGCGTGTGCCTGGCGGCCGCGATGTCCGCCAGGTACCCGCGATCGGCGGTGACAGCAGGGACGTGGAGCTCTGTGTGTAAACACAGAGCTCCACGTGCTGTCAGAGGAGAGGAGACCGATCTGTGTCTCTTGTACATAGGGACACAGATCGGTCACCCCCCTCCCCCCACACAGTTAGAACACACCCAGGATACACATTTAACCCCTTCCTCACCCCCTAGTGTTAACCCCTTCACTGCCAGTCACATTTATACAGTAATTAGTGCATTTTTATAGCACTGATCGCTGTATAAATGTGAATTGTCCCAAAATTGTGTCAAAAGTGTCCGCCGCAATATCGCAGGTCTGAAAAAAAAAACGCAGATCGCCGCCATTACTAGAAAAAAAAAATCATAAATCTATCCCCTATTTTGTAGGCGCTATAACTTTTGCGCAAACCAATCAATATACGCTTATTGCGATTTTTTTTAACAAAAATATGTAGAAGAATACGTATCGGCCTAAACCGAGGAAATTATTTTTTTTATTTTTTTTAAATTGGGATATTATTATAACAAAAAGTAAAAAATATTGTGTTTTTTTTTAAAAAATTTCTGTCTTTTTATGTTTATAGCACAAAAAATAAAAATCGCAGAGATGATCAAATACCACCAAAAGAAAGCTCTCTTTGTGGGAAAAAAATGATAAAAATATAATTTAGGTACAGTGTTGTATGACCGCGCAATTGTCATTCAAAATGCGTCAGCGCTGAAAGCTGAAAATTGGTCTGGGCACGAAAGGGGTTTAAGTGCCCAGTAATAAAGTGGTTAATTAATGCAGAGTTCCACCTAAAAGTGATCTTCCACTTTAAGGACTCCTGACCCCCTGACATGCCACACTTGGTATGTCATTTTTTTTGGGGGGGGGGGGAGCAGATATATCGTTTTGACAGGTACCCAGCTCCCACTTCTGCTTATGGCGCAGAGCGGAAGTTCTCCTTCCTCCCTGCAATCTTCTGGGACACGTCACAGGTCCCAGAAGATTGCCCAGGCCATTCAGAAACACGCAGCGCATCTCGCGCATGTGCAGTGCGCACCCAGCTATGAAGCTGCAAGCTGTCACAGCCGGAATCCCACACTTAAAATGGCGGCGCCGCAGAGAGGAGAAGGAGAGAGGCGAGGCTTCCGGGGGCCACATCGGACAACTTTTTGTAGCTGCTGACTTTTAATAAACACAGAAATGGGTGGAACTCCCCTTTAAGCTTTGACAATAAAACCTAAAAGATGATTGGTTTCTATGTAGAGCTGCATCAGATTTGGCACTCTCCAGTTCTAGTAAATCAATCCCACAGTGATTATTGCTATGGGCTTTAGCCACTGGCAAATATCACATGAAAAATCTGACAGGCTGGTTGTATTGATTGATCAACTTGGGTACAATCAGCCTGCCCATACATGGTTTGAACCATCTATGACCCGCTTAACATCTATCTCAAGCCCTGATCTAATTAAAGCGGAGCTCCACCCTAAAGTGGAACTCCCGCTGATCAGAACCCTCCCCCCCTCCGGTGTCACATTTGACACCTTTCAGGGGGGAGGGGGGTGCAGATACCTGTTTAAAGACAGGTATTTGCACCCACTTCCGGCCACACAGTCTCGGGCAGACTGCGGGCATGACGTCACCTCCCATCCCCCCCACCACTCGGAACACTTGGCTCCCAGTACACAGCGGGAGCCAATCGGCAGGCGTAGCGCGACTCGCGCATGCGCCGTAGGGAACCGGGCAGTGAAGCCGGAGCGCTTCACTTCCTGGTTCCCTCACTGAGGATGGCGGGGGGGGCAGCAGAGTGACAAGCAATCGATCGTTCTCTGCTGCGGATGGCGCTGGACTCCAGGACAGGTAAGTGTCCTAATATTAAAAGTCAGCAGCTGCAGTATTTGTAGCTGCTGGCTTTTAATTTTTTTTTTTCAGCGGAGCTCCGCTTTAATGTTTGACTATTTATTTATTTTTCAACAGATCCTTTTTTTCAGACTTCTCCTCTAGAGGAAAATATACAATATATCTTTTCCTCTTCAAACATAAACAATTAACAATAGCAGGAGATTTTGACTATGGAGCCGGTCACATACCTCCGCAGCAGGTCCAATGCGTGTGACGGATCTCCGATACCCCGGCTGGGAACCTCCGCCAGACCTGTGTCTCCTGTTCTCCAAGCACACTGCAGCCGGCACACTCGCCATAACCAGCCCTTAAAGTGGTTGTGAACCCTTTACAACCACTTTAACCTACAGGTGAGCCTAGATCAGGGGTCTGCAACCTTTAAGGCCTCGTACAGACGGACGGACTGTTCGATGAAAACGGTCCGCCAGACCGTTTTCAGTGGACATGTCCGCCCGGAGATTTCTGTCTGATGGTTGTACACACCATCAGACAGAAATCCGCGCGTACACGATACGCGGGGAAGTTCAAAGCTTTCACGCATGCGTCGAATCACTTTGACGCATGTAAGGGCTTGGGGCCGATCGGACATGTCCGGTGAGTCTGTACAGACGACCGAACATGTCCGACGGACAGGCTTCCAGCGGACATGTTTCTTAGCATGCTAAGAAACATTTGTCCGCTGCAAAACGGTCGGCTGGACAAATGTCCGCTGGAAACCTGTTCGGTCGTGTGTACAAGGCCTAAGGCCCCATACACACAATAGAATCCATCCGCTGAAAAATCCCATCAAATGGGTTTCAGCGGATAGATCCTATGGTGTGTACACTCCAGCGGATCTGTTTCCGCGGATATTTCTCCCCTGGGATGGATTCCAGCAGATCGAATATTTGCTGACATGCTAAACAAATCTATCTGCTGGAGTCCATCCCAACGGATGGATCCGCTGGTCTGTATAGACCCACCGGATCCATCCGTCCGAAGGGATCCCCCGCATGCGTCGTAATGATTCGACGCATGCGTGGAATTCCTTATATGACAGCGTCGCACACGTCGCCGCGTCATAATCGCAGTCGACGGCGCGACACGTCATCGCCAGAGGATTTCGGCGCGGATTTCAATGCGATGGTGAGTACACTCCATCGCAGAGAAATCCGCTGAAATCCTCGAGAGGATTTATCCGCGGAAACGGTCCACTGGACCGTATTCGCGGATAAATCCTCTCGTGTGTATGGGGCCTTAGACATAAAGAGCCACTTGGACCCGTTTCCGAAGGAAAAAAAAAACTGGGAGACTCAAAACCGTTGCGACATTTAAAACAAATATAACACTGCATATATTGTTTCTTACCTTAAAGCGGAGGTTCACCCCTACAATATACTTTTTCCCTTTAGCTTCATGCTCGTTTTGTCTAGGGGAATCGGCTAGTTGTTTTAAAATATGAGCCGTACTTACGGTTTACGAGATGCATCTTCTCCGCCGCTTCCGGGTATGGGCTGCGGGACTGGGCGTTCCTATTTTGATTGACAGTCTTCCGAGAGGCTTCCGACGGTCGCATCCATCGCGTCACGATTTTCCGAAAGAAGCCGAACGTCGGTGCGCAGGCGCAGTATAGAGCCGCACCGACGTTCGGCTTCTTTCGGCTACTAGTGACGCGATGGATGCGACCGTCGGAAGCCTCTCGGAAGACTGTCAATCAAGAAGGAACGCCCGCTCCCAAAGACCCATACCTGGAAGCGACGGAGAAGATGCATCTCGTAAACCGTAAGTACAGCTCATATTTTAAAACAACTAGCCGATTCCCCTAGACAAAACAGGCATCCATCTAAGGGGAATGTTTGAAAAAATTGATTAATGGGTGAACTCCCGCTTTAATGCTATATACAGGATCGTGCAGTCAGCTGACAATCTGAAGAAAAAAGATTCCACCTCCACATGCCCAGCAAATGCAATACTGTACAATATATGATATTGTACAGTATTGCATTTGCTGGGCATGTGGAGGTGGAATCTTATCTGATATAATTGATATTGTACAGTATTGCATATTTGCATTTGCTGGGCACGTGGAGGTGGAATCTTATCTGATATTGTCAATATCAGATAAGATTCCACCTCCACATGCCCAACAAATGCAAATATGCAATACTGTACAATATCAATTATATCAGATAAGATTCCACCTCCACATGCCCAGGCTGGCCTCAGCCCCCAGCCCTAGACTAGGCCGCTCCCCCCAGTCCTAGACACTTCCAATCCACACATGATGGCGGTCCTCACCTGCGCTGCCTGCTCTAGTGCTCTTACTGACTGTGTCACTCGTCGTCTGTCTCTCTCTCTCACGGTCTTTGATCCGGAGCGGAGCCTCCGCGGGGGATATGTCGGGGGCTGAGCTGAGAGCTCTCGAGTCGTGACAGACTGAGGCGGGCAGGAGGATACAAGGATAAAGTAATTTAACGTGTAAAAAGACACTTTTCATATACAGTGCCTTGAAAAAGTATTCATACCCCTTAAAACTTTCCACATTTTGCCATGTTACAACCAAAAACATAAATGTATTTTATTAGGATATAATGAGATATACCAACACAAAGTGGTACATAATTGTGAAGTGGAAGGAACATGGTAAATGGTTTTCAACATTTTTTACAAATATGTGAAAAGTGTGGCGTGCATTTGTATTCAGCCCCCTTTTCTCTGATATCCCTAACTAAAATCTATAGTGGGACCAATTGCCTTCAAAAGTCACCTAATTAGTAAATAGAGTCCACCTGTGTGTAATTTAATCTCAGTATAAATACAGCTGTTCTGTGAAGCCCTTGGAGGTTTTTTAGAGAACCTTATTGAACAAACAGCATCACAAAGGCCAAGGAACCCACCAGACAGGTCAGGGATAAAGTTGTGGATAAGTAAAAAGCAGGGTAAGGTTATAAAAATATATCCCAAGCTTTGAACATCTCACGGAGCACTGTTCAATCCATCATCCGAAAATGCAAAGAGTATGGCACAACTGCAAACCTACCAAGATATGGGCGTCCACCTAAACTGACAGGCTGGGCAAGGAGAGCATCAGAAGCAGCCAAGTGGCCCATGGTAACTCTGGAGGAGCTGCAGAGATCCACAGCTCAGGTGGGAAAATCTATTAAGCCGTGTACGCACGATCGGTTTGTCCGATGAAAACAGACCGATGGACCATTTTCATCGGACAAACCGATCGTGTATGGGCCCCATCGGTCTTTTTTCCATCGGTGTGAAAAAATAGAACATGTTTTAAATTTTTCCTATGGATAAAAATCTGATCGTCTGTGTGGAACTCCATTGGAGAAAAATCCACGCATGTTCAGAATCAAGTCGACGCATGCTCGGAAGCATTGAACTTCATTTTTTTCGGCTCGTCGTTGTGTTTTACGTCACTGCGTTTTGGCACGGTCTGAATTTAGTCTGATGGTGTGTAGGCAAGACTGATGAAAGTCAGCTTCATCAGATATCTGACGAAAAAATCCATCGGATTAGATTCCATCAGATATCCGATCGTGTGTACAGGGCTTTAGTCATGCACTCCACAAATCTGGCCTGTATGGAAAAGTGACAAGAAGAAATTAATTGTTGAATTAGAGCCATAAGAGTCCCGTTTGCAGTTTGCGAGAAGCCATGTGGTGGACACAGCAAACATGTGGAAGAAGGCGATCTGGTCAGATGAGAAAATTTTAATTTTTGGCCTTAAAGCAAAGCGCTATGTGTGGCAGAAAACTGACACTGCACATCACCCTGAACACACCCACAGTGAATCATGGTGGTGGCAGCATCAGGTTGTGGGGATGCTTTTCTTCAGCAGAGACAGGGATGCTGATCAGAGTTGATGAGAAGATGGATGGAGCCAAATACAGGACAATCTTAGAAGAAAACCTGTGAGGCCCCGTACACACGAGAGGATCCATCTGCTGAAAAATCTCAGCGGATAGATCCCCTGGTGTGTACGTTCCAGCGGATATTTATCCGCGGATATTTCCAAATTCCAGCAGATAAAAATTTGTAGACATGCTTACAAATCTATCCGCTGGAATCGGCACCAGCGGATCGATCCGGTGGTCTGTACAGACTCACCGGATCGATCCGTCCGAACCCATCCCTCGCATGCGTCATAATGATTCGACGCATGCGTGGATATCCTTATATGACAGCGTCGTGCACGTCGCCGCGTCATCATCGCGGCGACGGCGCGACACGTCACCGCGATGGGAATTCGGCGTGGATTTCAATCCGATGGTGTGTACACTCCATCAGATTAAAATCCGCAGAGGATTTATGCGCGGATACGGTCCGGCGGACCGTATCCGCGGATCAATCCTATCGTGTGTACCAGGCCTGAGAGTCTGCAAAAGACTTGAGACTGGGGCGGAGGTTCACCTTCTAGCAGGACAACAACCCTAAACATTCAGCCAGAGCTACAATGGAATGGTTTAGAATCAAAGCATATTCATGTGTTAGAATGGCCCTGTCAAAGTCCAGACCTAAATCCAATTGAGAATCTGTATCAAGACTTGAACATTTATGTTTACAGATGCTCTCCATCCAATCTGACAAAGCTTGAGCTATTTTGCAAAAAACAATGGACAAAAATGTCACTCTCTATTAGCCAGATTCACGTAGACTTACGACGGCGTATCAGTAGATACGCCGTCGTAAGTCCGAATGAGCGACGTCGTATCTTTGCGCGTATTCTCAAAATGAGATACGGTTCACTGTTGCTAAGATACGACCAACGTAAGTCTCCTACGCCGTCGTGTCTTATGTGCATATTTACGCTGGCCGCAAGGGGCGCTTCTGTTGATTTACTTGTTGAATATGTAAATGAGCTAGATACACCGATTCACGAACGTCTTTGCGCCCGTCGCTGTAATCTACGTCGTTTACGTAAGGCGTTTTTCCGGCGTAAAGTTAAACCACCAAAAAGCTGGTCTAAGTCGTTTAGGGTATGGACGTCGGAAGTGCCGTCGGATTTTACTTTGTTTACGTAAGTCGTACGTGAATGGGGCTGGGCGTAAGTGAGGTTTCACGTTGTACGCATTGTGACGTCGTATCGTAGGGAGTATTTTCAACGTGATTCTGAGCATGCACGCGAATGCGCCGTTCGTTTGGCCATGCATTCACATGGGGTCACGATTCATTACAATACAACACGCCCACTACCAGCCTACTTTGAATTACGCGGGCTTGCGCCGACCCATTTACGCTACGCCGCCGTAACTTAGGGAGCAAGTGCTTTGTGAATACTGAACTTGCCTCTCTATGTTACGTCGGCGTAGCGCATATGAGATGCGCTACGCCGGCTTAAACATACGCCGCTCTACCTGAATCCGGCTATATATGTGCAAAGCTGGTAGAGACATCCCCAAAAAGACTTGCAGCTGAAAGGAAAAGGTGTTTCTACAAAGTATTGACTCAGGGGGGTGCTATACAAATGCACGCCACACTTTTCACATATTTATTTGTTAAAAGTTTTGGAAAACCATTTATCATTTTTCTTCCACTTCACAATTATGTGACACTTTGCGTTGGTCTATCACAGGGGTCTCCAAACTTTTCAAACAAAGGGCCACTTTATTGACCTTCAGACTTTAGGAGGGCCGGATTGTGGCCAGCGGCGGGGGGCAGAAAATGTCCCAGACCCAGCTCCAGTGAGAATAAATGTGGCCTCAGTTGGTGGTCAGGAGGAGGAGGAGTAGGGCCCCTATCAGTAGAAGGAACAGTATCCCATCATTGATATTAGTAGAAGAAATAGTGCCCCATATCAGTGGGAGGAATAGTGCCCCATATCAGTGGGAGGAATAGTGCCCCATATCAGTGGGAGGAATAGTGCCCCAAGGGCCGCATAAAGACTAGCAAAGGGCCACATCTGGCCCTCGGGCCGCAGTTTGAAGACCCCTGGTCTATCACATAAAATCCCAATAAAATACATTTACGTTATTGGTTGTAACGTGACAAAATGTGGAAAATTTCAAGGGGTATGAATACTTTTTCAAGGCACTGTAAGTCCATCAATTCAATGCGATACATGTGACAGACCTTTTAGACGATAGATATCCCCGGATTCAGCTTGCAAACAAAACTGTAAACAAAAAGTGACAGGGTGCTTATACAAGGCCGTCCCCACATGAACTAACGTCTCATACCCAGGGCCGGCCCTATGTTGGGACCGGGTGGTACCATGGGTACCAGGCAGCACTTTTAGGGGGGCAGCATACTGATGCCCACCAGCCCGTTCCGCCAGCTCCGCTACCCAAATAAAATTGATGTCCTTTTTTTCCCACAAATAGAGCTTTCTTTTGGTGATATTTGATCACCTCTGCGGTTTTTATTTTTTGTGCTATAAATATATATATTTTTTAACTTTTTGCTATAAAAAATATCCCCAAAATTTAGAAAAATAAAAAAAATTCTTCCGTTTAGGCCAATATGTATTCTTCTACATATTTTTGGTACCAAAAAAAAAACACAATTAGCGTACATTGATTAGTTTGCGCAAAAGACATTGTGGCTGCCGGCAATTCACAGATCCTTTTATACGCCTATATGCATGTGCAGAGCCATGACAGGCCCTCTTTATACATCTATAAAGCCATGACAGGTCCTCTTTATACTCCTATATACATTTATACAGCCATGGCAGGTCCTCTTTATATTCCTTTACATGTAAAGAGTCTCGACAGGTCCTCTATATACATGTATAGAGCCATGACAGGTCCTCTTTATACTCCTTTTACATGTATAGAGCCATGACAGGTTCTCTTTATACATCTATAGAGCCATGACAGGCCCTCGTTATACTCCTTTATACATGTATAGAGCCATGTCAAGTACTCTTTATAGTCCTATATACATTTATAGAGCCATGACAGGTCCTCTTGATATTCCTTTACATGTAAAGAGTAATGACAGGTCCTCTATATACATGTATAGAGCCATGACAGGTCCTCTTTATACTCCTATACATGTATAGAGCAATGACAGGTCCTCTTTATACTCCTTTATACATGTATAGAGCCATGACGGGTCCCCTTTAGTTATCATGATATAAAATAATGAATGTGGGGGCCTTTTGGTTGGCGTGATTTTTTTTCTGGGGGGGGGGGGCAGCATTTCATTCTTGGTCCCATGCAGCACAATGCCTTGGGCCGGCACTGTTCATACCAGAGACTTTGGATCTCAAATTATAGAGATGTAGATCACTTTTAGGTCTCCACACATCCCTGTGGTTATCAGGAGGGATAAGGTATCATCCACATATACGCTCAGCTGCATTACCATCCAAGAGTTATAGCGGATGTATAACCAAGCATATGTAAAATCGATCCTCAGTGGTTCTCATGTATAAATAGGAAGAGGGAAGCACTTCATAGTGTAGTATTTAAAAAATCTTGTTTATTTAAATGTATATATTGCACTTACAATTAGGGGATCAAAAAACATTTTTTGTCATTATGGATAGGAGGGGAGGGTTTTGCCATCTGTGTCTAACTGAGGAAATTTCTGTTCACTTCCTGTTCCATAGCCCATCGAGGTGATGATTTGGATGATTTTGGTTTAGCCTTTTTCACCACATATTCGAGCCATCATCGGTCTATTAAGAGGATCATTAAGAGACACTGGGCAGTCATTAAGAATGACCGTATCTTTGGTCCTCTAGCATCTGATCATCCTCGGGTCATCTTTAGAGGCACATCTAACTTAAAGCACACAGTAGCACCCAGTGTCCCTTATCGCCCCATTAGACCCACCTTTTTTGGTGATCTGAAGGGTTACTATCTTTGTGGTAAGTATCACGCTTGTAGAATCGACATGCATCAAGGGCGGAAGATTACGGAATTTACTTTAGTGGGGTCACCTATACTATCAAGTTGTTTATTTCATTCATGACTAAGTGTGTCATATAGTTTCTTAGGTGCCCCCGTGGCCTAGAATATGAAGGGAGGACTATCCGGATGCTACATGTTTGACTGGCTGAACATATAGCCAAC
Organism: Rana temporaria; assembly: GCF_905171775.1. Lineage (NCBI taxonomy): Eukaryota > Metazoa > Chordata > Amphibia > Anura > Ranidae > Rana > Rana temporaria. The sequence goes on from NC_053498.1 coordinate 73,763,589, forward strand.
ATCCAAAAAGGTTTTGATAAGCATAATGTTTCAAAACATTATGACTTGAAACACAATCGGGATCCCAGGGGTACCACTTTTGTTGTCCTTGAGAAATATGTTCCTCTTTGGCATGGGGGTAATGGTAAGCAGAATATTTCTAGAGCCGAGACCAACTGGATTTATAAATTAGGCTCTCATGTGCCTCATGGTTTAAATATGGAGCGGGACATCAACTGCTTTATAAATAATAGCTGATGTCCCCTCCACTATATACTAACACATGTCCCCTTTTTTTTAAAAAAAATATTTTTAAATAATATTTTACATATATATTTCTATTTTATTATATTTTTGGGTCTAACATTTTTATGTATTAGGTTGTTGCGTACTTGTCCTCATGCCAAATTTTAATTTTATGAGGTATTTTTTTTTTTATATGTATTGTGGACTATACATATTTTTTTATAAATTTAGTTACATTTATTTATTTTATACAGATTTTTACATGTATATTGCATGGTCCATTGGCATTACAAGGAAGCGAGCCTAATTGATACAATTCAATTTTTTGTGAGGTTTAATTTTTATCCACAAGATGGCGCTGTGTATTCTAGAGCCTCTTGTAGTGCTGTTTATAAAAGGATCTGTTTATCCAAGATGATGGACGTGATTGTAGCCGTATTAGTGCAATTGTGATAGAGAAAATTGAGTACTGTCCGTGATACTTTTTTTATTTGCACTAACATACAATTTTTCAGGACAAGCTTGCTTAAGGGGTAACACCCTGAAAGCTTGTCCTGAAAAATTGTATGTTAGTGCAAATAAAAAAAGTATCACGGACAGTACTCAATTTTCTCTATCAAGATGATGGACATATTATTCCTCCAATGACTACATAGGTCAACTTTTTACTTAACATAAGATGGGCTGAGTCCCATCTACCAAAGAATGCCCATGAATTCATTTGTTTGACCAATGGCGGTGCTTCCTTGTCTCCAAATTGGAGCATTTATAGCGCAGGTATAGGCGTGTGTACGCACCCCTGATGATGTCATTTATGACGAAACGATCGTCGGGACGGACACGTATAAACGCTACTGGGCATGCGCGATTGCTGTCTGGATTTTAAAGGAAGTGTTTGGATTAAAGGGGTTGTAAAGCTCATGTTTTTTCACCTCAATGCATTCTCATCCGAGGATTAGCGCACCCCCCCCCTGAGCCCCCGTTTACTTTTTAACCCCTCAAAAGTCCCGTGCCATGAATGCGCAGGATTCTTGGCTCATTCATTGGTTGATTGATAGCAGCGCAGCCATTGGCTCCCGCTGCTGTCAATCAAATCAATGACGTGGCTCGCCTGGGGCGGGGCCGAGTGATACAGTCGGCAGCTATGGCCGCAGGCTGTATCACGGGATCGCGCCCGCAACAACTAACCCCCATCGGGGGGGAGCTCCCATGAAGGGGGTTATTTCTTGCTGGGAGGAGACGAGACAGCCGCCGAGTATCCCCTATGACAAATAGAGAGGGTAAATCTGCCCAATGGGGACACAGACAGTGATGAAGAGCTGACAGGGGCTCTAATCCATTTCAACTCTATCCAAGACAAAACAAATTCAGTGCGGGTTCCCGCATCGCACGTGAATCGCCGGCGGCTCACACTGCCCTCTGCGAACCGCTGCAATATAATAAATATATAAATATAAAGTTAATGACGCCCCCAGATTGGTTTGCAGATCGCAGTGTGAACTGTTGGCTTCATTTCCACTGGCGTTTTTTTACAGCCACTTTTTTTAGCTTTTTTTACAGCTTAAAAACGCCTGTCCATGTTTATTTTGTAAAAAAAATATATATATTTTTATTTATTTTTTTGTGAGCTGGAGCTCAAAAACGCAGCGGTAGCGTTTTTGAGCGTTTTTTAATGTCTGGCGTTTTTACAGCTCTAGTGCTGGAGCCACAGAACGCCCTGGTCCCGCGTTTTTTTTACAGCTCAAAAACGCCTATGCCATTTGCAGCTCAAAAACGCCTATGTGGGCATGATGCCATAGAGTAACATGGACAGGCGTTTTTAAGCTGTAAAAAATGATCAGAAAAGTGGCTGTAAAAACACCAGTGGAAATTTCATTGGCGGTTGGGTCATTTTGTGCTTCTGGGGAGAAAAAATAAAGCAATTATTTATATTCCTGCTATTTACACTTCATTTATTGATGCTACACAGAATCTGTGGACATATAAAATGGTTGTAAACCTTGAACGATATTTATACTTTGTGGCCACCTAGAGATAGAAATCCCAATGTGATCTCTGACTGCGCTGAGATCTTGGTGATAAAGACCAGGAGCAGGGGGGTGAGTCCTGTGGGCAGTTATGTTCTGGACACTATATGATAAAATAGAAGGAATCTCCTCCTGCAGCCCCCATACAGAGCCCAGAACACAACTATCCACATGACTACTCCCAGTGACAATGATGGGGATGGTGGTGATGGAGCAGCAGCTCTGTCAGTCTATCATGTGCAATCCTTTACTTTACAATTGGGTTGCCTGCCAGGTCTGTGCATCTCCTTCACACCTGATACCTGTCACCTCACACCTGACACCTTCAATCTGATTGGCTGCCCAACGGTCAACTGCAGAGTCAGCCAACTGACACATTCTGCTGTTAATTATTGGAAATGCTCAATAGCATTCCCAGTATTGTTATTTGTTTTTTATTATTCTTATTACTGTAATTTAAATTGTATTTGTTTTTTGGCTCTGCATAACTTCTGCATACTTTCACCTATTAAGACCATTCAACTTTTAAAATGTTCAGCTAATGATGGGACTTCAACTTTTTTTGTACTATTTATACTTTTTAAAATAATATGCTTTTTAACACTTTTTTTTTAACATTAAAGTCAATGAGAGCATGCTTTAGATCCTTAAAACATTCTTCCGCTACCAAAAGTTTCAGCTCCTTCATACTTTCACCTACAGACACCAAACAAACTTTAAAATGTTCACAACATATTCAGCTATCCGGCTCTATCTTTTCAGTTTGATATCTTTTACAGTTTTTGTGAAACACCTGTTTAAGTTTAGTGTTCTTTTCAGTAAATTTTATTGATTAAACAGAGCGTCTATGGGGCTGGTGAGAGTGGATGATGTCATCGCTTTAGCACAGAGCTTTAAAAAAAATATATCTTTATAGAGAAGGAACAAATTGCTCTCACGCCCACAAGATCTACTTGCCATGCACAATTTATACATCAAAACGTAGGTATTTTTGTCTAGTTATTATTATTTTTATTGTTAGGGGGGATACTCTCCAAGCATTCCCAGTATTGTTATTAGTTTTTTATTATTCTTAATTTGAATTTTATTCCGTACATTTTTTGGCTCTGCGTCACTTCTGCATACTTTCAGCTATTAAACCATTCAACTTTTAAAATTTTCAGCTAATGATGGAACTTCTTCAATTTTTTTTTGTACTATTTATACTTTTTTTAAATATTTAAGCTTTTTAACACTTTTTTTAACATTGAAGACAATGAGAGCATGCTTTAAATCCTTAAAATCTCCTTCCGCTACCAAAATTTTCAGCTCCTTCATACTTTCACCTACAGACGCCAAATAAACTGTAAAATGTTCACAAAATATTCAGCTATCCGGCTATATCTTTTCAGTTTGATATCTTTTACAGCTTTTGTGAAAAAGCTGTTTAGTGATCATTTCAGGAAATTTTATTGATTAAACAGAGTGTCTATGGGGCTGGTTAGAGTGGATGATGTCACAGCTAGGGCCCAGAGCTTTAGAAAAAATTATCTTAGTTCCTTCTCTATAAATTGCTCTCCTCTCACGCCCACAAGATCTACTTGTTTATACATCAAAATGTAGGTATTTTGTGCTCAGTTTTGTGATACGCTTTTTGCTTTTGGCTGATTGAGCTTCCAAATGACAAGAGTTCTACACTTTCTTCCATTGACTGTCCTGTATAAAATTCTTCAGATTTAGACATTAATGGCTGTGTGTTGAGTTATTTTGAGGGGACGGGAAATTTACACTGTTATACAAGCTGTACACTCACTTCACAACATTGTAGCAAAGTGTTGTCACATGAAAAGATACAAGAAAAGATTTACATAAATGCGAGGGTTGTACTTACTTTGGTGACATGCTGTATGTGATCTCCCGCACACAGAGGGGTGTACTTACTTTTGTGAGATGCTGTATATATTTATTGTGGTCTATAAGTGGTTACATCACACATGGCGTGTGCTGAAGTCTGCAGCATTCAAAGATTTTTATATTTGAAACTTTAATGTAAATCTAGACAGTTGAGGGGGTGTAATATTCCCGCTGGGTGGAGTATGCGATCCCCCTTACTTTCAATATCACCCCAATCGAGGCGTAATTTTTGCCACGATTGTCGCCTGACAAATCGCAGGACTGCTTCTGGGAAACAGGTGTCCCTTCATTTTGTTTGTGTGATTTGTCAGGTGACAATATTGTCCCATGATTGGGGTGCCATTGAAAGTAACGGGATCACAAGCGTGTCACGCGTTTTGCGGCAATTCGGGAAATTGCAGTAATTCCATCCGCGATCCAGAACGCCTAGGTGTGATCGCAGCCAAAGCTAAGCGTCTTCTATCAGTTGATGGGCTCACCTTCTATAGATTCTGGGGGGAACATTTTCTTCCTCAAACATTCCACACGTTCTTTTCAGTCTTTATTCCACGCTAATATATACTCTGCATTGACCTTGTATAGCGCTTTTCTCTCTGAGGACTCCAAGTATTGGAGATGGCGTTGGCCGGGAATCGAACCCGGCTCATCTGCTTAGAAAGCAGCTATGCTTACCACTGCACCACCAACGCAAAAGTAGCATGTAGTGTGGGAGGAAACCGGAGTACCCCGGAGGAAACCCACGCAAGCACAGTGAGAACATGCAAACTCCATGCAGATAGTGTCCTGGTCAGAATCTGAAATAAGGACCCCAGTGCTGCAAGGCTCACCACTAAGCCTCTGTGCTGCCCATATGCGGCCTCTGTTCTCTAAGGCCTGCCCCCCGCTGAGCAGGGTAAATCACTTATGTTCACTCAAAATGCCTTCAGAAGAAATCCAAACTTATCCTAATCTACAATATATAACACTCCTGTAATAAAACACACCCAAATAACAATAAAGAGGGGTACAGTGGTCCCCAAATTAACAACACACTGGAGCTAAATATTCCATTCACCCTTAGGCCTCATTCACACGAGGGGTATTAATCCGTACCCCATGGGAGGGCCGTGTTTATCGGAATGGGGATGCACAGGTGTTCCCAGCATCCCGTGTAGGCAGTCCCATTGCTGTCATCTGGGGTGCAGCAGCTGTACCCAATGTGACATCTGTGTGGGTGCTGATGCACGGCCCCGAACGCACCCAGGGTGCGTCCGCACAACTGCACCCACATGGATCTCCTTTTTGGGGTTAACGCAGCCCCCACACAGGGTACCGATTCATACACCCATGTGAGTGACGCCTCGGACTTCTCAATTAAGGACCTCACTGACGGGAAGAGTTCTCATTTCTCCAGCAGAGAAAGCCTAAAGAAAGCTGGAAAGACTCCTCCGACCTCTGAAGACAAAAAGAGTTCCAATCTCCACTTATAGCCGGTCCAACACACCCCTCAAAAACATACTGGACTCCAACCTCTCCTAAAAGCTGGTCCAACACACGCCTCAAAAACATACCGGCCTCCAACCTTCCCCTTATAGCCGGTCCAACACACGCCTCAAAAACATACTGGACTCCAACCTCTCCTAAAAGCTGGTCCAACACACGCCTCAAAAACATACCGGCCTCCAACCTTCCCCTTATAGCCGGTTCAACACACGCCTCAAAAACATACCGGCCTCCGTTAGGATATTATTGTTCTTGTTGCTGCTCACAGAGATCTGTTCTTTTGTATGTTTTTTTTGGATGTGCCTTATCTTGCTGGTCATGTCTACTAACTGCATTATTGGATGTATTTTGTATTTAGCTTACTTTAAAAATAAAGAACCTTTCAGTATTAAAAAAAAAAATGGACGTGATTGTAGCCGTATTAGTGCAATTGTGATAGAGAAAATTGAGTACTGTCCGTGATACTTTTTTTATTTGCACTAACATACAATTTTTCAGGACAAGCTTGCTTAAGGGGTAACACCCTGAAAGCTTGTCCTGAAAAATTGTATGTTAGTACAAATAAAAAAAGTATCATGGACAGTACTCAATTTTCTCTATCAAGATGATGGACATATTATTCCACCAATGACTACATAGGTCAACTTTTTACTTAACATAAGATGGGCTGAGTCCCATCTACCAAAGAATGCCCATGAAATAATTTGTTTGACCAATGGCGGTGCTTCCTTGTCTCCAAATTGGAGCATTTATAGCGCAGGTATAGGCGTGTGTACGCACCCCTGATGATGTCATTTATGACGAAACGATCGTCGGGACGGACACGTATAAACGCTACTGGGCATGCGCGATTGCTGTCTGGATTTTAAAGGAAGTGTTTGGATTGTTTGGTTTAAAGGGGTTGTAAAGGCTCATGTTTTTTCACCTCAATGCATTCTCATCCGAGGATTAGCGCACCCCCCCCCCCTGAGCCCCCGTTTACTTTCTAACCCCTCAAAAGTCCTGTGCCGTGAATGCGCAGGATTCTTGGCTCATTCATTGGTTGATTGATAGCAGCGCAGCCATTGGCTCCCGCTGCTGTCAATCAAATCAATGACGTGGCTCGCCTGGGGCGGGGCCAAGTGATACAGTCGGCAGCTATGGCCGCAGGCTGTATCACGGGATCGCGCCCGCAACAACTAACCCCCATCGGGGGGGAGCTCCCATGAAGGGGGTTATTTCTTGCTGGGAGGAGACGAGACAGCCGCCGAGTATCCCCTATGACAAATAGAGAGGGTAAATCTGCCCAATGGGGACACAGACAGCGATAAAGAGCTGACAGGGGCTCTAATCCATTTCAACTCTATCCAAGACAAAACAAATTCAGTGCGGGTTCCCGCATCGCATCAATATATAAATATAAAGTTAATGACGCCCCCAGATTGGTTTGCAGATCGCAGTGTGAACTGTTGGCTTCATTTCCACTGGCGTTTTTTTACAGCCACTTTTTTTAGCTTTTTTTACAGCTTAAAAACGCCTGTCCATGTTTATTTTGTAAAAAAAATATATATATTTTTATTTATTTTTTTGTGAGCTGGAGCTCAAAAACGCAGCGGTAGCGTTTTTGAGCGTTTTTTAATGTCTGGCGTTTTTACAGCTCTAGTACTGGAGCCACAGAACGCCCTGGTCCCGCGTTTTTTTTACAGCTCAAAAACGCCTATGCCATTTGCAGCTCAAAAACGCCTATGTGGGCATGATGCCATAGAATAACATGGACAGGCGTTTTTAAGCTGTAAAAGACAATCAGGGGGGGCGTGACCAGAAGCCAGCCTGGAAGGAAGCATCCCCTGAGAGCTCCTCTCCAGCCCGCAGCACTTAGGCAGAAAACCGGGGGATTCTGCAGCCATCCATGGGCGGTTCGCGGACCACCAGATCCGCAAAGGCACGGGGATCATCCCAACCCCCGCCAGGCTCCTCCACGACCTTCGAGCGCTATTTTAAGCCACCCGACATGCCGCCGGGTGAAGGGGACAAGATGGCGCCGGACGCGGCCACGTTCCACACAGGGACATCTCCCCCTCGCTCACCGCAGACCAGCCATCCAGAGCCATCCCCGACCCGATCGCAGACCTCGGCCTCCTCGGAGAGCCCGGATGGCTCCCAGCAACGGGTGAGTGGAACCCTGCACCCCGGCCCCTCTGCCGCGGACCATGCGGCACAGGCCGCAACCATCCCCGACCCCCGGGACCGGGACACCCAATGTACGGGGGCCTTCCCCCGTCTGCTCCGCACCGCCCCGGATCAGGACTCCCAAAACGGGGCCCAGCACTCCCCCTCTCCCACGTTCACCGGGGAGGACTTTCCGGCTCTCCAAGCCCCCACCAACTCCCAGGCCTCCATGAGCTCCCCAGAGCAGGGGAGCGTCTCAGCCAGTGCTAGGCCCCAATACACCTCCCCTACAGCCAGGGGACAGATCCATCAGGCCATCCAGCCCGAGGTCAGAGATCGGAGAGGGATCTCTCCCCCTTCATATGCAGCCATGGCCAGCAACAGCACCCCGTGGCACGGAGGGGCCCCCACCTCACTGGGGGATCAGGCTGAGGCCTGGTCCGAACCATGGGATTCATCCCATCAACCCCCCCCCCCTAGAGCCCAGAAGGCACGTAGAACTGGTCTCCAGCCACCGACCGTCCCCCACCGACCCACTTTATAACCCCACTGGCACCAGAGGAGCTCCCCAATATCCTCCCCCGCCTTGGCAGTCTTATATGCAGGCCTTCCCCACGAAAGAGGATTTCAAACAATTGATTGAAGACGTTAAGGCGACATGCCGCACTGAAATACAGGCCCTACACACAGGCCTCAAGCACTTGGCTGACAGAGTGGAGATGGCGGAGGAGGAGATACAAGAGACTAAACTGGCGGTGCACCGCACCCAAACTCAGGCGTCAGACCATCACCTTATGCTCAGGGATATGCAGCGGCACATTGAAGACCTGGACAATAGGGGGCGCCGCAACAATATCCGCATACGCGGTCTCCCCGAAGTTGACGGGGCGGAGGACCTCCAGCTGACCCTTCAGAATTTATTCAACGACATACTGGGCCAGGGCCGGTACAAGGCAGGGGCGGGCGGGTCGAGTGCCCTGGGCGCTACCATTTCGTATAGGAGGGGGGGCGCAGTTCTGACAATCAGGCAGCCGCGGCCGCCGCCCGCCAGACCAGTACACTTGTGTGTCATATAGACTAGTAGTAAGCGCGGGCAGCGGCAGTGGCTGCCGAGTGCGCTCCACACCTCCTGGCTCCCTTTCCTCTTTGTATACATACTCCCCCTATGGAGTCAGTTGGTCCATTCCAGCGGCGTGAGAGCCGCGGTCAGCACAGCACATCGCAAATCAACAAGTGTGCCCACTCTCTGCACTGACTGCTATCTCCGCCCCCTGTACCTCCCCCTACCTCGCTCCCCCGGCTATTTTGCAGGCACTCTGGAACATCAGTGAGGCGGAGCCTTCTGGCTATAGATGTTTAAGTGGGCGGGAATCGGGATAGACGTCCTATGAGATTGCACCTGCCGGGATGTGGGTGGTGTCATAGCGAAGTTACTGAGCAGTGGGGGAGCAGAGTCTCGAGCTAGTGTGTCTGGACAGAGGTAAACTCATCTAGCAGCACATCTTGGATTCACTTGCAGCACCTCTATGCTAAGTCTGCTGATCTACTGCAGCTTAGCATAGAAGTGCTGCCTGTTACAGTAGCTGAGAAATGGGGAGATGTTTTTCTTTTTCATGTAGCAATGGGAGAAATTGGGCTCATTAATGATTGCCACTGCCTGTGGTGTATGCCCCCCTGACCCCCCTAGTAGTGTGTGCCCTCCCAACCCATGTACTGTACCCTCCTGATCCCTGCACTGTGCCATCCAACCCCCCCTCCCCCCGGCATGTGCCCTCCCACTCTTCCCTCCTGACCCCTCCTGGTGTGTGCTCTACCAGCCCCTGCACTGTGTCCTCCTGACCCCCCCTGATGTGTGCCCCCAGCCCCTGTACTGTACCCACTTGACCCCTATATTGTGTCCCAGCCCCTGTACTGTACCCACCTGACCCCTATATTGTGTCCCCAGCCCTTGTACTGTGCCCTCCCACCCCCTCATACTCTGGTGT